>NW_009260600.1:1076257-1081821 GCF_000687185.1 Egretta garzetta
TAGACCCCATTTTGATCCTCATCAGTTCTGCCCTTACTGCCCAACGTTTGCAGTTTGCCTGTTCACCGAGTTTGCTCCATCCTCCTGCCCCCAGTTAGCTCCAGTGCTGAGGCTCCACAGCCTCCAACAGGGCATCAATCCCCTTTCAAACTGGGGCCCCTTTTTATAAACTAAGCACCATTTACTTTCACATATTCTTTTATTCCATGGCAATGAATCCACATACAGTTCTAATTCTGAGCCTAATTCTTGTTTTATTTTGATGGTTAATTTCCAGCTTGTCAGATACCTCTTGTCTTGAATGATGGAAAATACTGGAAGGATTCTTTGGTGTGAAGTCCACAAAGCTGTTGAGTTTCTTCCTGTGAGTGTCAGTTTGAGGGTAACTCTGCCCTCACAACCTGTGATGTCTGTGTCTGAGCTAGTCACACAAAATTTCTTTCATAGCCATCATCAGCATTTTAAAGGTGGGAATTCTCTGATCCATTATAGATGTCTTTAATAGGATGATGTGATTGGCAGTCTAAATTAATCTACTTCTTTCCCACTAATTACAATGGAACTTTAGAGTGGCTACTCCATGTGGATCCTACCCTTAGAAACAGAAATGCTGGGCAAGTTTAGTATGGTACCAGCAAGTCCTCACATCAAAGGTCTCATCTATTCTAATGTGGATTTTCCATCTCCTACCTAATTTACGATATGTAAAAACATTCTGTGAAAACATGATTCCTTCAGAGATGGCAGAGCTGGAGCTCAGAAAGGTGGAGTGACTTCCTGAAGTTTGCCAAGCAGCTTTTATTCAGCACTGAATTACTATAGTGATAGTCACTGATATTCAGACTGGGACAGCTAGAACCGAAGCATCCTGACCTGGCATCTGTTACCTATTCCTTTCAATAGCAGTACCTGCAGAGAGATCACAAAGAGGATGGGCCCATTTTCTTTTCCTTTGCACCCCAAATTTGCCCATACACCCCAGCTTCAGAGACATAACATTATTACAATGTAATTCATGAGATAAGAGAAAACAACATGTGGATTTACAACTAATATTTGAATCTGTAGATGCAAAACTGTGGGTGTGATTTACTATTGCAAAAAGCAGGCATTAAGATCTTGAGCCATCTAAAACATTTATTCCTTGACAATTCCTGTGTCTCCAATTTCTCTCTATAGAGAAAAATATGCTCCATTTTTCTATAGACATGTCCATGCAACAGATGGCCATCAAATGTTGGCATTGTCATTCAAGCACAGATTCTAATGTTATGGCTATCCCTCATGCCTTCCAGGAGCCAGAGCAGTTCATTTTCTGAAACACCTGATAGAGCTGGGCAACCTTCATCTGACAGCCGGAATAAAATAAAGTAGACATAGTCTGACAAAGAAGCCAAATTTCCTATTGTACACAAAAAGTTGAAGAAGGACAAAGAAATCTCGAAGTTCTTGGTCCTGACTCCTAAATCAGACACTATATAAAATACAAAAGCTCAGTCTTGAAAAGATAAGGAAGCCAGCAACAAAAAAAAACCCCAAACAAACAAATGAAAAAACATTTTAGAAATGGCTTGCATTTTTCCCCATATGTTTTGATAGTACTGTCAGGTAAAGGATTTGTATGAAATTAACTGACATCAAGCCTTGGAGCAGAGTTACAATAGAGTCTAAATGTACGCTGCATTTCCTTCATTTCATTTTACCTTCATACTTCATGCTTCTATGGGCTATTTTTCTTACGCTTATGTGGCAGATGCAGGAACATCACTCTCAACGCTGACAAGAAAGCACTTGTTAAAGCTTCACATGCTCCTTTTTTGACATTATTTCTGACTTCCCCATAGAGGATAACTCTGGGGTGTGCCAGGGGCTTTTGTCTTTTGAAGTCTAATCCATCAGTGCCTGTGGACACTCATGCAAGTCTGACTGCTATTAAACAATCTTAAAGTCCTAATGTTGTCTGGACAAATCGTGTTTTAGACACCTTAGTTGGCTGGGATGAACTAGACTTGATACCTTGATTAGATATAGTCATTAAGCCGAACTTGCCTTATAATCATTAAAAGCTTAAATGTCACAGCAAGTATCTTTTTTTTTTTTCATCCCAGCCACCAGTTCCAGGTTTAGACTAGTCTGGCTAACCTTTCAAACCACATACTGCAAAAGGAGGTGCCTCCTTTTTCTTCATTTTTTTGTTCAGAGCCAATCAAGAACTTGATAAAAGACATCACATAGACATCTATCTTAACAGTTCTTCCCAGATTCTCCTCATCTGACCTTTGTTACTGTCTGAATCATCTTCTATTGCACTGAAGTGTAACTTCCTTCCTTGTCACTGGATATTTTGCATTGCATTAAAAATAATAGGCCCACAAATATATCCTCCAGCTCTATTTGCTCCAGTTCACATACCTCACCCTGTCATAGCGCAGCTAATATCTCTGCAACTACCATTTTGCCCCTTTTGCTTAGCTCCTTGTGTGCTCCATTATTTCAGGCCTCAGCTGCCTTTTTGTTACTGGGCTAGTAACATATTTCTGCAGTCAACGGGCGTGCGACCTCATTTACTGTCATGCTGGGTAATTGCCAATTTCTTTTAAATACCCACTTAAAAAAGTAGAAAAAATTGTCTTACGGATAAGAACATGCATCAACTTACATGTCTGTGTTTATTCCTTTTATCATGCTCCCCTGAGGACACAAGCCTGACTCTGACGAAGTCAATGAGAGCTTTGCCATGGGCTAAAGCCTGAACTCCACTCTGACTTTCATTGCTGCAAGTGATGTTACAAAATCACTTATCAGCCAAGAATGGCATAGGTCCCAGTTGCAAAGTGCTGATTTGCGTCTTTTAGAGCATGGATGCCATCAGTCTCCCAAACATTCAAGTTTCAGGTTCAGAAGAGCAACGGCATGGGTTTAACATTTTGCATTCACATTAAAACGCTACCTCCAGTGTTAATTGCCTTTCCAAGGGGTGCACTGGGTGCCCTCCCCTCAAAGGAAGCAGCTGTCAGGCAGCACCACCAAACAACTTGCTCCTTCCTCTGAAAACGTAGAGAGGAGCAGCAGGTTGAAAAAGTCCTCACCTTCTGCAAACAGCTCTCCCAAGCGAAATGAAGGTGAAGAGGAAGAACACTGCCTCACCGAAGGCAGTCTGTGTCTCTGTGCCATACTGCAACGAGGGGAAGAGGGAGGTTGTGTGCAAAATATTAATGGCAGTGAGTTCTGCTGAAAATGACTGACTGCTTTAATTAGTGGGAACACTGCCAGACCCCCACCTGACAGCCTCTGCGAGGCTCCCAATTGCCAGGTTTGCACTGATTTTATCAAGATTCTGAATGCAACAGCTGAAGAAACTTCTAGCAATGGCTGCTTCTGCTTCCTCTGGTTTTAGGCAGCATGGCACCCATCTGGAAGGCATTTGTCAAAAAATTTTGCTCCTACATACATGTCCCTCTCCAAACACTACTTGCTATCAATCACCTGCAAGCCTCCTTTGCTATTTGTTATTTAACTGTTATTTCCAGACCTGTGGTCATTTAACTCAGTATGGAGTCCCTGAAGCAAGAGTCATTTCTGCTGAGGCAGAGGCAGAACACCCCATCTATCCTAGCGTGGCCTGGCAAAGAGAAATCCCAGGCACAACAGCCTGTAATTCTAGCTGCCCTTTCACCTAGGACTGCACTGATCCAGCAAACTTTCAGTCTTGAGATATACTTTATATAGGTTTTTCTACAACACCAGGAAACTTTATTGTGTTACCAGTCTTCCCACAAGGTCATTTTTCCTGACATTTTCAGCAAGGATGAGAAAAGATGAGCAAATTTTTCCTCCAGAAACTATCCAGTGTGCACCCCTAGGCTTCCTGCATGTGTTCTTGTAATGGAGAGCATCAACAAATAGTAACAGGTCAGAGTAAGGAGAAAGATACCAAGAAAGTCTTCAAAAGCCTTAGGCAAGTCTGGTAGACATCTAAATGCTATGGGGTTTGTCCATTTCATCAACTTATTGCACATTATTTAAAACATGCCACCTTTTCCTAAAACCCCTAGATACTGCTGGAATCTCTTGCCACAGATACTATGCAGCACAGACCCTTTTGCCATTTTCTCACCATTACTTCTAACTAGCTATTATCTCCTTCTTTGCATTCCTCGCTTTTCATTACCACTGCTGTATTTTGTCATCTAGTCTATTGTCAGTAAATGAAGCCTATTACTCTCAGGAGTTTCTACTTGTTTCATGTTATCAGTTTTGATTGCAGTATTCCCCATGCTGAATATATATCTCCCAGTAAAGTATTCAGGCAGCATTTCTGCATGGGGACAAGGCATGCTAGCACTGTACACCAAGAAATTCAGAGAGCAACTCAGAGTATAGAATAGAATCATAGAATGCTTTGGGTTGGAAGGGACCCCTAGAGGTCATCTAGTCCAACCCCCCTGCAGTGAGCAGGGACACCGCTAACTCGATCAGGTTGCTCAGAGCCCCGTCCAACCTGGCCTTGAATGTTTCCAGGGATGGGGCCTCCACTACCTCCCTGGGCAACCCCTTCCAGTGTTTCACTACCCTCATTGTAAAGAATTTCTTCCTTATATCTAGTCTAAATCTATCCTGGTTTAGTTTAAAACCATTACCCTTTGTCCCGTCACTACAGACCCTACTAAAAAGTCTGTCCCCATCTTTCTTATAGGCCGTAATCAGGTCTCCCCGCAGCCTTCTCTTCTCCAGGCTGAACAACCCCAACTCTCTCAGCCTGTCTTCATATGAGAGGTGCTCCAGCCCTCAGATCATTTTTGTAGGCCTTCTCTGGACCCGCTCCAACAGTTCCATGTCCTTCTTGTGCTGAGGGCTCCAGAGCTGGGTAGCCAAGTAGACAAGAGTAGCTTCATGTCTAGACAATGTAGCCCAGTTGCATAGGGTGGCAGACATCTGGGGACAAAGGGTGACCATCCATGCTGCCATGCAGCCACAGAATAGGCAGCCGGGCTTTGCAAGGTGAAGGTAACTGCTGAGTGAAGTAGGGAGAAAAGCCAGCATGTGGAGCCGTATTTTGGAAGGTGTAGTGCCGTCCACTACTGCAGAGAAGGGGTCTCCCTCTCATGGACGCTGTCTAATAGTATATTATGGCAGCTGTAGTTAAACTTATCTGGTTCAAGATGTTACAAACAGTTGTCCACTCTGCTCCTCGGCTGACAGGCATGCCCTGCAAGCGGCAGGGGCAGGGGGACTGACGCATGCCCAGTCTTCCGTGCTCCCACTGCCACCAGTGAGGATGGAGTCACTGCTGCATGGGCTGCTCTTTTTCACACTCATGGGGCAGGGGAAGCAACTTTGCAGCAGTCCAGACTGCAAGCTCCCCTGCATGTTGGCAATTGGCAAGCTTCCTTTTCGCTTGGCTTGAATACGGTGGAAAGCAAAAATCTACAAAATTAATGTGGTGGCGTTTCATTCCTGGTAGAAATCTGCTGGCATCAAAATGACCGTTGCCTCTGTCAGTCAAACAGTTGCAGCATTTCCTCCTATACTGTGGAATCAGAGCTGAAAGTGAGTCTGTCTGC
>NW_009260600.1:1081846-1127659 GCF_000687185.1 Egretta garzetta
ACTGTTGTTGGAATTACAGGCTTTGAATCCAACAGAAACATAATGACTGAGATCAACTCCTGCTCACCACTTGCATACTCACATCTGTGTATGTGATTTTTCCATGGGTTCAGGTCATTAAAAGGTCACATCCTGAGATGATGTAAAAAAAATGTATGATGTAAAATACCACAGCTTCATTGACCCACCCAGTTGTCCCCCGGTCTGTATTTACTTAAGCGTTTCTGCCTGTATGGTACTTTTTTTTCTTTCACAGACCACTTTTCCAATTTCTCAAGTTTATTTTGGAGTCTGATCCTGTCTCACAGTCTCTCACAACTTGTTTTATAGCCAGATTAATAGCTGTATTCTCTCCTCGACCATCTAAGTAACAGGCAAAACCACGTAACAGAGCAACACAGGTTTATCTGAGACTTCATGAAAGTCTTCAGGGAACCTCTTTCTTTTTCACAATGAACCATCAACAGTTTCATTTTTTAGAAAGGTTGTCCACCCAGTGTTATAACAGTGTGTCCTTAGTTCATTAAATAGAATCATAGAATCATAGAACGCTTTGTGTTGGAAGGGACCTTTAGAGGTCATCTAGCCCAACACCCCTGCAGATGAGCAGAGACATCTTTAACTTGATCAGATTGCTCAGAGCCCCATCACTGGTTTCAAATAGTTTGCTCTTGATTAATCTACATTCATATTTACTCAGTCTCTCCTTAGAGGCTTACAGGTGGTTTAATTTTTGCTTGTTTTGTTCCAGAGTTTTTCCAGGTCATCTAGCCCAACCCCCCTGCAGTGAGCGGGGGCAGCTTTAACTCGATCAGGTTGCTCAGAGCCCCATCCCACCTGGCCTTGAATATTTCCAGGGATGGAAATTCTTCAGTTCCCTTGCCCTCCTTCTTCAAGATAGGCCCTATACATGTCCTTTTCCAGTCTTCTGGTCCCTCACCCACTCTCCAGGAGCTGTTGCTGGTAATGGACTCATTCAGGCACTGCTTCAGCCTGTTTGCTAATCTAACCCAGAAACAAGGTCCGTCAGACCTAGCTCACCAGAAAATACCTTCCTCGTCTAGCTATACCCAAGACTGTCCCTTCCTTAGGTGAAGGCTGCTATGAAGACATCATGTTGCTAACTGTGCTAGCCACACACTCTCGACAGCTATGGCTGGAAGGAATCCTCCTTCTCCCATACAGGGGTTAGGAGAGGGAGGCTTATAGGACAAAACAAGGACATCCAGATTAGAACCACAACCTTGTGTGATGGGCTTCTGGCCATCCTGAAGAGGACAGGCAACTTGGTGGGGGGAGAGGAGAGAAGTATTTCTCTACCCTGAAAGTGCAGCTAGGGCAAAGGTATAAAGGGGGGCATAGCTACTTGCACATAGGAGTAAAATTCAGCAAATAGTTTCATTCCCAGGAGGGGAAGAGGCAGGTGAAAACATTAAAATTTTAATCTTAAAGCTTTTTCAACAAATTAAAATCCCCAAATCAAAGGAAAACATTGCATTTTGGATTGGACAAAGATTTGAAGCCCAAAATGGATTTTACTCTGCAATTGTTTTGTCTGCTGTTTAAATAAGGGAAAAAAAACAAAGAAAAGTTGCCATTTGACAGAGACTGAAACTCATTTCAATCTCAATTTTTCAGGTTATCTGAAGAGCTGAAAAAATCAATTGTTTGCACAGCTCCTGTCCTGGAGCCTTGGAAAGTTACCCTCTAGAGACAACAGTTATGGGAGTTATAGTGCAGAACACCATCATGGAAGTTTAAATCAGAACAGACTGAGTTTTAGATCATTTTGGAAGATGCCATCAGACCTGTGTTCTTAAACGGGCCTAAAAGCAGTTTCTGAAGCAGTAATGGATATGGCTTGGCCTTCCCTATGCCTTTTCATCTGGCACCATTAAGTATAGTTACCACTAGTGCTCTTCATGCTGACAGCATCAAATGATAGGTAATTTCCTTGTTGTAGATGAGGTCTCTTAAGATGTATTGTTGTGCGACTGTGCTGCTGGGGAAGATGAGTTGCTTTTACCTTCATTCACCTTATTTGCATGCATGCACACCAGAATGTAATGGCCTTTCATGGGGAATTCAACTCTTCCTCAGAGCCACAGCAGTTCTGAGTTTGTCCATCTCAGCAAACAGCTTGTTGCTTTCTTCAGACCTTGCCTAATAAGGAGAGACTATTCAAGTGATGAGTGAAAAGGTTGATGACTCTGATTTCTTTTCCAGTAATGTATCATTAGTCAATGGAATGAATTAAGAAACTATTTGGTTTAGACTTCTTTTTTTACCACCCAGGGTATGGTCCATGGATACATACATGAAAAAAATAGATTCAATTAATCAAAAGGAGTGCTTGCTGTGTTCTGTTGTTGCTGCTAAGGCAACACTATTTTAAATTCTATTCCCTGTAAATATTATGTTTTCATTCAAATGTGTGACTTAATGCAATTTTCCCCTTGATTTCCCCCACCTTCCCCCCATTTCTACAGCTTTTTTGAGCACTTTTTTCTGAAAGGCATGTGCTAAACCAATATAGAAGTGTGGAGATCAGGTAGGCCTTTTTTTTTTTTTTCCCTTTGAATCACAAGCGTTTCCTTACTAACTTGAGAATACAGATTTTTGACTGATGTGTATGAGCCATTGCACTGTTCAGTAAGATCAGGTAGGACCTGTATTTAATTTGGGACCCCAGGCACCCAGAACAGGATGCAGATGAGTTTACTTTTCCCACGGGGGCCAACAAAACTTGGGGCAGATTTCAGCTGGCATGTTTTACCATTGGACGATCTTAAAAAACAGGGACAGCATTTGGTGGCCTGGCTGGTTTGCAGCTTGGCTTGAAGGAAACAGGGAGCATGGTGTGGTCAAAACCTAGGAATGCCAAATGTGTGAGAAATCAAGGGTAGCGCTTGGAGATCTCTGGGTCTGCTTTCTGGGGTTTGTGGGATAGCACCAGAGGGTACTGCAGGCCGTGAGCTCACTGGCATCTCTGCTCTCCATGCCAGCTGGGGGTACACGAAGGCCTCCACAGCCCGACACTGAGATCAGGCAGCGGCTACATGGGAGAAGCTCATCTGAAAGCAGCTCCTGCAGGGTGGGGGTCAGCCCTGACCGCAGCCTCCCAACAGCATGCTTGGGAGATTTTCTTCATGGCCACCAGCGAGAAGTGGGGAGCCCTGCTCTGTGCCGTCTCTAGGCTGGCTCTGAGCACTAGCAGCCAAAGCTGCAGGCATGGGAATGCTCAGCACCCTGGCGCTGAACAGGGTTTTACCTGCAAGTGCTCGTCTGAAGTTCAGGAGAGAGCAGTGTCAGCACACATCGCTCACCCAGCTGTGCTAGAAACTGCAGCGGGTTCCCAAAAAATGTGCTGCTGCAGACGCTAGTGCTGATGGCATTGACTGACTTCAGCAATCACTCAGTGGGGCAGCGTTGTTGGTGGGTTTTTATGAGACAGATCGAGAATTTACAGCTGCCCATCATGGATGGCAGGCACCCCAGTGGGATGCTGCCTCTGATCCATCCAGTGCTGGGCCAGGGGCTGGGAAGGGAAGACTGACTGTTTTGTCCAGTCACAGCTATCACAAGGGAATTTGTGCTGGTCACTGTGAGATCTTGGTGAAGGGAAGGTGGGACCTTCAGAGAGGTACCCTGGTAAGGCTCTCCATTTGCCTTTGTCCATCAGTGGATTAAGCCACCTATGAATACCATTCCTGTCCATGTAGTTCACCCAGTTTATTTGTCATATAAGGCCATGGAGACCAGGAGGAACCCTCCCAGGTTACAAACTTCACTCAGGTTCATCCTGGTGAAGAATTCATGACAATGGTACCTGGAGGGTCTCCTGCAGCTGTTGGCCACTCAGGGGCAGTCCTTGCTGGCCAGGCTTTGGTTGCCTCAGCTGCAATTAGGCCACATGCTTTACAGAAACCACAGCTTGACCAGCTAAGGAAATTATCTGTACAACAGTTTAATCATTTTGGTTTTCATCCCAAAAATTATCTGCATGTGTGTGCGCGTGCACACTTTATCTCACAATAAGCCTGCCTGGAGTTTTAAGAGAAACAAAAGAGAAAAGGAGTTGTAAGTTGTGTGTTGTATTCCTCTTCCCAAACATTTTAGTAAAAGCACTGTTCAAGGCAAGGCTGGGAATGGGACGGGAGTTCAGAAAACTGCAGAAGAGAGGATCCCCCTCTCACTTGGTGCTGAGGGCACCTCTTCAGGGTGTGAAGGACCCAAGTTTGTGTCCTTTCTCTGATACACACTTTGACAGCAACCAAGGGCTCCCGCACCCCAGAGAGATGTCTGATCCCTGCCCTCAGCATCCTCTAAGGGTCCTTTTCCAGCCTGTGTTTTTGGGGCTCTTTTCTTTGTAAGCAAGGCTTAAACAGTCACAGAAGGAGTCTAACAGGCTAACATCAGTCACAGAGGCTGATCTCATTAAGGTGCCTTTATAATAGGTGGACTACCTATACCTGCAGCAGATACCTAGTTTTGATTTGAGTTCATTTTAAAAAGTGGGAGGTGCTTTCAAGTTGATGCCCATGTGAGGTCTGCACTTTTGCAATCCATTCCCTTTGACCTAGAAATGTGCCAGTTTTAGTATTACACAAAGCCTGATTCACCCCGACTGCTTTCCCTCAGCTTTGCTCAGAGGTGCACTGAAGTATTATTAATATAAGACAAAGCTCATTGGGATTCTGGGTGCTTTCATGGTTCTTGTAAATCACATAAAAGCAAAAAGTGAAAAGAAGCAAATGTTGTAATGTCTCAGTAGCTGATATATTGTACACAGACAGTATAAAAAAGTGTTCTGAATCTCACTGCTTGGACTATCGTTTCTTCTGTCCTCAGTGACAAAGAATAAGAGGTTAGCAGTTCATACTTGCAGGTGCCCAGCACCTTCCCTTAGCAGGCACCCCAAGTAGTCAGGAACATATCATTTTAAGCTTTATCAGATGACTGCTTTTGAGGGGCAGACGCTTAATGCAGAAAGATCCTTCTGGGTTTTGCTTCTATTAATTTTACATAAGGCATTTTTGCTAGCCAGAATTAGATAGCACCACTTATTTATGAATAACCCATGAAGGGATGCATGAGTCAATATGAGACACTTTCCCAGTCCCTGGTGCTGGGTATTCACAAATCAAGAATGGCATCTATGCGGAACAATCACCAACAGAGATATTTCTGTGGTATGCCTGGATTAACTTGGAATGAATTATCTTCCCAGCTATATGAGTTGCTTTCCCTGAAGCATGTTTCTCCCATGCTTCCCCTATGGGGAATAAGTAATGATAATGGTGGAGTTTTTTTAGCTGTGCACTTTGAGTGGCCTCAGTTTCTTTCTACCCCTTTATTAAATGGTTCTAATGACTGCTCCTGAAAAAAGGGAACATCTGGCACATGTTGTGATGGAGAAATGCAAAGTGATAATGGTAAAAAACTTGCCACTCACAAGATTTTTTGAGCTCAGCCAGTCCTTGCCTGACGTGAGGTACAGGCTCTTTAACAGTCCTCCTTCTGTGTGGTGGTACTATTCATTCAATTCTAGAAATGGCACAATGGATAAAGGCCTGAAGAAAAAGTGAATTATAACACAGTGAAAGGAAAAGTGTGATAGCCTCATGGAGGAGGTTATTGCAACCACACTATATATGCATGCATGTATGTATGCATGCGTGCGTGCACTCACATATCCCTGGGCTGACAGTTCCTTACATCGGCACTGCATCTCCCGAAGTAACCTACAAAGTACGACTGTTGTTCAGTAACTGTAGTAATGTAAGTAAAAAAAAATTAGTTTCCCCTAAGAAATATCTACAGAAAGAAGAAAACACCAAGCCCTTCTAAACCAAGACTAGGTTTCCAAAGGTTGTTCCTTCTGCCTTTAAGAATTTCCCCTTTTGTGTCCTTCCTATGTCCCACACGCTCGGTTCCTGCCCTAACCCTGTTTGGAATTTCTGTAGAAAAAGAGAACCTTCTGGCCCTCTAGGCTCAGCCTTTCCAACTCACCATGCCCAGGATCTGCAGCAAAGGGGGGAAACCAGCATTAATGTGTTGCACCCCAGGAAAATGAGAGTCTGGAAACTGGAGTGTAACACACAACGATGCTTAGCTCAGGGAGGAGCAATAATGCCTGTTTCTTTCTTTCAGACCATGCTTGTAAATCTGGCATGCCTCATGGTCCAAACAAGATTGCAATACATTCACAAAGCATTGAGAGCAATTAATAGGAAACTTAGAGGTAGACTGGAAGCAGTTTCTGATTGACATAAAAGCCTGACAGACTTGGGTATGGGATCAGACTGTGATTTTCCCTCGAGATTTTGGATGCCTTCCAAAAGAGGGATCAAGCTGAAATTCATAGGCTACATTATCAAAGTTCACCTTATGTTTTCCTAACAGTAAGAAATGACATTAAACAATCACAGCTCGGTGTGTGGATGAGCACAAATTCCAGGCTGCTCAAACGGGAAGGTGGCAACTTCCCTGGGAGGGTAAGGTTGGGAAACAGGTCACAGGCAGCTCAGAGATGTAATGAGGTTTGATGATGACCTGGTACCTGGTGATGCTATCAGAAACTAAGCAAAAACAAATCAATAGTATCCCTGGCCCATTTGCTGCTAGATTTTGGTCACTTCTGCAGGTGTACAGAGAGAGAATTCACAAGGAAATCAAGCACACCGAAATATGGGGGACTGGGAATGAAAATCCTTGTGAATTTGAACCATACTGTCTAAGAACTTGCCCAAACATCATTTTCTTTCTCTAGCACCAAGAACTTGGGAAAGGCTGGGTAAGATTTTCACTCTGTCCCAAAATCACTGGGAGAGACTGCCTGTCAAGGGAATACCTCATTCCTTACAGAGAGGGAGCAATTTGAGCATGCTATAAACCCCCTCAAAATCTCCGCAGAAAATTTGTTTCTAATGTGTTTGCTGGAGCACACCGCTGCTCCATTTAGCCATCAGGCTGCTCATTTTGTGTGCGAGTGATATATAGGCCATAGCTATGCAGGTCCTAAAGCACAAGAGTTTATATCTGACTTTGGTTAAATTTTGGGTAGTATAATACAGAAGGAGAATGATTACTCGTAATTTGACAGAAGCTTTCCATGACTGGTAAAATACCAGGTGAAATTAGAAAGCAGATTAAATGCATTCAGAGTACGTGTTTAGGCTCTGGAATGCATCCAGCCTAAATGTGTGTAAGTAGGTAGTAAAACGTGACAGTGATTTGTTTTTGAATTGACATTCAAGTTGCAAAGAAACTGTTGAAATGATTAGCAAGTCTAGCTTTAGAGCACATTTTGGTAACTGGTAGATATAAACATTAAAAAAAATGGATGCAGGATTAATTGACTTTAATAGGATCACTACCAAAATTCATGTCCAGAAAAAATCTCACTTTCCCTGAATAGTAAGATAAAGTTCACTAATATGACTACTTCGTAGTGACTCTTGGATAACTATGTGAGTTTTACTACACATGTGTATCTCCCCTAACCAGATCCTTCAGCTCTCTTTCAACAACCCCATAAGAAAGTCTGCCTTAGACATTTGCAGGTTTGTTTTAGTACTTCTGCAGCGCACATTGGGAGCACAAGTAGTCACTTGGAATACATGGAATTTGTGCCAATCCCCTGGGTAGAGGGATTGTGTAGTTGTGTAGTTCATACACAACTGAGAGCAAGCACTGATAGTTCAATTGGTTCAATGGGTCTACTCGTGGTAGCGAGTCCTAACCCCACGAGAGAGGACTGAAGACTCTAAGAATTAAGATCTTAAAATTTTCAGTCCACAAAATTAATCTCCAGCACATTGGTCCTTTGGGAGAAGGGGTGAAGGAGAGTGTTCAGCCTGCATAAGAAAACCAGCTTAATTCAGGCACAGAAGTTTATACAAACAAAACTGAAACCCCTTGTATCAGAATAATGAATAGGAAGTCTAGCTTTTCTGTGTACAGAAGAATCACTAGGCAAATTCTTGAATGCTATGGCTATTTTGTTTGTTTAGCAATATTAGACACTCTAGTCATCTCCTGGAATTGAATTTCAGTTTTTCCCTTCTCATTCTGCAAGAGTTCAGCTGTTATTTCAGATGTGCTCTTCTTCCAGACTGTGAGGTCAGTCCAGTCATGCAGATACATGAGGCATACACTAAGGCAAACTGGTTCCAGGAAATAATTACTTTTGTTTTTAACAGACTATATATCCTCCAAAATAATCCAAGACCAAAAGTCCTAATAGTCTAGACCAAAGAATCATAAAATGCTGAATAACTCAGGTTGGGAGGGACCTCTGGAGGTCATTGCTCATAGCAAGTTCAACTCTGAAGTTGCATCAGGTTGCTCAGGACCTTCTCCTGCCAATTCTTCAGTATCCCCAAGGATGGAGATGCTATAATACCATTCATGTGGCTCCTGCGTCAGATTGTTAATATGAAGTGATGCTCACGATAGAAACAATTCTTATGTGATACAAACCATATAGTCACTTTTACAATCAAAGAAACAGTCAGAAGAATATTAACTTTTTAGTTGAAGCAGATTTCCTAGATTTTTAAGACCAGAGGGACAGCTGTCATCACGTAGTCCAAACTCCTGAGTAACATAAGCTGGGAATTTGTCTGCAGACAGGCTGGAAAGTAGCATTCAGGTACCCGTATATCTAGCAGCAAACCCCGTGAGACTCTGAGATCACTTGTGGAAGCAAGCTTTATGTTGTCAATCACAAAGGACAGCTTTAGCTGAGATCCTGCAACTCTGCTCCACTTGCACAATCTTCTACTCATTTGTGGAGACTGGCTCATAGCTGTCTAGCAGGAAAAGAAGCTTCAAGGGTTCTCTGTCTTGAGCAATTGTTTCAGGTTAAATTTTAGCCCCTGTGGATTGGTTATGAAGTTGTTATTCAAACTCGGTTTCAGCAAAAGGATTACGTGCATGACTAAGGGCTGTGAGATTGGCCCTTTTGTACTGCAACTGTAAATCAGGATGCAGAAACAGGCTGCGTCAGCATTTGAATGAGCTAAACGCCAGGAATTTCCAAATCTCAGCAGGTGCTGTTATCAGGAAGATTTTCAGAAAATATCTAATCCTTTATAGTTGCTGGGTAGCTGAGGTAAGGAGCCTGTTAACATCTTATTTTATCTCCTGCTGCGTTGAAAGATGCAGCTTTCTTCTCAAACACCATTTTTGTCTCCACATGGGCTGAAACACATCTGCCGTGGATCATGGAGTGATAAGGCACCTTCTCCCGCTTCCAAAGTCCTGGTTTGCTGTTAGGGTGCATGAGCAGCATGAGCTGCTCCATGACTGTACGGCTGTGCTGCCCCCGCACGGCTCAAGGCATCCATTCAGTGCTTGCCTTGGAGACACATAGATGTGTGCCAAATGCATGTTTTCCCAACTTTACATGACACAGGTCCTGCAGCGATCCTGCATGTCCCCTGCATGGCCTCTGCAAAAGCACTTGCCTGCAAACAAATAAAAACCAATGCTTGACTCCTCTGTATGTTCATCATTTAGGTATGGTTTATTCTTGACTGTGCTTGTAGGCTCCCAGTGAGGCATTTGGAGTTCTGGACAATAGTGGCTCTGGATTTTCAGCATCGTTCAGATTCAGATTTCAATGAGTCTGAGGTATTTAGCTCCCTTGCACACCTCTGGTTTCTGATTTCTGGTTGATACCTCTTGCTGCAAACAGAAATCCTAAACTTCAGCTCATGCATATGTGTCTTTAACATGTAGCAAGGGCCTGGTTTCTGTGCTACACCTGGTACTGATCTAACACATCTCTTCACAAAGCTTCCATTTACAACCCATTCATGTTGTTCAACTGCCTCTTTGGCCTTTCCATCACCCTGCCAGGAACGGGCTTGAAGGCAAGAGTCAGGGCAACATGCTGCTATCCTGATGCTCATCCCACCGCAGTCGTGTGCTTCTGGTTCAAGCTAACACTGAGAAAGGGCTTCTTGAAGAAAGAAACTGCTTAGCGGTATCCAGTACAGTCTCATATCTGCTCCTGGTTTGGAATGGTGTACCTGATGTATTGCCATTGTCTCCTAATGGCACGTTTTCCTTAAATAGATTTCTAGTTCAAATCTAATGACACTTGCTCTTCTAGTCCCTGAAAGTCCTTTTTTTTTTCTTTTTTTGCTGCGCTAGGATGGAAGTTTACTGCTAGTGCAGGGTGAATCACAGTTACAGTGCTACAGGTTTCCAGCTCATCACACTAATTTAGGACTTTTAGGATGGCGCAAAATAACTCCAAAGGTGTGCAAAGAGACTTATGGTTGAAGAAGGCCACAAGACATTGATTTCCTTTGCATCTATGAGTGGGACAAGGGTGGGAACATTCTGTATTTTAATGTGCTGGCTAAATGGAGGCTAACCAGGGGCAAAACACACTTGACTGATATCCCACTCTTCTTGCCTGCCATCAGAATTGGAAAGTTTCAAAGTTACAAAGTTTGGCCAGGATCTCTTTTTCCCTTCAGGACCCTGTCCCAGTTTACCCTGTGGCTGACAGGGGAGGAATTACTGCCTGCCCTGCTGCACACTAGGCACTTTCATATCCCACCGAGGGGTGACATCTCTAAAGAACAGTTCAAGTGTATTGTCCAAAGAGACTTCTTGAACAAGGCACGGAAAATATTTGCAGTCACCTTTGCTTACAAGAGAGGAGAACAAACCTCCATGTTACTGGAAGGTGGGGGGTTTTTTGTGTGTGTTTTGCATGCCTCTCCAAAAACCGTATCAAACTGCCTGTGGAAAGTTTCTGACTACAGGGGAGAAAGATTAATAATCTTTCTCTCTTGGATAAACATTTAATTAGTGACATGCCAGTAGCAGATAAATGTTAAACCTTTGTGCATAAAATATTAGGAAATAAAACCTAATTATTTTTGTTAAGAATATTTGGAAAAAAAAAAAGGCTATTATTTCTACTGTGTTTTAGCTCACTTTGGAAATTTATGATTCACCTGCCTGGACTACATTTTCCAAACTGCCATCAGTATTACAATGACAAAGATGTGGCATTCAGCTTTCGTGGAGCTGCATAGACAGAATTTCTGCAACACATACCCATACCCCAGGCCTGCAAAACTGGTTGGAAACCTCAGGAAAGTGCACCTGCAGATAACATTGACTGTTGGTCATCTGGAAAACATTATACACTTGCTAAGTTTGCTCTAGACCCCCACTAGCACACAGAGGCAAAAAGTAACAGCTCAGTTATCTGAAGTATTCTATCATCTCAGAGGAGGTTTGTTTTGGGCAAACGATTAAAGGTTTGCTATTTGTATAAGGAACTTGTCTACCTGTGATTAATGAGCCATAAAATATTTTGGTTTGTTAATCATCACTGCAAGCTTAATAGGAAAAGCTACCTTATAAATACACTATGACAACTACACTCGCTTATTGAAAAGCTCTTAAACACAACTGTGACTGGAGACAACACTGCAAGCCCCATTGCTGCAAAACTTTTCGAATACCTGCCTGATCTTCTTCAGCATACTCTTCGGTCTGTACATATACCCTATATTTTGCTGAGCCAGGGCAAAATTGAAGCTTAATACTATACAGCATCTATTGGCAAGTCTTGTGTGATACTACTGAGCACACAGATAAGACTTACCAGGCTGTGGTGCTGCCACCCTCATTTTCAGATACGCGATTTTCAGCCCATCCTAGAACGCATTTAGAAATAAAGATAGACCTGCCTAGGGCAGGACTCACACAGCCAAATTACCCCAGCTGGCTGATCTACGGTGGCTAAGAGCACTTCCATGTACTGCATAACTCAGAAACAAACTTCACCATCGTCAGAGTAACAAAGTGACTCATTATTACAGAAGGCTTCATGGCTTTGCATGAGATTGGAACATTATAAAGTGTAATAAGCAAAACTTCCAAAACTGGGTATTTCCTTCTAGGCCTCTGAGCATAGATTTGGTGCCTATAAAAGTGGTTTCACTTTCAAATGTACCTAAAACCCCATGGAGCTGATGAAAGTTATATAGTTTCAGAAAAGATTGCTTGTATTTTTAATATACTTTGCCTGGAGTTGTTTCTCCCAAGTGAGCTTCAAACTCCTGCATTTTTGTAGGGTCAATAGAAACATCAAAATTTTCATCCCCTGGGAAATTCATCTATTTAAGCAGTTGGTTTTAATATTGAAGCATTACACTGAATTCTACAGCATTTATTTTTCAGAGAGTGCACTATTTCCATAGAGTTTTCTGTGTGAAAACACCATTTCAACAGCTTGTTTCAAGTCAGGATCAGCTGTATGTCCATTTTAAGCTATAGCAAACTCCATGCAGACTGTAATTCACACATCTTTGTCTCCTATTCTTCCTAAAGATTTCAAGTTGTCTTTAAGTTAGAACACCAATGAGGTTGTACTATAGATGGCCAAATAATGTGTACAAAATGCTTCGTCCTGGAGGAATAGCCCAGCCAAGAAGAAAAACCCCTAGGGCACTCAGAGAACATGGAAGCATCTGGTCTATTAGTTTTGTGAGGCACTGCAGGATTTCATGCAAATACACATAAACACTCTATTGATCAAAATGGAATGAGCTGATAGATTCAGAAAGCTGAAATGTGTGGATTTGGGTTGGTCTTTCAAAAAAAATTCCAGTGTTTGTTTTTTTTTTAAATTCCCACGCAAAATGTAAACCTAATCAACAATAAATAAATGTTGGTATAAGAATGTCTATGTTGAAAAAAAAAATCACTTTCCATGAAATTAAATAGCTGGGAAACTTCTTTTATGTAAGAGGAAAGGTGAAATTGCACCTGTTCATGGAAATAACTCAAAGAACAGCCAGAGGCAAATGCTGCACAGACAAGTTGGTTTTGGAAGCATACCACTTATCTCACTGAGAGAGAGGTAAACCTTGGTTTAAAATTATTTTTCTTACAGTTCAAACAGCTCTAGTGTGCGCCTTACCCAGTCTTTCTGAAAACTTGTAAGAGTTGCTGAGATCTAATACTGAGGATGAATTGACCTAATTACTCTTTTATTACAGCAAAAGGGCTTCCTAGTTGCAAGATGACATTAACCTGTCTTTATTATTAGACCCAGTCAACTTGGAGCTGAGTATGGTGGTAGTTACGAAGAGCAAAGAACTCTCTGCTTGTTGTTACTTTATGTATTTTTTTTTTTGAGGAGGAAGGCTTTTGGATTATGCTTTTCTTGAACTGCACTGCTATTAGGAACAGCTTTTAAGCTTTATCCATGACTTTTCAGTAAGTGCCTTGGTTTTGCGTATGAGATCTATGGCTATTACACTTGTTCCTGAAATGAATGAGAGATCATCAATGTAAAATTAAAATGCTTTGGAGAATGATGGTATGCCAAGAAACACTGGAGCCAGAAGAAAATTATCAAGAAATACCAGAGGAAAATGCCACCCAAATTTAGCTGAAGAAATTATAAAGCTTGATTTGTGGTATCAAATGAAACAATTCAGTCACACCCATGTTCACTGAATCCCTCTCTCTCTTTGCAAAAAAAAAAAAGATAGCGTGTGTATGAAGCTGCTACCTTTCTGCGTGGAATTGAAAGGAGAAGACACTGAGAGTAAAATGAGATATGCCAGTAACTGTGCACGCTGTGTCACCCCTGGTGAAGGAACCATGTCTCTCTCCTAGTCATAGAAAAAACACATAGCTAGCGAAAACAGATTGTTAGAGAAAAACAAATCCTAGGACATAAGACAGAAGATGGTTTGTACGTGTGTCTGGCAGAGAACTGATGGAAGCAACAGAGCCTGTCTCAGCTGTTAGGCAGCACTGATTTCTTAGGGCTCTGAGTCAGAACATTTATTCTCTAGCCTTAACTATACGCGCGTGTTTTCACAGGGGAGTTCCTGTGAACTGGCTGCATATGAGAAAAATAATGTTTGCTTGGGGTTTTGCCTTGAGACTTGAATGAAGAAACAAGTTCTTAATACAACAGATGTGATGCTTTGCCAGCATTTTGTTTACCTTGCTGAGCACAAGCAAAATCTACCAAAAACATACATAGCCTCGCAAAACTGGAGAATATGGACAGCAAGAGACCTTCTGAGACTACCCTGTGCTTCCTTTCTAGAAAACAGCTTTGTCTCAAGTTTGCGACTGCAGTGTTTTGTTCACTTCATGGAAGGAATTAATGAAAAAGCAATGTGCAAAAATACAACATAGACATCTAGGGTGGAAAAAAAAAATGGTCCTTGTGAATGCCGTACACAGAGTCATTTGCTATTTGTGGGCAATTACTTGTGAGTATCTCCTAATGAGTTTATCAAAGTTAGATTAAGTCTATGTAGACTTTACAAATATTTACCTGAATTCACTGATCACACTTTCTAATGTGATATATCACATACATATGACAACATTGTTTCTGTTACCTATCTGGAAAACTACATTTTCTAAAAGAGAGAAATATTGAATGATAACTAAAAAAGAAATCCCAAAAAACACCCTAGCTAACAAAACATGTTTGTTGGTACAGCTAGAGATAATTGCAAAAATTACATCTTTTTTTAAGTGAAAAGTTACAGCAGTTGGTTGTTACTCTCAAAGTGGCAATCATAACAAATCTGCAGTTGGAGCTGTGCTGGTGAATTTGTTTGTGCAGATTTTGGAAATATGTTTGCAATCCGAAAATGCTTTTCTTTTTCCTAAATCACCTGCAGAAGCAATAAAAATGCTGAATGATACCCACGCAGGTAGTGAATACACTTTGCACTGATATCCTTGTTCACACAGATGAACCCAAACTGTACACCAAAACATTTACAGAGAATCTGCCTGAATTTCTATGACACAGAACATAGCTCTGGTTAAAAATGCTAAATTTATATCTTCTAGCTTGATTTTCATGAGCATTCCAGATTGGAAAAACAAGTGGAACCCCAAACCATTTAGTTGTTTAATTGACATGGAGGAACTTGACTGACAGAGCTGTACACACATCCTGACACCTGTCAATCATAAGTAGCCCATCTGGGCCCTGTTCTATTTATTCCTATTCAGTAAAGAGATATTGCACAGGAGGCAGCTGGCGGGCTCCAGAGAACGCTTCCTCCTCTCTTCATTTCTGTGCCTCTGCCTGCAAAAGGCAGGATTTAGCCATAAGGACCCAGTTTTTCTTGTATGTGAGACCAGGAAACAGCAGAGGCAGTTCTGGCATAACGGTGCAGAAACTGGTGTCCTGCACAGCTGGATGGGGCTGTGTTAAAGTGACGTGCAAGTGGGACACACCATAGCAGGCAATGTCAACCAGCAGATGAAGGGATGTCTCCCTTTGTGCCTTTTCCCCAGGCAACTCCACTGTGCAGTCCCCATGATCAGAGCAAAGAGCAAAGGGAGTGGGATGCTCAGCACCGCTCACTGCTGAGGACCAGCAAGGAGAAAACCCTATAATACAGAGAGGCCCTGGATATTAATGTGAACATTATATGGTAATTTACATGTAGTCTTTAGTCTATAGAAGGACACTGCCTTTAGAGTGGGAAAGCACACCTAAACACATCTACTATCTTATTGGCCTCATAGGCACAGGTCATATAGTCAAGGTGCCATTTGAAGAATGACGTTATTACATGCAGAATATCAGTAAGATGGCCTGGGCAAGCCTCTGGGCTGCCAGCTTTTTGTCCAGATTACCATGAGCTGAACCATTTTGCATGTGGGTTTACAAACTAAGGTCAGAGAGCCTGGACCATCCAAAGGAGGTACATGGGGATGTTCCAATTGCTCCAGAGCTGCAAGGCAAAACCCCGTGGGAGCCAGAGTCCTGCCACTGTGATGCCCAGCATACCCCACTGTGGCAGAGACAGGAGCATGTTCAGAAATGGGGGAGGCTGTGCCTTTCTTTTTGCATTGACCTTTCAGTTTTTCACAGATATTCACACTGCCTTTGAAGACCTTTGTAGTAGATAACTGATAAAAATACAATCCTCTGTGAAGGTATGAGGAACCATTTTTCTTTCTTTCCTTCTTTTCTTCTTTCTTTCTTTCTTTCTCTCTCTCTCTCCCTCTTTCTCTCTCTCTCTCTCTCTCCTTCTTTCTTTATTTTTCTTCCTTCCTTTCTTCCTTCTTTCCTTTCTTTCTTTCTTTAAGATACTTATTGTCCCCATTCCAGAATTTAGTTTTGCCAGTACAAAACTATACAGACAATGAAAAAATCGGGTTTCCTCACTTTTTTTTTCTTACTTAAATTCTTCTGAAAGCATTACTTCTTTTCCAATCCTTTCAAGCCCAGAACTGCCAGAAGCAATGAGTCTGTAGCTTAAACAACCTGAACAAGGGCTGCTGCAATAACTACAGTCCCCACGGATGCAGCTTGGGCAATACAGAACCTCACCTGGAAAGGCTGCAAGTCTGACAAGGGTGAGCTGCTCCGCTGGCACACTTTGTCACTCCAAATACCCCAGGGACACATGGTCCAGGAACTTGAACAACAGTGTCAAAGTAATGTCCATTGACTGAACTCAAAGACACGTTCCAAACATCTAGGGTATTTGATGGCTCTGTGGCCACATGGTATAGAAAGGAGAAATAAAAGTTCCCCAGTTTTTTATCACTGAGGAATGAAGAATGCAGTTCCTCTGGTTTAACTTTCAGTGAACACTACTCCTATGACCTGTCTTCAGCATCTGTCCTTGGATGTAGAATATTCCTCTGGAGGTACCTTCTCCCTTCTACTGACTGTAGGGGGATGCCAGGGTGACTGGCATCAGATACAGATGTATCAGAGCAAGAGCTGACACAATCAGAGCACATACACGTACAGGACGGTGCAAGAGGACAGGAATTTTTTTATCAAAGAATGATTTTTTTTTTCCATATTGACCAAAATGAGACTTCAGAGGATGCTACTTTCATGCTGCCACCTTCAGGCTCTCACCCTTCCCTTCTCCATGGTCTGATCTCACGGAGAATAGCAGAGCTGACAAGGGGGAGAGTTGTCCCACGTTCAGGCTGGGCTTCCAGAGTGGACAAGGCAACTGCACCCCATGCGCAAATCCCCTCTCGTCCGATTGCTATTGGATTTCAGCACACAGAGGTGAAGCCTTCAATTCTTATCTCCTGCTTCTTCTTCTGCCTCAACAACCTCCTTTTCTACTCCTTAAGAAGGACACTGGGCCCTCCTCGAATATTTCCACGCTCTGTAAAGACTAACACAGTACATGAAGAACGTCTCTGAACCAGAACTGATCTACAAAATATTTTTGAAGACTGAATTCCTACAGACTAGCATGAGTCTCCAGGGCAATTGCAAGCATGCAATGAAAATCACTACTCTGAATGACAACCTGCTGTTGCCTGTCCCTCTCCTGACACTTCAAGAGTATTTGGGTTGCAGCATACACTTCAAAGTCATTGTTCCTTCTGTTTTGTTTGGCAAAGCGGTGCTCATTTTCAGAGAGAAAAAAGGCAAGGGCATAGTTGTAGAAACACAAGGCCTGGTGACAACCACAGCATGGCAATACGCTGATGGTGAGCCCCCGAGCATTTGGGTGAGCACGTCCTGCTGGCAGCAGCAGGGCCAAGTCCCAAGAGCCCCGTTCAGCAGCCACTGAGTAGCACGCCACAAGCTCAGAGGGTGTTCTGGTATTTGTCTCACCATTCATTTAAACTGTAAAAGCACAAATGTGCTTGATTTTTATTATTACTTTTGACTTCAGCAGATGTCTTGTGGGCAGTAGCTGTCTCCTTAATATTCCTGTGGAGCATCTTTCTGCTATACTGTACTGGGGGAAAAGATAATTGCATCAGAGGCAGCCCTCTTCCTTCACAGAATAATTTCCCCACCCTGCACCATGTTTATGTTTAATTATGGCATATATTTGGGGTATTTCAGAACTGATAGCTCATTAAAATAGCATCCTAGCCATCAGCCATGACATTCCATCTGGGAAATAAAGGAAGTGTAAATTTTAAGCCAGCCAATAAATCAAGCAAAGTTCTAAATTTTTAAACCTGTAAAACAAACAAGAAAGAAAAAAAAAAAAAAAAGAGTGACACATTAGCCAAAATTATCCCTTCCTCAGGCTCAAAATGAGGCAGTGCAAACCGTAGGCCCTACCACTCATTTTTATTGGGAAAGGGGACAAATCATAACGTGTAGGGGAAGCAGCTCTGCTGGAGATCCCGGAGAAGCTTAGTGTCTCTGCCTTCCACCTACCTGTCATCTGTAATTTGGGAGGATGTGGAATTTTTCTGCACAGATTCAGTTTCCGTACTCTCACCTAGTTACTATCTGTTACACTACAGAAGCTATTGCAGCAAGGATGATGGGTACTAGGATTTTAATTTTAATTTTTTGACTACTGGATTTTAAACATCAGTTGGACAATCAACTCACAGCTCCTATTTCGCACCAGGGTGCAGATTACGGTCACCATCAAACACGCTGCTCTGGTTGAAACCCAGTGTATGTGACATTATCAAAATTTAGCAAGTACCATCATGTATTCAGGTGTTTAATCCATCCTTTCCTACGAAAAATCCCTTGTATGTAGCAAGATGAGGGATGTAGGCTGTGTTAGAAGAGACCATGAAAGGACAAACTTTCAATGCTCTGGGGAAATGGTTAGTGGTACTCAAGCATCGTTTTCAATTTAAAAGGCTTTAGGCTACTTATGGGTGCTAGGAACCTCATCATCAGAGCCCTTCCCACAGTTTCAAATACCTTACAAGTCTGCAATGTGAGCAAGCCTGCCCAAAAAGGCTGGTGATGCCGGAGGCTCCATCTGTTGCTCATTCACAGCACATATTGTCAGGAGACCGGGAATGCCACTCTCCCACCTTTTCTTACTCTGGCGCTGCTTTGCATCAATAAGATTTCAGAAGCACATTTGTGGCTCTGCTCGGAGGGGGATATGACAACGCACTTGTCATGCCTTCCCTCTGCTGACATGCTTTTTCTGCAGACAGCAAACTGGGATGCTGCTGACCTTATTGTCTGGGAAGACAAAATCCCAGGGGATTATTTTCTTTATGTTGTTTTCAGAGGCAGGTGTTTCTTTCCTCTGCTTCTTCTTCATCAGTACTTAATTCCCATGCCTTTAATCAATATTGTGCCTTGACTTTCCTGACTGTGCCATAATTTACATTGGATTATGGAAGCAGGGAAGGCAGAGCATAAGTCCAGAATCATGTAGGACAAAAAGGTCAGAAGTGCTCAAGGAGTTTCAACATTTCCGCTTTGGAGTTCTGATCATGGGTCAACAGCACAACCCCCCTACTATTGTTTTAAAGCCTTTATTGTTCTTTAGGTCATAGCAAGAGACATCACTTACTGCGGAGTGAAGTTGTGTTGGGGAGCGGTGTCAGTGTGAACATGCTTGTAATTTGCACGCTCCAAGGTGGCTGTGTGACTTTCATTTAATCTGGGATTTATGGACAAAATGGCATCAATTCACGGCATCAATTCATGGCCCAGAGCACCAGAACCCCCAAGTTTAAGTGGAGTAAGCTGGATGCTATTCTTGTTCCCCTGCTCTACAGGGCATGGATTTCTGAATTTCACCCCAACATACACATGCATGAGTGGGTGCTATGATGTAAACGAGAGGAGCAGATTGAGTTCCCTCGTGGCCCTAAGACACAGTGAGAGTAGGAGGCAGGCTGAAACACATTAAAGCCATCGTCCCATACAGCATTCATCTTCCCAGCGCTGAGTCACACCTTTTCGCCACCCTGATATGTTTGGTACTTAGGGACATGGAGTGAGAGACAAGTCATGACTCTGAGACAGAGGTGGCACCAAAATTCTGCAAGACGGTGGCAGAAGAAGGTGGTAACAGGAATATTGCAACCTGACACTAGATTGAGCTGATACTAAACTTTATTCCTTGATACTTTCAGAGAAAGCAGCTGTCAACTGTTGAAGAGCTAATATAAATTAAATGACTAGTGAAAGGAAAACTAAATCAGTGAGGACCATCTCTGCTGAGTATTTGTTTAACGGAATAAAGGTAAAAGAGAATTCCAAATATGAAACAAGCTCTAATCCTGACTACCAGAAGCTCAAGAAAACAAAGGAAAATGGAAGTTATTAAAAAACAGCATCTGTAGGCAAAGGATTCAGGTTTGTTCTTGAAATGGCTGCAAGTAATTGTTAAAGAGAACAAAATTCCTGTTAGGCTGATTATCTGCTTTGCATAAATATTCTGGAAGGGCCCTAGGGCATTACCAATTTATCACAAAATAAAAAATTACTACTTATAAATACACTTCTAAAGTTTATTTTAAAGGGCAATGTGACTTTTCAAGCACTGAGTATTTGCTTTTGCATGTGCAAAAGTAACAAGAAATGCAGTCTTTGCAAGTGCGTCCTTTCTTAACAGAGAAATCCATGGTGATGACATTCTTAATAAATTCAGTTCACATTACTGTAATGATGTTTGTCTAGCAATAACTTGGGAATTACAGTTAGCTTTAACGTTAATTAATGCCGTGCAATTTTCATGTTTTATCGACATATTTTACATCCTCTGCTGGATCCGAATTACCCCAGGATAATGGAAAATTTTTCAATGCATGAATTTTCAAAATGCCTTTCAAATACAACAAAGCATACAACAAAGAAAAGCAATCTCTTGGGAGCATCAGCATGCAAGATAGAATTTCTAGTTCATCATCCGCACCTATGTTTCCTGACAAGTAATGTGAAATCTTAAAATAAGTGGATGCCACAATAGCCAGATCCTTGTCTCATGGTTATAGCAAATCATTAAGAATTAGGTTTTGAAGTTCATCTCCTAGAAAAACTCTGTCTGGGAGAGGAAATGGAGGTTGTGATCATTTTTAAATAACTCACAAAGAAACTTCTGATCGACTTCACTAGTACAATGAACATCTTCTGAAGCTCGGTAGTTTTGCATAGCTAACATCAACCCAAATACCTTGGGTTTAGCTATCAAAGAGGGAAAGGCATTACTTCAGCCACACAGGAGGTAAAAGTTAGAAGTTAGGAGAAGTAATTAAGCAATGGAAAATAAAATATATATATCAGGGTTAAAGCAGCTGACTGTAAAGTCTCTAAGAATAAGCTGCCAAAATTGCCACAAACAGAATATGAGCAAAGGCAAAATCTCACAGGCAACTATACCGCACTGCTTGGCAGCAGGGGTGGTTTATGTCTCTTTTGTAATTGGGCATATTCCAAACCTGAGTCTGCAGCAATTTATCCATTTATACTTGAACTGTGCTTCCTTTAGTGCTTGCAGTTTCTGTAGCTTGGGACAGCAATGGCAGCAAGTGGGACAAAGAGGAGTTTCATGCGAGAGATGAGGTGTCGATGTCCATGCTGCAGAGCACATGGGGGAAGGGCTGCTATTTTGGGGGTTTGCCATGCTGGAGATGCTGGAGCCCCTGGCTGACCCTGCCCTAGATGGGATAGAAGAAGGACAATTTGGCAGAGTTAAGTTCTACTGAGAGGGTGGAAGTACCCTATGATGAGACAGGTTGTGGACTCAGCTCTTATTATAGAGTTGTGGTTATTTAAAACTAACTCCCTTTTCACACTTGTCCACAGAATGGGAAAAAAGAGGAGGTGGTGAAGCTGAGGAAATACCTGGTTAGACATGCCCATGTGGAAGGTGTTTAATAAGGACAGTTACATTTGATAACCAGAGGCACACTGTGACTTCATCTGGATAACAAACAGGCAGGACATGAAAGAAAATCTCACTGTCCTTTTGTTGCCATGACAGCCTTATGAAAAATATAACAGAAGATCACACAGCCATCAAACTCAGGATGTGAAATTCCAATGCAGTCAGGATATTGTCTGATAGACTGACTCGGTAATTCAATAAGAGCCACTGTCTTCAAAAATCATGCATACATTGACCAAAGCCAGTGGGAAGGATATGTGGTGGAGAGAACTGCCACACGCTCCTGTTCAGTCCTCCTGGAAAACAGTGAGACAGGGGGATTAGCAACAAGGCTTTTTGATGTAGTTTTCCTTTTCATGACCACAGAAATATTAAGAGTTCACCTTGAATGTGTCATCCTGTCACTCGAGCTAGATTTCAGTCTGATATCTCATGTTTTAACACCTTTCATGTTGAACAGACTTTACTCTCACTCAATTTTTCAGTGCAGGCAAGTACTCTGAGATGTCCTCAGGACAACAGCCCAATGAAAGGTAAGTCCATAGGTCAAGCCCTTTTCTCTCTACATAAAATCAGTTCAGACAAGTGGCTATTAAGGCCAGGACCCAATAAGACTTCTGTGCTTAAAGTACTTATATGGAGATGGAGTATCCCAATACCAGATTGAAGGTCATCTGCCACCTAACTTCCAACTGCATCTTATTTTTAATGAAGTTCGTAGCACCTACAGCTTAATTCATGTTTGGAGTGAGCCCAGGCCTACACAGCCCAGGAACTAAGCCAGATCAAGACCCCCTCACATGGCATGTGTCCCACAAGGCCACCACTCCCACAACCTGCTGGACGCCCAGCATCAGATTTGCTATGAAGTGAATTAGCTGTTACTTTCCCTCTATCAAAATCCAGAAGGTAGTGGGAGTGGTTTGGGCAATTTCTACCTGTAACCTACCCACCATTTAGCCTCGGAGCACCAGGCCAGTCTTGAAAACCTGAGGTGGTTCAAAGCCATATCTTGTAGAGATTATGACTAAACCAGGGTAGGTTTAGACTGGATATAAAGAAGAAATTCTTTACAATGAGGGTGGTGAAACACTGGAACGGGTTGCCCAGAGAGGTAGTGGAGGCCCCATCCCTGGAAATATTCAAGACCAGGTTGGACGGGGCTCTGAGCAACCTGATCTAGTTAGCAGTGTCCCTGCTCCCTGCAGGAGGGTTGGACTAGATGACCTCTAGGGGTCCCTTCCAACCCAAAACATTCTATGATCCTATGATTCTGTGACTTGAATACAAGATTATAGGCTAATGGGGTAGAAAAAGTATACAATCACACATTTTTCCTCCGTGAGGCTAAAAGCAGAAAGAGCCCATGCATGTGCAGTGCAAGCATGGCTCACCTGCAGATTGAAGTTCATGGTCCCAACTTTCCAGTTTGCTTTCAGACTTCATTTGACATACAACACAGGACTTTGCCCTGTCCTGTTAGTGATGACCTCAGCTTAGGATTGGTCTAAGGAAAAGCTCTAAGCATCAAGCATGTCTTTGCTTGCACATTGGCATAGCTTCAGGAGGAGAAGTAGAGGACACTCCTTCCCTTCCCAGGGCTCTCTGAACTCTACAAGGCCAAGGCAGGAAATGTACCTGGGATTTCAGCTGTAGCCTAGTAGCTTGATATCTCACCATGTTAGTCAAAAGAAGGAGCACCAACTTGTTTTATCATCTTGAGGGAAGAGCATCCGGCATCACATCATCTTATAAAGATGGATACTGTCACCTATCAGACCTGTGGCCACCGGTTTGGCAGAAGTGCTTCCTTGAAGCTTTAGGTCAGATGTACAAGCTCCAGATAGGTGTACAATTTCAGGCCAGGTCCTGTCTGAGCTTTTCCTGAGATGTACTCTAACTCCATCCCAGGCATTCTGCAATGAGGGAGATTCTGCTGAACATGCTGCTATTTTGCTCTTCTCCTGACACATCTTAGTCTATGTCTGTAAAACTCATTAAGAAGTACCAGGGGAGATTCCCTGCTCTGTGTAGCCCTCTGTAGAGCAGAATGACAAAAACTACCCAACACAGCACCCAGCTGGTCTTCATATCCCACCCCAGTGACACTCAGACAAAATTATTCTTCTTTGTGTGTGTTTTGGCAATGTAAAGTATCTGGAATGTTGAAAATGCACCCTAGCGGAGTGGTGTTGCTATAACGTGAAGCTAAAAGTGTGTGTAGCAGGTCATGGAGTGTGGCACAAAGGTAGATGTGGGTGCTGGGTGAGGAAAGCTGTTGGAGAAACTTGGAAGAGCTGTATCTCATATCTGATGCATGTGGAAAGAGGTGCTTGGAGTGAATCATCCCCAGCAGCAGTGTCCCACCATTGTCTTGAAGAGGACTCACTGGCATTGTCCAAAAAAGAACCATGAAGTAATGTAATATCGACGTGCCCTCAGCCTCTTCGCATGCAGCACACAACCAGTGAACACACATTGCTGGATCTCCTAGGATCTGGCATGGCAAAGTTAGATGACACAGCACCCCTCCTTCAGCCAAAGTAATCTTTCACATCCTTTACAGCCCTACAGCCACTCCAAATCCTAGTGGGAGAATACCTAGTAACTTTGAGAAACACGACACTTTCGGTAGTGTAGTTTTATAGGCTGATTTTGCAACTGAAGTGTTGGCAGCTAGCTTTCACCACTTTGGCCAGAGCCTGTAAATAACTGAGACAAGAGCTATTACTTTTGCAACTGTACGCGCTTCAAGCTGCTGCAAACACCTGATCTCTTCTTCAGTTCCCATAAACCTGATAATTATAAGAGACATGAACAGAAGAGCACATGGAGGACTGTGGGATTTCTCTTTTCAATTTGATGTCTACTGGTGGCGGTCCAGGAGTGTAAATCTTGAAGGATAAATTAGAGGCAAGGCCAGGAAATGTGGAAGAAAAATGATGCCAAAATGAAAGTGTCTATACCATCCCGGCAAAAAAATAAGGTCATGAGGGAACATCACCTTGTAGATGTTGTTTCTCTGCAGTTCAGTGAGGCCTGATCCAGGCCCTGATTAACATATGAATTTATTCTACTGCCACAGATGAAATAGGACCCTTTCCAGGGTAGAAAACAACAGGAGATCACAATGGTCTTTAAAAAGAGGTTGTAAACAAAGCCACCTACTGGGGTCTAGCCTGCATGAATAACGAATTCAGAGACATAAACAATCCACACCAATGAAGCCAAACATGTGCTACTTGTAGTCCCGATACACAATCATATTCTAAGGTATATTCAGCGTGTGACACAATTTATTTCAAATTTACAGAACATTTCAAAGCCGCAAAGAAAACCCAGGTCATTATATTTCCCAGTTCTTAGGAACAGAAAATTATGAATTTGATCTTCCTAACTGCCTTCCTCCTCACACTCACATAGTTTTTCTCTCATGCAAAACATATGCTGATTTTGCAGAAGGTCATATATTTTCTAAAGCTAGCCCAGTGGTAAAAGCACACAGGTTCAGCGCTGAATCAGTGCTGCGCCAGCTGTCAAAGGCAAGCACCAAGCCAGCAGCATGAAACCTTCCCAGCTTCAGATGACAGGAGGAGGAGGAGAAGTCAGAGGTAGCCCTTGTCCTCCTGAGAAAGCTAGTCTTTTCCGTTCCTAGGGACTTAATTACTCTGCATGTAGGACAAATGAACTAAAAAGACTCTCTTCATGTAGCCCATTCTTCTATCACATGCCATCTAATTTCACTCCGTTATCCTTGTACAGAACCAAATAATTTGGTTTTGGCTACAGCGTTATCTTCCAGAAAGGCCTCCAGTGCTAATTTGCAAACACAAATGAAAAATTTGTTGCTTCCAAGACTAGTTCTTTCCCAATGATGAATCAGCCTCCCTGTTAAAAATGTATATCTTACACCTCTTCTGATTTTTAATTTAAATTCTCATGTGAATATTGCTTCTGGTTCCGGTAGCATTAAGCCAATGAATCACCACAGCTCTGATCCAGCGTGACAGCTCCTACGCATAACAAAGAAATCCATAGACTTATGAAACACAGAAAGCTAAATGGACAAATGCTTCTTATATATCAAATCTACTGGCACATGAACCCCGCACACTGCACTGAGCTACCAGCATTCCCGGTACAGGCAAGCATTAATTAGGATTTTTTTAATCTAGTACCACAATCAAATCTTCAGGAAGGCAAATACTGGTAGAGATCAATCCCAAACAGAGAACTTTGAATAAGTGTTCAAAATCAGCAGGCTACCGAAAAAGAGACAAAGGCAATATCACATAAATATCTGAGCTGCAGGATGAAGCAATGAGGACAAAATGATAACATCAACTGTCTCTTTATCTTGGATGGTTTGAAGACTGTATTGGAAACTACCCGGTGCTTTCACAGAGTACTAGACTTGAACACTGCAGTTCATCTTCCTCCTCTGCCTGCTCATCAATTTATTCTGCAAACATCAAGGGAATCCAACATTAATCCCTCAGCTCTCTAGACTGATTCCTTGGTCACTTATGCTAACTCCTTTTGTGGAGGAAAAAATTGACAAAAACATGTTTTCCCGCAAAGCTTTGACTCATAAGGGCTCTGCTTTCCTCGCTTTGAGGTCTGCCTGCCTGGCTCAGCCTGCAGAAAATCAGGGGCCCAGTGGCTTCCAGGGCTGTGAATGTAGAGAAGAGCCACTGAACTCTGCAGAAAATAAACACACACAAAATTGGTGCCTGCAACCTCTCAAAACACGGAGTGTGGGATTGTAAGTAAAAAACTTTCTAACAAAAAAAGCCGTGTATTGCTCCAGAAAAGAGTCACCTTCCCAGCACTTTGCTTCAGAACGGTTTGAATGCCCTGAAAAGCCTTTGCATGTTCATTTTGTTCACAGTGAGGCCCCACACTTTTGGAACAGTTTATATCTAAGTACCTGCCTAAGTCTCACTGAAATCAAATTGCTGTTAAGTATATATTGTGACAGTATATATTGTAACAGCTATATTGCACAAACAGCCGTAAACAGTGTCATTAATAGAAAATACTAATATTAGTAAAGCGATAAGCTTAGGCACTTTCACTAATGAACCTCATCAGTTCACATATCCAAAGCACAATGCAATTAGCTTTTTTCAGAACAGCATTCTGTGTGCAATGCCAGCAAGCAATGCCAACTTCGCTTACTACAGAACTGAGTTTTTCAGAAATGAGCATGCACATTTTGCGATGACTTCCTAATTGGAAATACCCATGCACGCATGTCCCCAGAGCAATGTCTGATTTGATATTGGTACTCGCAAGTAACTGTGAGTGAATTCCAGGTAATTTCATGCACTAATTATGCATGTATTTATTCTGTTGCACTTCTAAGAACCAGGTCCATGAAAATAATCCAACACCCCAGCCACAGGACATACCCATGGCAGTAATCAGGAATTCCTTGCTCTGAAACCAGGGCTTGCTACACTGCAATCTCTTATGTGCTGCCTCTCTTTGCAGGGACCATGGTGCCAACAGGAAATCTCTGTAGAGATTGTCAAACCTGGTGAGAGTATCTGAGTCACTGAAAGAGCATAAAATGATGAAATTATGCTGCCAGTGCCAAGACTAGGGAAGGGACCCATGGGACTGCTTTACAGCAGGGCACCAGGCTGCTCCTGGCCTGCTGGGAAAAGCTTGAGTCGCCTCAACTAATCCCTGCTATAAACTGAGATTCAAGTCTGAGTGCTTAAGAAAACTTAAGAAGCCTACACGTATCATAACATTTTAGAGGTACACATAGCAATGAATTTAGGATGCAGTTTATATACTGTCACATAGTTGAGTCATGGATCTGTGCTAGGATTTTCCCCTTCACAGATCCAGGTAACACCTTGTTGCCATCCAGCATACTGTTATTGTTGAAATATAGAGTGATAGACTCTAAGATGCTTGGAAATCTCCACACTTAACAATGAAGCAAGAGCTGTAAACAAAGCTTTCTTCACTCCTTAAACCAGTTGGAAAAGAAACTTAATGACAGGCTGATGTAAGTAAAGGGAATCAGGATTTAACCATAAATGGCCAAAAGGTTGAACTAACAAACTGAAGGAGGAATTCAGTGCATTCCTCACATGGCATTGAAAGGATAGCCATCTCACACAGATATGCATGAGGTTTAACTGCAGAAGCTCTCGTGATCAAGGAGACATCAGAGTGGAGGCGGAGGACTAAAAGACACCACCACCACCCACTTGAATATAGGAATCAATATAGAAAAGGTACTGCACTGATTCAAATCAATGAAGCTAAACTGCTTGCTTGCAAATCAGGGAAATTTAGGGTGTATTTCTTTTTCTGCATCTTGGTCACTGAAGCCCTTGGCTTCCCTCACAGCTGGTGAAGAGTCACCATGCTGGTGGCTCTAATGCCTTTTAGCTGGTGGCTATCTCCACAGGATTTTTTTTAATAGCTCTTTGTATGTATGTGCATACATGTACACATACACACATACAATGCGTGGAGTTTTAAGAGAACACCTAAAAAAGAGAATAATATTGTATGAAACAAAAATAGTATGCTTTATTAATTATCAAGATAATTAAGAAGATAAGAACAGTTATTTGTTATACATTGGAATTCACAAAAAAAAAAAAATCACCTTCACCTTGTAATGTTCTCCTAAACTCCCATTGTCACGTTTGGCCTGAGTTGCCACATGCCCATCCCTGCAATCTTGGGGAGTAAGCACTGAAATCCCCACCGAAGGCTGCCCTAGAGAGCCACAAATTCACAAGTACTCTGTAATAGAATTAAACATTAGTATATATATTTAAAAATAAAAAACAATAGTAAAAAAAACCTATGGAAACTTGTTACCTATTGTTACATGTTGCTGTAACAGGTTTGTATGTGTTGTAGCAAGCTTGTACAAGGTAGGTAGTTACTCCCCTTGCATTATGCCACCACTAAATGCCGTTATGAAGAAAGAATGACTTTATGGAGGTTAGAAACTTTAGGTTTCTCTACAAAAGGAAGATTTTAGGGACTTAGTAAGTTTCTAGTAGGTATGGATCCCACCATCCGCAGAAAAGAACTGTCTGTCTCAGTCTCATCGGAAGACCAGCATCTCCAGCAGGAAGCCAAACTACATCCAGCTGTACCCCCTCTCTGCATCAGAGATAAAGGATGTCTATGGGACTAGTTCAAATTCTGATATAGAATCATAGAATCATAAAATCACTTTGGTTGGAAAAGACCTTTGAGATCATCGAGTCCAACCTTTAACCTAACCCTGACATCCCACCACTAAACCATGTCCCTAAGCACCTCATCTATCTTTCTTTTAAATACCTCCAGGGAGGAGGACTCTACTAAATTTTAGACACCTGAAGTTAGAGTAGGCGAATGACATGAAGAGTATTCCCACTCATGATGAAAGACATGAATAATAGATATTTTTATATCAAGCATAAACAACTTTTTTCCTACTTAGCTAGAGAAAGAAAGACCTTTGTGATGGCACAAAAATGAAATGCAATCTTGTAAGTATGGGGAACAAAGTAGAAAAATGCTACCCTGAGTTTATCAGCAGCAGAGAACCATAGAATGTTTTAGGTTGGAAGGGACCCCTAGAGGTCATCTAGTCCAACCCCCCTGCAGTGAGCAGGGACACCGCTAACCAGATCAGGTTGCTCAGAGCCCCGTCCAACCTGGCCTTGAATGTTTCCAGGCATGGGGCCTCCACTACCTCTCTGGGCAACCTGTTCCAGTGTTTCACCACCCTCACTGTAAAGAATTTCTTCCTTCTGTCTAGTCTAAACCTACCCTGCTTCAGTTTGAAACCATTACCCCTTGTCCTGTCACAGCTGGCCCTAATAAAAGATTTTCCCCATCTTTCCTATAGGCCCGCTTTAAGTACTGAACGGCTGCAATCAGGTGTCCCTGCAGCCTTCTCTTCTCCAGGCTGAACAACCCCAACTCTCTCAGCCTGTCCTCATAGGAGAGGTGCTCCAGCCCTTGGATCATTTCAGTAGCCCTCCTCTGGACCCACTCCAACAGTTCCATGTCCTTCTTGTGCTGAGGGCTCCAGAATAACCCATTTTTCTTCCCATGCCTGACCTGGACGGTTCAAGATGGCCTGACTACATCCTCCTGGCACAGTACAGTGCACTGGAAACAGAAGTAGCTTGCCTGAAGCTTTTTAGTTTCCAACCAGCTGCAATACCACCTTGCATCAATGTCAGCAGCTTTGATGATTTGTTCACTGTACCCTGAGCAGCATTTGAGGCACTTACTCTTCCAAAAAGAAAGCTGAGTGCAAGTCCTCCACAGGGACACTGGCCTGAATCTCCAGGCTGGTTGACTTGTATTCTTCTACAGAGGACTCATAGGACAATACAGGTTTAAGAGTCTACATGGAACCTGTTACATCACCTCTGCTGCTGTTACATGCTCCGTAAAGTTCAGCTGCATTTGGTGAGCTGAGCAAGTGAGAGAAGTGCAAAGAACTCACATGTCCCTCTCCTGAGCTGGCATCAGTCCAGTGCACCTCCACTGGCTTCCCAAACACAAAATGTTACTGGTGCACCTAAAAAACACCTCTCACCCAGCTATGGTGGGTAATAATGCCTAAAATGGGGAACAAAACGTCAATATATCACTTTAATATTCTGCTAGACTTCTATCTTAAGGGAGTAATTTCAGAGTCTTTTCTTCATGATTCCAGCTCCAGGTCTGCAAAATCACCTTCGTGATTTTGCTTCGTCTTCTGCTCATGGTCTCTTCCCATCCCCCCTCTGGTGACTGTTGCTTTAGGGTGGTTCTCTGCTGCAGGGTTAGTTCAGGTTCTTGGTCAAAGACTGGTTTCTTTTGCCATGCACATAGGAGAGAAATCTTGTATTGCATGGCTACAGCAAAACCAGCCAAGGACTCAAGATTTTCTTTGGATTTGGCCTGGACTGGCAGGTGTCTACCTTGCAAATGAACTCAAAACCTGTTACTTCTGCCACACTGTCCTGCAGATTCATAGAAGGGCCTTGTTTTCTTGCCCCCTTAACTCATACTTTAGGCACTGGAAGTTGCCTAGATCACTGTGGCATTTAAAGACCAATTCCTTCCCATTGCTGTGTTGTGTTCCTGCCATCCTTGTGCCACGTTTGAACTGGAACTGCATGCCTGGACCTGACCTTGCCTGCACAAGGCTTTTGGCAGGAGTTCAATAAGACTTATTGTTTGGCGAGACTCCAGAAAACTGAAACTCTGAAATTTCTAAGCAGACAACAACAAAACTACTCCCAAAAGAGAAGCCTCAGCATGGGAAAAAAAGAAAGTACTGAAGACTGTGTTCAGGATGACCAAAGAAAGAAACATGGCTCTTGACAGATCAGTAGCATCTGTTTGATACCACTTCTGTTGAATTACTGATGATTATTCTCAATTTACTGTGGGGTATTGCCAGTCTGGACTCAAGGCTGCCTTGCAAAATAACAGCTGACCAGATCAGGGGTGTTTTGTTGGTTGTCTTCATTGCCTGCATTTCCACAACATGACATGCATCTGCATCAACACAAAATACCATCAGCATCCTTTTTTCCTGGAATATGACTTTCATTTATTGCCACAATAGCGTATCCCTTCCAGTTGTTGGTTTCGTTTACTAAACTGGAAGAGTAATGGCCCTTCCAAACAGGTTTTCCCACAATATCAGTATAACCTTGGATTGGCACAGCTTGTGAGCAGAGCCAAGAGTTCATCCTAAGCTATCGGTTTATGCAGCATGAAGTGAAAAAGCACCACAACTAGAACTTTGTGTATGTTCGCTCTTCAGTGAAGACATGCCCGTAATATAAATGACTGTAATTTTATATGCAATGATTTTCAACAGTACAAAGAGAAGCTAAATTTGTGTTGAATGTTGGTAGGTTGGGGGCTAAAATAAATAATCTGGATAAAAGACACTTCTGGAAAAATTAACTTCCACTGATGTGGCTGTTACACAAAAGGAATTTTGCTATAGTCTATCACATGGTGTTTAAGAGAATCATATAATTTTTTTGTTAATACTTCCATATTGAACTTTGCATTTACCTGCAAGGTGGGACACCATCAGGTTCAGTCTACCAGGTTTCATGCTTTTGTTGCAAAGCAAAGCCTGAGAAAAGTAGCTCTGAGAGTGTTTGGGAGAAACTAGCTGCAGGGAGGCAGTCATGGAAAAAGAATGCAGCTTGCTGAATAAAATCCTGAATTCCTACAAAACAGTGTTGGCACAGCTCATAGAAAGGACTTTAGACGAGAAAAAAATGAAGGGGGAAACTGGGCATGGGTTTAGTTCTCAGGAATAACAAGTGAGGTAACCAAAAATATGCCAACAGCTGATGGAGCATGAGGAAGGAACCTCATACTGATAGGAACCAAAGTCAAGAAGCCGAAAGCACTTCTAAGGGACTGTTTCTCTCCCAGCTGGGTCACTGAGTGTGGCTGGTAAGAAACAGCTTCCCCGTCGCGCACTAATGCAGGAGGCCTGGCAAACAGACTGGGCAAGGTCAAACTATTGGAACAGGATGTGAAATCAGACACTATATGGGATAACAGCATGTGGTAAAATAGAGGCCACATTTAGAGCAGATGTATCAAGGAAAAGCAGTCTGCAGAAAGAGAGAGATGAAGATAAAGGCAGTGGGGTGCATCGACAGAGGAACTGAGCATAGAAGTGTAAAGGTAGAAACAATGACATGGGCGAAACAGTATCTGTCTCAATAGTACTGGGGAAAAAAAGAAAAAAAGAGGGTTTACTGGGATGAGAAACTGCTATATAATTTCATGATGAGGTCTGGCAGTTATAGAAATTTAGGTAACGTTATTAGAAAGAGAGCTTTACTAATAATCACATTGTTAAGGGACACTTAAATGTCCTAGATGAAAAAAATGTAAAATAAGTGTGATGAGTAATAGTAGGGTAAGTTACTTCTAGATGGGATGGGCAGCAGATTTCTCCACCAAATAGCCAAAAACCCCAACAGATTGTATGCTATTTTTATTGGTCTTGTCATTGCTGAAACCATTTTAGAAGATTTGATCATATTAAAAATAAAATCCCAAAGACTAAGAAGCTTAATTTATATTAAATGGAAGAGCATGTGAAATTAGGTCTGCAAGTTCTTCACTGAAGACAGAGAGTTATTAGAAATGAAGGAAACTAATTAAATCACCTGATGCTGAAAAGATCTATGTAGTGACTAATTGCAAATATTTCTGTTGTTTGCTTGGAGCTAAGTACTTCTTAATGGAGAAGGACATAAAAGGATGCTAGGAGTATTGTACAAGAGACTGGAGAACTGGGCAAAAATTCTGGTCATCAATATTCAAGAAGTTGAGTTAAGATTTAAACAGATGCAGAACAGGACTGTTCAGGTGGCCAAAGCAATACATAGTTTATCTTGGGGGAAAAAAGGAAAACAACTTGATTTGTGTGGCCTTTCAGAGAGAAGAATGAGAAGTAGGTTAAATCCAGACACAGTGGAGAAAAGATCTGTGCATATGTGTATATATATATATAAAAGGAATTGATTTAAGAGCAAGTGGATTAAACAATACATTAAAATGACTGACCGCGTGCACATTTAGCATGAAAATGGGAAGGTCTCTTGCCTTTAGAGGAGGGATGCTATGAAACAATGTTTTGGTCCAAGCAGGGGCACAAAACCTACAGCGCTAAGCCAGTTGATACGTCATGGCAGCAGCACGGAGGGCAGCCCTGAGGCTCAGGGGGGGCCTTCCTGCCGACCGCCTGCTCCAGCTATCGCAATGCCACTGGGCAGACATGCAGCGCTGCTTATTAAAAAATGCTGAAAAAGTAGGGCAAACTGGACGTCTTCCTTGTTGTCTCCTTGCTAAAACAAACAATACAGAAAATAATAACACAAAAACTGAAGACAACATAAATTCAAAAGGTGCAATATTCAGCTGGCACTAATGTTCCAATATTGGACTCCATGATTTTGCTTTTGATACAGTGCAGGATGCTGGTTATTGGGCTGGAACTGCTGATAATTACATGGCATTGATTTTTTTTTTGCTGTCTTTCATAGTACCAGAGTCGATTTCTCTCTTTGCTGATGCACAGAGCTTGCCAAAGTGCGTGGGCTGAAGGGGAAGAGCCTGGACTTGATAAAATCTCCCCTTCCATTGCTAGCAGAGTCTTCAATGATGAATAAAAAAGGGCTCAGCCCTGCAGAAGGCATCCTGTGTTACTGCCCACAGTGCCAGCAACTGCCACTAGCATCAAAGAATTTGGCTGCAAGTACCCCTGTTTTCTGAGGCATTTACCCTTTGAGTGTATCTACATGCGACCACCCTCCAGAGAACACCCTGCAGACGTAACCCAACTGACCTTCTGTTTGCTAGGTGGGATAATGGTAACAACACCTCTGTAGCAGCTGAGAACTCAGGAACAGCTTCAAAATCTTGCTGGGAAGATGGGTAAATATTCAAGCAGCTGGCCGCTGCTGAGCTCTGCCGCCGCTACTCCTGCTGTTCTGGGGAAAGCTCAGGTTTAAGACAAATTGTCTCAAATGCAGCACAAGGAAGCATGCTGAAATCACGTCTGGTAAACAAGAGGAGGAGTAAAGTGAAAAATAATGAACCAAACCAGCTGTGGCAGAAACTAGACCTAAACAGTGAGCAAAACAATGAAGGAATGGTCTAATGTCATCCCCCTCCTCTTCTGAGGGCCTTAAAAGTAGCCCAAACAAGGGAAAATCAAGACAAAGTGCAGAGGGACTGAAGCAATGATTTATGCTATCCTTACAGCTGCTAGTCCATAGTCTCCTAGGGCCCTCCTCCTTGGATATTTGCTACCTGTAGCACAGAGAGGAAACCCCTTATACAGACACAGCCATCAGCTTCACCTACATACTGAAGAGCACCTGGATACAAAACTTTATTTCTTCTTTCCATTGCATGCAAATTTGTTTCTGCATCCTCTTGGTTCACCTTTTTGCTTTGCTGTCTGTTTAAGAATTATCTGGGTTAGAGAACCAGGAGAGCGTCAGTGCACGCTCTGAGCCTCTGACCAAAGAGGCAGCTCACAGCAGCACCATAAGCAGCCCAATGCTTGGAGGAACTTGCCAGTTCTTGGAGTTGTTGGAAGAGCATTTGCCATGCCTGATTAACTCCAAATAAGGAGCACATTCACTTCTTACCCTTCCCTGTAAGTTGTGGCATGCATGGCTGTTATTTTTTACCATTCCCAAACTACATTCAATTATTTAAAACTTCTATAATTATCAGATTAACTCATTTTTTCTCAGTCTGACAGTACCAGGGCTATTCATGGGGAAGAAGAACAAAGGGTACTTACTGTGTGCTTCATGGGATAGCAGTAGATATTTATATGCCCTCTAATAAGTCCCTCTCATTTTCACCTGCTTTATATATACAGAAGTGATTTTTTGCTTCTCTCTGGCAGCACCACTGAAGATAGCTAGCTTTGCCCAAATAACACAGCCCTATTTAACACTCAAGAGTTATGTTGCTACTCTGAGTATTTAAAGACTCAGCAGACAAACACAGGCAGTGGAAAATATTAGCAGAACCTATAAGGAGGATGCCTTGGGTTGGGCACAGCAAGACCAGGTCTGCAATGAAGGGGGAATCCCCATCTCATTCATTGAAGGACCTAGGATTCTGGCACTCAAGCTTCTACCTGCTTCACACCTCTCAGAGCTCAAGATTGATATGAGCCTAAGTATGGCAGAAAATTGGTTTAGGTGACTCTGCGCTGTGCGCTAGAGCCCCAGTGTTCCCCAGAGGAGCCATGAAGCCCTCTACAATGACCAGCATGCCAAATACTTGGGGCTAATAATAACATCTGGCACAAGTGAGTGACTGATGTCACTTCCATGGCAGTGGAAAACCAAGAGGTTATTCATCTTGATTATTATTTTTTAAGCCCCGACAGTCTAAAAACAGATTTGTTTTGTTCTGTTTTTTTAAAACCGAAATAGAGGACAGTTCGTGACAACTAGAACAGCAAGTGGCCAGCGATCGATTCATTTTAAAGGAAGATGACTAATTCTTTCCTGTCACACATGAAAGCTATTTCAATATCAAAGAGTCTAATTTTGAGAGACTGCATTATCCTCTAAGCACTTGAACCCTGAGATCTTTCTTCTCTATCTCATGCAAAGTTCTCTTTGCATCTCGTGCAATTTCTGTAACATGTTTCTTAAGAAATTTTGAAACAAACAGCTCCTTTGTACCAGGGAGAGCCATCTGGCTGCAAATGCAGATGTATAAAATGTCATTAATTCTACTGAGGAAAATGTAGTGGTGGTCACAGTGTGATCTTTAGTTAGAGAGAGGTAAGATAAACGTGTCAGAGGCAGACGGGAGGGTGGGAATGAGACATTTATAATTTTGTTAATTTTGTGGAAGATTTCAAATAAAGTTTTGTAATATTTGAAGGAAAATAAATAGACATGTTGGGATTTTTTTCTCTTTATGAGGATCAATCGCAGTGCTATTCATATAGCTTAACACTGACGGAGTGGCAGAGAGCAATCCTAAAGCCTCTTGCATTGACTTTGGAAGGACTTTGGCAGTAGAGCTGCTCCCACAGATCCTTTTTCCACCTTTTCTTAGAAAAGAAATTGGCCACATCCCTAAGAGCTTCTTCCACCCAGCTACTCTGACCAGGAGAAAGACATCAAAGAGACAGTAAAGGACCATATTAGTTAGAACAGCCTGTAGATTTGTGTTAGGAACTGAGCTCATTGAAGCCTTTGAAGTGAGGCTACATTGCTGCCCCATCTTTTAGTCTTGCATGAAACATAGGGTGGGAGGATCAGCAGATTTGGCTAAGATGTTCAGAAGGAGCAAACAAGACAAAAGCTCTGGTCCCATCTATGCTATGCTAGACATCCTTGATCACTTTACATGTTATTTAAGTCCATTTAAAAGCACTGATGACACAGAGTCTGCCTTAGAAACCTTAAGTGTCTACTCTTGAAAACAGCAAGACAGAGAAAATCAAACTGCTGCAAGTGACTCTTGAGCACACACAAGCCTGTTTTTCAACAAGTTGTAAGTAGGAAGACTTGAACAGATTTTCACCAGAAGACTAAATGGCATATTCTCAAGAAAAATTGTAAGCTAATGAAAAGGAGAAACAAAACTTTGTAATTCCACCTGTGTAGACACGACAGGCCAAGCTTCACTTCAGATGGTTAATTGCTGGGAACATAAGAAACAACTGAAAATGGGGTCTAAGCATGAGGCACATCAGGCACTTTTATTAAGCTGCACAGGAATCAGCCCTGCCTAAAATTATGCATTTAGTGGATGCCCAGTTTGACTGCAACCATTCAAAACATACAGAAGAAACATCATTTCTAATTCTTCTCCCTCCAACAGACAAATTATAAAGTACTTATGGTTTTTATCCATAGTTCCTTCTGAGTGTCTTTTAATACCATTTTATCTCATCCCACAGTCCTTGATAAGCAGTTTACAGGGTGATGAATGTTAAAACTCAGCAAACTTGCAGCAGGGCCCTGCTTGGCTTGCTGGCTTCCCTGGTTGCTTTGGTGCCCAGCAGCACACAAGGAAATCTAAAGACTGAAACTGCACTCGGAAGAAATTATCTGTTTAAGGAAACAATATCTATTCACAGCCACATCATTCATAGTATCTTTAAAAAAAAATAGGAGGAGATAGAACAATAAATGATGAACAGAAAGCAAGCAATAAACTCAGCTCAGAGGAAAACTGTTTCTGCAAATTAATAGTGTGACGCTTGAAATAAGACTGGAGCAGTAGAAGGGCCAGGAGCGCCTGCAAGTTCAAGAGAAGATAAACATTGTTCCAGTGGCTTAAAAGCATCGTCTTTGTGCCATAAAGATCCATGAGCAAAGCACAGTCCAAAACCATTTGTGAGATGAAGTGCTTTCAAAAGAGAAGGCAACTTCCTTCAAGCCCAAAAGTGGTTATTTTAGAAAAGTTACTATGCTGACACTCACATCTTCAGCTTGAAGCTAGTGGTTACCTGAATATGAATAAAAAGAGCTAAGAAAAGAGAGGTCAAGTGTTCACCCTCCTGCTTCACTCTCCCTTGCTAAGGTTTGCCTCACTGCAGCGGGATTTCAGAGCTGTGAGTGGTACGTGATTGCGCACTTGGTGCTTCAGCGTATGGAGTGAGCAAAGTATAAAAGGGTAACTTGGACTGGAAGTCTGCTATTTTTGTGAAAGTGTCTCACATTTCCATGTTCTTTTAAGGAAGGCTTTTGAATAAAGAAGAGCACTATATGGCATTTAAATAGCAGACCTAATGTAGTTACGTGTAAGTTGGGACAATTACATAAAAATCATGGAATAAAGGAGGAAAACCACTCAGCTATCTCAAATGGAAATGCCAGAAGGGACCTAAGCCTTCATTATAGACTGATGACCTGCTAAATTACATTGCCAGAGCACACGCAAGCCCCTCATCCACACTAATTCCATCTCTCTGTGGAGAGATGAGAAATCCTTCTCTCAAACCCATACCCAGAAAGCAGCTGGAAAGAGCAAAGAAAATGAAAAGCTTCACAGGGATCTGCTGGACCTTACTGATACTGCACCAGAACTTGATTAAGGAAGTTACAGGGAGCTTCATATTTCTCTGGTTGCCTTAGCGGAGAGACTATCAGTCTAGTAACTCTACTAAGAAATGTAATGGATAGGTTGAAAGTGCTTAAATTAGGACGCTCACTGACCCGTTAACTCTGGGAAGCCAGTTGTCCTCATAAATGCACTCTTTCAAGGTGTAAGTGCAAAGCAGTACAAGCTTGCTGAGGAGGAATACTGAGGTGGTAAGGCTGGGCTGTCACTTTGGGTGCAGAGGAGGGTGGTAGCTGCTGGAGCACATCTGCACCACACAGGGGACCATAGGACAGAGACCTGTTAGCTAGAAATGGCTTTGGGACAGTGTGAGGCACCAAGTCCAAGCTGGTTGGCTCTGCTGTGGGTCAGGGATCAGATAAAGAGAGCAGCACTGAGGTAAAATGGTTATCTGCTTTTTAGGACAGGAGCAACACCGTGCTGTATTGTACCTGTACATGCCCACTCAAAATTTTCTTGGGGTCTGCCATACATACAATAGAGCTGTTTTCTTGCTCTGGTTCCTTCTGTGGACTTGGAGCAAATCTTTTAACTTCAATACTCACACATAGGTGAGATAGGGTGATTAGGCCTGCCCACCTTTCCAGGCTGTAGCAGTACTGATGGGCTTGGTTGTGGCAGTTTTACCAGCGGATCAAGCTGGGTCATCGCAAAGGAATTCCTCTCCCTTCCCCCCAGGCCAATGCAAAATTGTTCTCAGAGAGTTTTCACTTTCTCAGCGGCCTCTTAGGCAGCAGAACAATCTGTGTTTTGCTCTGATTTGGGGGGAAATCACTTTAAAGACATTGAGAGAAATTCCTTGACTGATAGCTACAGACTTGCATGGTTCCCTACAATACTGAGATCATTAAGTACATTATTAGAAAAGGTAACTGAAATAAGCACAGTTTAGATAATCCCTTAGGAATGTGGTCCAAAGCTCATCAATAAATCGCTTTAGCAAGTGTCTTTCTAGCAAGTGGAAGAAAGAAGTTGCCTGCTTATGTCCACAGCCATCGAAAGGCCCAGTCAGCCCCAAATGCTGAGATACCCAACCACCCTGTTATCCCCATAGAAACTAGGATAACAGCAGGGACCACATTTTCTATGGCAAAGAGTAAGACTTATCCATCCATTTGTCCTTATCCATCCAAAGATAAATATCCTGTCCCTTAGTCTATGGAGTTATAAAAGAAAAGGATTTGTTCAGATTTTTATCCTGTGATCCAACCATCAGGTGTTACAAAGTGGGGGGTGGTTTGTGCATGCAAACTCATTGAAGCATTTCCCCTTGGTTTGGTAGCAGGCAGGCAGGCAGTCATGAAGAGATGGTCTGTCGGGGCAATACACAAGCTATTGCAGAAGAGAAGCCTTAGTCCAGCTCCGGGATTCAGACACGAAGAGCTCATCTCTGCTGGACTGTAAAGTACAATAAATATTGACTGTTCAGAGTTAACCTGATGAAAACCTGTTTGTGGGGAAATGACAGGACAAACACAGGTCCTGGGAGCAGGATGCGCTCTGGGCCTGAGCAATCTGGGCTGCTGGCCTCCAAGGCAGAGGAGAGCAGAGACATCTGGATGGCTTTGCATGGCAACAGCCTGGATCCAGCAGGACTAATGAGCTCTGCATCAGGGCTGGCCGATGACTCTGCCGTCCTGCACTTCTGCACTGTCCTCCCGGGCACTCTGGAGTCCAAACTGTGCTCAGACACATCTCTGGGTTAATGGTTTAGCTTTGGGCTCCAAACCCACCCAGACATGGCTATGGGTTAATGATTTCAGTATCTGGGGCTCAAAAGTAAATGCATGTTTGTAATGCAGAGGCCCTACTTCTCAAAGCTGATGGTAATTTTGAAAGAGTTTAAATGAGAAGTGTTTTCCTTATACAATCTTTGACACAATCAGTCTTCAAAGCACACACCAACAAAATGCATTGGTTGGCTGTGAGTGTAGCAGCCCCACCACAGCATTTGGATCATACTCAAGGGTGACACTGTCTCTTGTGCTGGGGTTGATGCAGAGCTGTGGTACACCATGCAGGCAGGCGTATCTATGTAGAGCTGTGGTTTGTGTGAGCACAACCTCTATGGGAATGTAAAGGTCAAAGATGGGGAAGGCAGGAGTGAGCACTAACAGCTCAATCAGGCCCCATTTTACTCCACAAGACTACACATGCTCAAGTGCTCTTCACCATGGAAATGGTCTCATTAGGACAGCATCTGTCACAGAGGAACACCGGCTCTTCATAATGGCCAGGGGAGAAACAAGGGCCCTAATAGCAGAGTGTGCTAAATGACAAGCACATGAGGAATCCTATTTCAAAGGGTAATGGTTTAAATCAGACTTGTGCTGGAACGTTTTCCTGGATCCAGGCACCAGGCAGGACTTCTGGGCAGGAAGAAGAAGAGTCTGACATGGGCAGGCTCAGGTAGATTTTAGGCTTTGTCCCTAGACATTAATGTCTTCTTTTCATTGTTGCAGAAATGATGAAGATGTTTTGTTTACCATCGCTCCTGTCTTGATACACAAGGCTTAATCCAGCCAACCCTAAAAAAGCTAAAAAGGGAATAGGAATTTTTCTGTCAATGCAATGGACTTTGTTTCAGGTCTTTACTTTGCATTTGGATTGAAAATTTTAGCCAGTGACTGTCAAACATCAGAGAAGCATGTTACTGTGGTTTATATACTATCATGATTTTTTTTTTAACTGGAGAAAAAACAGCAACATTTTCAGATGGAGTTAATTCCCCATTAAACACAATTAATGCTTTTTATGTGCCTCCAGAAATTATAAGTTTTCATTTCCATAAAACATCCTCCCTTCAGAAGCATCAGAATGTGTGCCAGCTCTCTGTCTTTTGAATAATGAAATCACCATGTTTGGTATGAAAACATAGATTACAGTGGTTTAATTAAGACAGTTCTGGAAAAGTGAACAAATATCAGAGAAAATGTTCATCCTTAAATGAAAGACAAATTGCTACATTTGTGTGGATAGTTTATATATTTGGCAGGGGAGGACATATCCTAGACAAAGACAGCTTTCTTCCTGCTATTCCTAGAGTGGAGCTGTATTTAAAGGTGCAGGCAAGACGGGTTTTAATCACAATATTTGGCTTATCAAGTGTAGCCTGGAGCAGGAGAGAGAGTATATGGTACCTACTTAGAAATGGCCCCTCTTTCTTCTCTACATGCAAATCCAGTGTTAGGAAATCTGGCTCTCATTTGCTTTCCAGCACAGATGAGGAAGCCAAGCTGTTTATGTAGGAAGGGATATTAGTATTATAATTCAAGCTGGTGAAATTCAGGTTTCTTATCCTGGAGGGAACTTCAAGGCACTGGCATTTGGTTTCATCCTACCTTGCAAAAGGAAAACAAAAAAATACTTCACTTTGACTGTTCTTACATATTTTGTTTCAGCTGTCTCACTCTGAAACAAATGAATGCGATGATAATAAAGTCAAACTGAAATGTTCCAACCTGTTATCTAACAAATATTTTGATAATTTTCCACAAATATTTTGACACAGCCACGGTACATGATCATGAATTAATTTCATTTCTTTCAAATAGCATTTGCTGACAGAAAGCTGTTACATTTACAATTGTTGACAAGCTCTGATTAGAAATTAACTGATCTGTAAATGGTGAATGTATTTCTCCACCAGTGACACATGGCCAGGCCTTGGAATGCTTAAACCTCACCTAGACTTAGAAGCAATCTGGTAATAGAGTGATGCTCCATATGCAGGAGATTGGGCTCTCCCTGGACCAGCCTGTCCCTGTGGAGTGGGATGAATGTTCACATCATCATCTGCTCCAACAGTGAGCTTTCCATCCTTGCCTACCTAGCTTCTGCTAATGTAGCTGTGAAAGGAGGAATAAAGAAAAGTGTGGTGGTTTGACCCTGGCTGGACACCAGGGGCCCACCAAAGCTGTTCTATCATTCCCCTCTTTAACTGGACAGAGGAGAGAAAAGTAAATCAAAGGGTTTGTGGGTTGAGATAAGGACAGGGAGAGATCATTTGTCAGTTACCATCACGGGCAAAACAGACTCAACTTGATAAAATTAATTTAATTTATTATCAATCAAAATGAGAGAAGGAGAGGATAAAAACCGCTAAATCTTAAAACACCTTCCCCCCACCCCTCCGTTCTTCCTGGGCTCAACTTCACTCCCAGTTTCTCTGCCTACTCACCCCCCAGTGGTGCAGGGGGATGGGAATGGGGGTTAGGGTCAGTTCATCACACGTTGTCTCTGCCGCTTCTTCTGCCTAGGGAGAGGTCTCTTCCCCTGCTCCAGCGTGGGGTCTCTCTCAAGGGAGACAGTCCTCCATGAATTTCTCCAACGTGACTCCTTCCCACGGGCCACAGTTCTTCACGAACTGCTCCAGCATGGGTCCATAATTTCCACAGGGTGCAGTCCCTCAGGAGCAGACTGCTCCAGCATGGGTCCCCTGTGGGGTCACAAGTTCTTCCGGCAAACCTGCCTTGGTGTGGGCTCCTCTCTCCATGGGACCACAAAGTCTTGCCAGGAACCTGATCTGGTGCAGACTTCCCACAGGGTCACAGCCTCCTTCCTTCGGGCATCCACCCACTCTGGCATGGGCTCCTCCATGGGCTACAGGTGGAGATCTGCTCCACCGTGGGCCTCCATGGACTGCAGGGGGACAGCCTGCCTCACCACGGTCTTCACTACGGGCTTCAGGGGAATCTCTGTTCCAGCACCTGGAGCACCTCCTCCCCCTCCTTCTTCACTGACCTTGGTGTCTGCTGGGCTGTTTTCTCTCGCATCCTCTCGGTTCTCTTCTCTCTCCGGCTACTGAGCCACAGCCGGGCATTTTTCCTTCTTAAATTTGTTATCACAGAGGTGCTACCACCGTTACTGAGCATGTGTCCTTCCCATGGGGTGCAGTCCTTCAGGATCAGACTGCTTCAGCATGGGTCCCCCACAGGGTCACAAGTCCTGCCATAAGCCTGCTCTAGTATGGGCTTCCGATAGGGAGTCACAGCCTCCTTTGGGCATCCAACTGCTCTGGCATGGGGTCCTGCCCAGGCTACAGGTGGATATCTCCTTCACCGTGGATGTCCATGGGCTGCAGGTGGACAGACTGATTACCACAGGCTGCAGGGGAATCTCTGCCTCTGCTTCGGCACCTGAAGTGCACCTCCTCTGCCTCCTTCTCCACTGACCTTGGTGTCTGCAGGGCTGTTTTCTCTCGCATCTTCTCACTTCTTTCTCTATGTCTACTGCTCTGCAGCAAGGTTTTTATTTTCCTTCTTAAATATGTTATCCCAGAGGCACTACCACCATCCCTGATTGGCTTGGCCTTGGCCAGCAGCAGACACAGGGAAAACTTCTAGCAGCTTCTCACAGAAGCACCCCTGTAGCCCCCCCACTACCACCCCTGTAGCCCCCCCACTACCATGACCTTGCCACACAAACCCAATACAAAAAGGAGAAACATATTTAATCTCCCCCAAGTGTCTGAAATATCCTTTACTTAATGCTCTTCAGGATTCTTACTGCCTCAGCAAAGTCTTTCAAAGGCCCCTATTCCAAAAAGAGTATTGACTGCAATGCACTGCTCCCTAGTCTGTGATTGATCTTGTTTTCTCCTCTGTTTGTTTGCTTGGGTTTAGATGCATTACCTTTACACTTTAAGGCCCTCAGGGTACACAGCTATTATCTGTCACACCCCATTTACCACCGATCTCTGTGGCCATCAGTGGTACTACCTAAATAACAAAGACGACAATAGCAGCAAAGTCACCCGAAGAGAAAAGGAGCCCCCAGATGTCCAGAGAATGAGTGGGGACAAAGGAAGAGTGAGGACGGAAAGAGGGAGTGAGGATAGCAGGCAGTGAAAAATTCCTTAATTCTGGCATGCCAGGTGGGATATTGGTCCCTTGGGGTGAGATGGGGCACTCGGATCCAGCCCAGACAAGGAAATGAGAAGGGTGATTTACACTGGATCTTTCACCAGGGGGATACAGGGGCTTCAAACATTCTACCAGCAGGCATCAGTCCCAATTCACCCCCACCTCCAGTATAGGCACTTCACAGATGTGCCCAGGCTGGTAGCGCAGACAGCACAGGCTCCCTCAGTGGATGTAAGGAGACATCTTCCAGTTGGGTGACTGTGATGGGCCTTGGCTAGACACCAGGTGCCCACCAAAGTTGCTCTACCACTCCTCTCTTCAACAGGACAGGGAAGAGGAAGATATATCGAAAGGCTCGTGGGTAGAGATAAGGACAGGGAGAGATCATTTGCCAGTTACCATCATGGACAAAACAGACTTGGTGAAATTAGTTTAATTTATTACCAATCAAATCAGAGTAGGGGAGGATAAAAAAAACCAAAACTGAATCTTAAAACACCTTCCCCCGCCAGTCCCTTCTTCCTGGGCTTAACTTTTCTCCCGAATCCTCTACCTCTTCCCTTTGAGCGGCACAGGGGGAACAGGGAATGGGGGTTGGGGTCAGTTCATCACACGCTGTCTCTGCCGCTCTTTCCTCCCCAGGGGAGGACTCCTCACCCTACGCCCCTGCCCCAGCCTGGGGTCCCTCCCGCGGCGGAGAGTCCTCCAGGAACTGCTCCAACGTGGGTCCTTCCCACGGGCTGCAGTTCACAAACTGCTCCAGCGCAGGTCCATCCCTCCCACAAGGTGCAGTCCTTCAGGAGCAGACGGCTACAGCGTGGGTCCCCCACGAGGTCACCAGCCCTGTCAGCAAACCTGCTCCAGCCTGGGCTCCTCTCTCCATGGGTCCACAGGGCCTGCCAGGATCCTGTTCCATTGCAGGATCTCCATGATGTCTCAGCTTCCTTTGGGCACATCTTGCTCGTCTGGCATGGGCTGCAGGGGAATCTCTGCTCCGGCACCTGGAGCACCTCCTGCCCTCCTGCTGCACTGGCCTGGGGGGCTGCAGGGCTGCTCCTCTCACATCTTCTCACTTCTCTATCTCCAGCTACCATTCTGCAACAGTGTTTTTTCTCCCTTCTTTAGTATGTTATCCCAGAGGCACTACCACCGTTGCTGATTGGCTTGGCCTTGGCCAGCAGCAGACATAGGGGAAGCTTCTGGCAGCTTCTCACAGAAGCCACCCCTGTAGCCCCCCCCGCTACCAAAACCTTGTCACACAAACCCCCTACAGCACCCCAAGCTGGAAGGGATGAACTGGAGCCAGCCTGCCAAGTGGGCAGCGCCCACCTGCCACGGTACAGGCACCCACAGCCACAGCCAAGAGTAGCACATCCCAGTGCAGAAAGCTGAAGTTTTCACTGAAATTTCATCCACAGCTGGAAGACAAAAGCAGGAAGCTTTCAGAAAGGAGCATTTTCTCTTGCCATGTCCCCAGCAGGAGCTAGCAAAGCCAGGCCCTAATCTCTGTCAGTGCTCTTGGGTGTATTAAATGAACATAATCAGTCAGTAATGCAAAGTAGTAGGATGAAATGAAGCATTGTTCAGGTTTAAGTACTGCGAAATCACCAGAATCTTTGAGAAAACAAGTGAAAGATTATTTCAAACAAACCTTTTAAATGCAAAGCCAGCATTTCTCTTTC
>NW_009260600.1:1127677-1137712 GCF_000687185.1 Egretta garzetta
GGAGGTCATGTGTCAGGCTCAGATGAGATCTGATGGCTCCCATGTTATCACGGGATACTTGGCATTCCACCATTAAAAAGAGCAAAGGATGAAAAGAGCCCTCTAAGAGAAAGGTGTTAAAATACTTCTTTTTTTTAAAAAAGAAAAACCTAAAAAACACCCGAACCCCCAAAATCCTGATGAGTAGGACACCAAAGAGCAGCAGAAGTGCAGAAGTTGACCTGGGCACTCCACTAGGAGCGAACACATCTGTCCTGACCTGTTGTCTGTTTTATCACCATGAAATACAGTGGGACAAAATATAGGTCTGATTAAATCAGCATCTAAGACCAGAGAGATATACCCTAATTAACCCATTCCGAATGGTAATAGGCAAGGATAATCAAGGCTGGAAGCTGCACTGAAAACAGCTGCTCAGAAGTGACTGGGACAAATATCAAAATGAGGAAACCTGTGAAAAAAACCTGAGAAAGATGAGAAAAAAATGGTAATGAACCAATAATAGCTTGTATGTGTCTAATGACTCTGCCCAAAGGAGCCCACAACATTTTGCAGCATAATAGGGAAACTAATTAAGAGAGGCCGCTTTACCCAGTATTGAAATGGAGCTGCCTCTTGTGTAAGTATCTGGTTGGTAACAACAACTATCAACAGCACCACAGCAATAGTACAAAACTGCTTAGGTCTGGAAGTCTAAAATAATACCAAAACCATCTGAAGCATCTGGTAGGCAGGTCATGCATCCCGGGTTCAGGTTTGATTAGGACTAGGATTAGGCTGAGTTTATCCTTTCAAAAGCTGTGTTGGTAGTGTTACCAAGAAAACAGTAAAGAAAACTCTCTAAGTCTGATTTTGGAATCTTAGAAAGCAGGTATTATTTATTGCAGCATTGTGGTCGCACTGGGGATCATTCCACCATGAGATCTCCCCATAGGGTTGGGTTTAGGGGGTATTTATTTACAAAAGTATTACATATTCATAGTTTTTCCCTGAAATCATTATCATAGGTATGACTTAACTACATATAGTCATTTACTGGCCTGAGGTTACATCTTCTTGTTATCTCAAGTCTACATTGTTATGCTAAGCTCTTTTTACACAACCTCAAGGCTATCTTATCAGTTTAAGCAACAACCTCAGGCTCTCAAATTCAGTAGGAACCGAAGTCTCTGAAGTCTGCAAGCAGAGATGTCTGTGCCTGAATTATTCTCCCAGCTCCTATTACACACAGCAAAAGGAAACTTCTAGGACACCATTCATGAGATAAACGACAGACATTTATTTTAAAATAAGATGAATCACATCCTAAAATTATAATCATATCCTGGCTGTAAAGGGAGCCTAGACAAGCAGTTTGAGTGTGAACAGCATTACTGTAAATTTCTTTATTTTTGTCAGTCGAAGGCCACTTGATGTATATAGACACTAGATGCTGTGTGCAACACACCAGATTTTGATGGCCTGATTTATTTTTTTATTTTAATGAAGAAAAATGTAGCAAAATTAAAGTGTCCACAAAATAGCAAAGTGTATGCTTTTCTGGTCACCATTTACACTTAAGGTGATGCCCATATTTTTCTGCACTCTTCACCTTCATATTTCTTGCCATTGTAACATTCTCTCTTCCATTTTCTGCACAAGTTCATGCTTTGAAGGTGGGAGCGGCTTTCTAGGTGCCAAATCACCATATCACGGGAGGAAGAAGAGCTCAGGATACTTGGAAAAACACTATAAAACTCACAATCCCCTTCCTCTGTGTGTGTGTGTGTGTGTGTGTCCCCCATTTTTTGCCTTTACTTTGAGTTTAAGATCGAGGTAATAACTGCCTGGGGGAGCAGAGCCAGCAGCAAGGACTGCCATGGCAAATCTGAGCAGAAAATCAGGGAAATAAGGAGAAATCTGGTAGGCAAAGTTTCTGGAAGAAGAAATAGCTGCACAGAAGAATAAGCTTTCTACAACAAACTTCAAGGTGGTTCAGGAATCAGCTGTGATTTTAACAGGCCGTCTTACTGAATTGGACAAACTACATCTAGCCCAGCCTGTGCTTTTATTCTTCCAAAAAGGAGGTATTATGTGCAAAAAGCAATACTTCTACCTATCCCGTGAATATGGTGACCTGGGTAAATAATAAAAATTACAATACTAACTCCCTAGAGATGGCATGAAACGTAGTGGCTTTAGTGACTAGCACGATACTTGGCAACATGGAAAACATACTCATTTCTTAAAACTTTCTACTATTTTTGAGCATTGCTATTTTCTCTGAGCTTTATCTTTTTGAAGAATACTAAAGGGGATTTGTAATTGAACATAAATGAACAATTACGCTCAACATTCAGAAGAGGCAAAAATGAGTACCTAAGAATTGCCTCCAAGCAGCTGGTTCTGAAGATGCAGCCAGAAGTACTACAGAAAGAATCTTCTGCAAGCTCTTTTTAACAACTGTGATGACATTTAAACCTTGATATTCTTTTACAGTTACAAGAAAAACTTTCAGAGTTGATGGACATAGTAGATCTCTGCTAAATATATAGCTATATATATTGCCCAGCAGTTAAATTATCCCCTCAGAAGTCTTGCTAAAAATGGACGGTAAGGGGTGGGCAAGGTAGGGTGCAATGAGAAAACACATACAATGCAGTGTAGAAGTCTGTCAAGAAGCAGTGCTATGAAGATCCAGTAGGATTTTAAAAAATATATTCAGAACAGATGGTATGGACAGGTCCATGTCCTCTATGCAGGAGAGATCAGAAGATGGAAGAATGGTGTGTTTTCAGTTCATTAGGTTTGGACCATCTGGCTGTGGTGGGAGATTTTGAACTGAGCAAATCCAGGTCCTCACAGAGCCCTCATGAGTCAAAGCATCTCAGTCCTCTCTATTTTTTACAATGAATCCATGCAGAAGCCGTAAATTCACCTTTGCCTCATTCTGCCAGTCAATCCCATACTCTGCTTTTTCTCCTCATTCTTGAAGCTCTGTGCAATTACCATCATCATTAAAAAGCAATTTACCGTTTGGATCCTGCTTTACCGTTTTTAAGTGCTCTCACAAGCTTCCTTTAATCACTTTTTTCCTGGGTTCCCTTGGGAGCACTGCCATCACCATTTTACAGATGCTGCCACCAGTCTCTGACATATAGAGAGATTAAGTGACATGCTCAATGCTACAAGAGAAACCAATATCATAGGCAGGACTGAAATTCAGGAGCACCTCTCACTCTTCTTCCAGGATGATGATCACAGGTTTTCCTTTTCCTGTTTGAAGGTCAAGCATGGGGGAAAGAAATTAAAACCAGAGTCAGCATTGAGGAGCAATTCACTAACAATATGAGAACTGTAAAGGTATGAGTAGGTAAAGATGGTGCTATACATAGAAAATGGAAGAGCTGTCATGTGGCCCTTGGGTTGGGTGAGGTTTATCTCACCCAGTTTTAGAGTCGAGATTCAGCAGTAGGTTGTAGACACCAGTTGCAGAAAGCAGCTCAACAAACCTGTGTCCCTAGCAACACTTGGGATGCCCTGGGATTTCTGAGATATCTGCATGATGCTGACCTGCTCTGCAACGGAGAATTCCCTGTTGTCCTGTTCATTGGCAATAGCTGCAGCCCTGGAGTCACTGGAGACGAGGAGCAGTCCTCTAGGCTTTCCAGGGGATGTGGAAGACCTTGTGGTGATAGGAAGGGTGACAAAAGCCTGAACAGAGCAGCCAAGTACGGGACACAGTGGATGGCAAGAGGAAGCCTGTAGTCCATCAGTTAGAGCAGTGGCCACGTGTTGGGACCAGTGCATCTCTGCCTTGCATGCATCATGTGAGAGTCTGGACAGTCACCTTGGGTAAAACCCATGAAAGCAATTTTGGCACCTAAAAACCATGCCCAGGGAGAAGTAGAATGCAGTGCCTCAAAATAGGATTCACAGTAGTCAGCACACCGAGTTTTGGGGCAGGGTACAAAATCACCTAGTAGGAAATTCCAGAGAGGAGGGAGCATCCTCCTTCAGACACAGGCACCTACATGAAGCCAGGATCCCCATCAGGCACCCACAGAAAGGGATCCCTTTGGGGCAGGGGCTCACAACTGCTTCGGTCTTTTAGAAGAGGCTGGAAGGAGAATCCTTGCATTTCCATAAAGGACAGGAATTCACTCCCCCTTGCCTGGGAAGCAATGGGCCATGGTACCGCCATGAAACAGTACAGATTCCCGTACATCTCTTCTTCCAAGACAGTGCCTTAGGGACAGAGCTGGAAGTAAGCAGGGGAAGAAGACGACATCCTTCATTTTTCCCTGTGATACAGAAACATGAGGTCCCTGGTGCTGGAAGGTGAGAGCACAGCAGTCTCACCCTGTGGCCCAGCAATTTCAGTGCCCATGTGCAGAGGGGATGTCTGGGGCTCCAGCTGTGCACCCTGTGTGAAAGTATTCCTGGACAAAACTGTATACTAAGTGAGACGCAAGGACTGAAACCAGGAATGCTACTGAGGTAAGATATAGCTTTGCCATGTCTGCACAAAGTCCCCATAGAACTGGAGGTTAGAAAATTAAATCCCCACCCCCAACCCAAAACCATCACTGCAGCTGTGACCCACAAACACAGATCTGTCCATCCCAAACGTGGTCCTCCTCACAGGCCTACCCAAACCCTGTGATGCCACACAGCCACTGTCCAGCAGACAGAGACGGTCTCAGCCTGAACCCATATCCAGGGTCTTAACCCAGCCCTCAGTAATGGGAGGGAGTTCCCTAACAATCTGTGCATATCTGGAAATAGCAAGTGTGTGGCTGTAACCATAGTGGTCCAAATATCTTACAGGGTTAGGGAGAAGTGACTTCATCTATTAGATCGATTACTTCATGCAGGAACAGAAGATCTTCATCAGGTCTTTTTAAATCCCTCTCTTCTTCTCTGTTGCTGTACACAAATCTCAAGCCAAAGTGTGTTGTCATTTTTGGAGTATATTAATTCAGGTTCAAATTGAGATTAATGATCCTTTTTTAAGAAATTACACATTCTAGCATAGCACTTGGTCTGAAGGCCAATTTACCCATGTTGTAGTGTTCTGGGACCTCTGGAAAATTATCTCATATAATCACTGGATAGCAGCCCAGAAGGATTTTGATTTTGGCTAGTGTTACTGATACTTATCTCTGAATGATGGATTGGCTACATTATATAGTTCATATTTCTCATAAAACTTTTTCTCATAAATCAAGAGGGATATAGCCTCTTACGTACTTCATATAATGAAATATAGATTAGTCTGTGGGAAGATTTTTGGAAGTCAGTTAGATGAAAGTCAGTCTGTTTCTTCTCACCAGCCCTTTTTGTTAAAAAAAAAAAAAAAAAAGTGAGCAGGATATATCCATTAAAAAGGTATTAGCACAGTTTCTTGGAGTCAAAGTGAGAGATTGTTTTTCATGTATAAGCAGGAAAGTACCTGGTTCAGATTATAAACTGCTGAGGTGCAAAGTAATGTCCTAAACGTCCTGCTGATTGAAATCCTACAAACACATTAAATACGTTTCCTTCCCTAGAGTTTGTCCGATACGGAGGGTAACCTTGTAATGCTGTCGGTACATGCTGACACAGCACAGCTTACATGTACCTCGTGAAACCACTGAGTTATAATTACAAAATGAGGATACCCAGCTCACACACACAAGGTGGCCATAAGAAACTGGAGATTAATGCAATTCCACCTCTGTTCTGTGTAAGCCTCCCAGCCCTCACTTTTAGGCATCCGAGTCTCATTTTTGCATGCATATGGCTACTGCCTTCAACTTGGTGTAAATCAGGACCAAAGCAGGGACAAACAAGGTCTCCCAGGAGCGGTTCTCTCCGCAGGAAAGCAGCACACAGCCCAGCTGTGGTAGTAGCGGTGGAAACCTCAAAGGAACAGGGAGTGGGGTCACCTCTGATTTCTTGCCTGCCCTCCAAGAATCTTGCTCTCAAAAACTTCCCAGGTGTCATGAGTTCCCAGCTCCCAACCATTGACATTTTCCATATGAAGATGTCCTGGTTTCAGCTGGGATAGAGCTGATTTTCTTCCTAGTAGCTGGCACAGTGCTGTGGTTTGGGTTTAGTACTACAAGAATGTTGGTAACTCACTGATGTTTTATTTGTTGCTGAGCAGTGCTTACACTAAGTCAAGGACTGTTTCATCTTCCCCTGCTCTGCCAGGGGCACAAGAAGCTGGGAGGGGGCACAGCCAGGACAGCTGACCCCAACTGGCCAAAGGGCTATTCCAGACCATATGACATCATGCTCAGAGATAGTCTGTCAGGGGGAGAGGGATCACTGCTCAGGATGGGCTGGGCATTGGTCAGCAGGTGCTGAGAAATTGCATTGTGCTTCACTTGTTTTGTATATTCTGTATAATCTCTTACCATTATCATTCTTAATATTGTTATTCTTTTCTCTTATTAAACTGTCCCTATCTCAACCCACAGGTCTTACTTTTTTTTTTTTCGATTCTCTCCCCCATCCCACTGAGGGAGGGGGGGAGTGAGCGAGCAGCTGGGTGGTGTTCAGCTGCCTGCCAGGTTATACCACAATAACAGATGAGACAGGGAGCCAGGTAACCTCTGCTATGTCCCAGCACAGTCAGCTGGGATGGGCTATGCCAGTTACCATAGGGTTTTTCACAGGCACCACTAGTGCTAAGAGCTGGTCAGGGTGCAGGTAAAAAGGCAGTGACAGAATTCCAGGGTGGGCGAATATGGAGAAGAGGGTATGTCAACCTCTGGGAAAAGACAACAGCAAAGGAGGAGGGAATGTCCTGGGAATCCCTGGAGGTATTTAAAAGATGGGTAGATGAGGTGCTTAGGGCCATGCTTTAGTGGTGGAATAGCAGGGTTAGGTTAACAGTTGGACTTGATGATCTTAAAGGTCTTTTCCAATCTAAACAATTCTATGATTCTATGTGTAGTGGAAGAAAGCAGATAAAGGAGCCCCAAAGGAGCAGCGGTCCAGGGCATGCTGGAGGATGTACCAGAAGCTAGGAGAGACTGATGCCAACCGCTGCAGGTCCATTCCACAGAGGAGTCAGAGGAGTGGTGTTAATTTACAAGAGCTGTCGTGTGTCCCAGGAAAATATTACAGGACGGCCTGTGAAAGCGCTGCTGACACAGAGCAGCCTCTTACTCTGCCAGGAGCTCCAAGGACTGAAGCAGAAGTCGTCCACACAGTAAAGCAACACGGAGGAAGTAGCTCATCACGGTGGCTGGAAGCTGAAGAGGGCATATTAAAGAAGTAGTTCCATTCTCCCTAAAGGACATAACAGAGAGATAATAGAGATTTCCTGAGAGACCCAGCCAGAGATGATAGAAGAACACATTTCCAATTACCTACTCATCTAAAAGGTGACTAGTGGGTGTCACTCACAATCAGGCTTACAGAAACAACGCACTGTACCTTTGAGCATGGCATTTCTTGTCAAATTCATATAAGAGAAGCATAATCACAGTGTTCATTCCTCCCAGAAGCCCAGTCTCATTTTTTAGATGCAAAAGACATCCAAGTACAGTAGCTCATACCACCCTGGCCCATAGCAATTTCTTTGTAGGGAAGTTCGGGAATAAAAATACTGTGTGAATCCCCAGATCTTTTCTACTGCAGTTTGCTACTGCAGGGAACAGTTCAAATTTGTTCTTCTGATGTTCATGGATCTTGAGGGATCTGTGCCTACCACAGGACCACCAACCTCTGCTCTGGATCTCCAAGAGGACAGCAAAATGGTCTGAGGACACCCCCCCTACCATGAATAGCAATAGTGAGCTTTTAGTACTCCCTGTACAGCTTTTTAGGGGGAGACAGTGCAATCAGGGGCTTCCCTTGGGAAGAGGAAAGGGCAATATTTGGTAACTTTCTCTCCCTGGCTTTATCTATCATCGTCAGTCCCCTGGTTAATTTGAAAACGGTGTGTACTCCAGTGTTAACATCTGATCCTCTACAGCCTTCTCATATATTTAGTGTTCAAGTCTTGAACGCACATGTTCCTAAAGACTCTCTTAGAAGGAAAGTAAGTTCTAAGTTCATTTCATTCTCTTCTGCTCTCCTCCTCTTCCTGATCATGGTAAGAACTTGTCCAGGTATTTAATTTTAACCTATTTATTTGCTGTGTGGTGCTGTAGCTATTTACACACACAAAACTGCATAGAGTCAAACACTAAGTGCAGCAAAGGATCATATGTAAACTTCTCATAAGAGAGTCCAAATTTCAGGGCTGAATGCAAATAGAAGTGTTCACCAGAGCACAACCGCTACCAGGAATAAAGAAGAGCATTAATGAACAAAGTTTTCTTCAAAGATTTAAGTAAATGGCAAAAGGAATAAATGACAAGGCTGACATTTTAATAGAGAACTTTCCTTCTGAGTCACAGCTGTGGGTTGTGAATTGTGTTGGGCTTATACTCAAAGGGTGTTGATTAAGTTTTTTCAAATTGCTCAGCAACATGTGCTATTTAACACACTTAGTTCATGCGTCCATAAGCTATTTCTTTCTCATTTTTAAAGGATGTGAATTTTTAGATTGCTTTGCACTTCTTCGTTTTCCTTAGATAGCAAATGCTCTTGAAAACCACCAGGCTTAAAAAAAAAAAAAAAAAAAAAGAAAAAGACAGCAGAGGAAGACGAAAATGGCATTCATCCTGAAAAGTGTGAGGTTTTCCACCAAGCTGGAGAGGCTTTCCTCTGTCATTTCTACATAAAATTTATCACCTATTTTTGACAGAAATGGATATACAGCGTGTAGATACGCTAGACTTTCCATGTGCCCTTTCCACCATTGCCAACTTGCACTCATCCCAAAGCTTTTTCTTTTTTTTTTTGTAAGTTGTTTTCCAGCATCTGCTAAATATGCCCGGATGTCCCAGTCATTGCTATTTGTCCTGACCAATGGCCTGTTATCATTGCCCCTAAAGTTGAGTATTTATTCCAAATGGAAAAGAATTACTCAGTTTTAAGCTTATTTTGTTACAGGCTTTGTGAGATCAGCGATAAAAGGCTTCATTAAAGTCCAATTATATGACTGAAAAACTGCTGGGTGTCTTTCACTACCAGATCTTCCTATTCAAAAAAATTAAAAGGGAAAAGGAGAAATGCGGATGTTCTTAGGCCTTATTCTTGGTACACTGCTTTGGTCAGCTCTGTGTTGCTTTGCACAGAACTGGACCACAAACATACCACATACCACTGTGCTCATGGGGAATAAAAGACAACTGTTAAATATTGCCAAACCTTTCTCACAGGTTGAGGAGACTACATGGTGGAGAAACAGCTTTGGAAAATATTCCATTTACAAGTCTTGGGTACTAAATTCTAATCCACCCTGGAGAGTCAATCACACAGAAATTAGTCATATCTCAGTACATCATTATTAAAATGAGCAGTTGACTCCCATTGGAAAGAATATGGAAATGGCACTAATAGGTTCCTTTGTAATCTCTTCTCCAAAAGACACCTTGGAGGTCAAAATTTTCAGAAATCAGTATGTGTTCGAACAGTCCAACTCAATCAGCTGCATGTTGTAGGTGATCAGAGGCGGACACCAAATATCACAAGGAGAAAGGACTTGGGGGGTGGGGTGCGCGGTCAGGTCACAGTCGCATCTGATGGGGGAACAAATGTGTCGGTTCAGAGCAGCTACAAATGTGCCATAACTGCCTCCCAACTTAACCAGAAGACCAACTGCCCTAATGGTGGGCTTGGCAGTGGCAGACCCCCTTTCATCCCTCCAGGGAAACCTAGGTGCTCAACTGGCTCACTGAAATGCCTTTATACCAATGCGCGCAGTATGGGGAACAAGCAGGAAGAGCTAGAGTTCTGTATGTGGTTGCGGGGCCATGATCTCATTGCAATTACAGAGACATGGTGGGACAACACGCATGACTGGAACGCTGCCATCGATGGCTATGTGCTTTTCAGGAAAGACAGGCCTACGAGGCGAGGCGGTGGAGTCGCTCTTTATGGAAAAGAGCAACTGGGATGTATAGAACTCTACCTGGGAGCGGATGAAGAACAAGTTGAAAGCTTGTGGGT
>NW_009260600.1:1139271-1175714 GCF_000687185.1 Egretta garzetta
CTGGGGGGCAGCGTCCAGTTGGATGCCGGTAGCTAGTGGAGTTCCCCGGGGCTCAGTACTTGGTCTGGTCTTGTTTGACTTATTCATCAATGACCTGGATGAGGGGATAGAGTGTACCATCAGCAAGTTTGCTGACGACACAAAACTGGGAGGAGTGGCTGACACGCTGGAAGGCTGCGCTGCCATTCAGTGGGACCTGGACAGACTGGAGAGCTGGGCGGAGAGGAACCTGATGAAGTTCAACAAGGGAAAGTGTCGAGTGCTGCACCTGGGGAGGTCAAACCCCATGCACCAGTACAGGCTGGGGGCTGACCTGCTGGAAAGCAGCTCTGCTGAGAGGGACCTGGGAGGCCTGGTAGACGGCAAGCTGACCATGAGCCAGCAGTGTGCCCTTGGTGCCAAGAAGGCCAATGGTATCCTGGGGTGCATTAAGAGGACTGTGGCCAGCAGGTCGAGGGAGGTTATCCTCCCCCTCTACTCTGCCCTGGTGAGACCCCACCTGGAGTACTGTGTCCAGTTCTGGGCTCCCCAGTTCAAGAAAGATGAGGAACTCCTAGAAAGAGTCCAGAGGAGGGCAACTAGGATGATAAAGGGACTGGAGCACCTCCCCTACGAGGAAAGGCTGAGAGAGTTGAAGATGAGAAGAATGAAGAAGAGAAGACTGAGAGGGGACCTTATCAACACGTACAAATATCTTAAGGGCGGAAGTCATGAGGATGGAAGCAGTCTGTTTGCAGTGGTGTCCAGTGACAGGACTAGGGGCAATGAGTGCAAACTGAGACATAAGAGGTTTCAGTTGAATATGAGGAAAAACTTCTTTACTCTAAGGGTGACGGAGCACTGGAACAGGCTGCCCAGGGGTGATGTGGAGTCTCCTTCTCTGGAGATATTCAAGGCCCGCCTGGATGAAGTCCTGTGTAGAATGCTCTAGGAGAGCCTGCTTTAGCAGGGGGGTTGGACTAGATGATCTCCCGAGGTCCCTTCCAACCCTTGCGATTCTGGATTCTGTGATTCTGTGAAAGGAGGGCTACAAAATAGCGAACATTGATAGTAACTTCTCAGAAACCTGCTCAATTACTATCACACTGACTAACAGCTATAGTTAATAAAATGATTAAGAGAAAATAGTAAATACAGAGATAAATAACAGTGGAGAAATGGGGACCCCATGGAAAAACGTTTCTAAAATCAGCTCATTCTAGGAAGATTTATAACAAATATTATGCATCTGCTTAGCAGCGAAGCACGCGTGCATGTCACCCTGTGAGCTAAGAGGGCTGAGAACAGATAAGGATAAACACAAAACATTCAAGGCCAGGTTGGATGGGGCTCTGAGCAACCTGATCTAGTTGGCGGTGTCCCTGCTGACTGCAGGGGGGGTGGACTCGATGACCTCTAGTGGTCCCTTCCAACCCAAAACATTCTATGATTCTATGATTCTATGAAACACAGTGCCCTGCATCTTGTTACTAAGCATGATTTCAGCACTCCTTTAACATTTAAGCAGCCCAAGCACCTAAACAAGGTAAATAAGGTGATCTCAGAGATGCTATCCCCACTGCCTTACAGGAGGGCAGAAATCGTTTTCCTGAACCTCATGACATTTTGGTATGTTGCAACAATGAAGATTTCAGATCTCCTGAGAAACTGCAAGTTTTTCCCTCCATTCCTCCTATTTTTAGTCTCTTTAACACCGTTATGTGTTGGTCTTTCACAGCCCAAATGTTACCTATTGCATGTCTAGTCATCCACTTGAGACGCCCACAGAGAATGTCTCCACCGAAATCCAACACATGTTCAGCACACATGGAATCAGTGTCATGATGAAGAGTTTTGCATCGCTAGCCAGATCTTGGGTTTTTGCTGGAGAGTGGGTGTGGTAGATAATAATAAGAAAAAGTTCACTGCTATTTCCTAAGACGTAGAACCGGTGCCATTTGTGTGGGTTTTCTTTACTACTCCCACACTTTATCCGGTCAGAACGCTGCACAGGATTTAGCTATTTCACTTACTCGGCGGTCAGGGAATATATTGTACTTACACTGTTTGCCCAGTGATTTTCTGGCATGAATCGTGAAGTTGCAGGAAGCCATATGCTTTTTCTAATTATCCATTAGCCTCATTATTCAGCCACTGTCTGATTATTGATTCCAAAAAAATCCAGCTCAGCATTGACATTTAGATTCAGCAAATGAATTTTTCAAGTGACTTTAGGTTAACTTAAATAGAAAAAAGAAATCTCACTGGCAAATTATACATTTATTAAGATAAATTACTGAGATCCTTCAGGGACATGAAATTAAAAGCAATGTGTTATGTGAAAGGTTACAACACAAAGCTGGGAGATTCTTTTATCAGCTTGTGCAATTTTCCCCGATGCTTTCTATCTATCTGGGACACATTCGCTCCAAAAAAATACAGGTTCCAGTCAGGGAGAAAGGAATAATGCAGGAGTTTTACTAGCAGAGATAGAGACATTCCACTCTACTCAGGGCTTGTCAGGCTGCATCTGGAGCACTGAGTCCAGTTCTGGTCCCCACAATTCAAGAAAGATGCAGATAGGCTGGAGGGGTCCAAAGGAAGGCCATGAAGATGATCAAAGGGCCGGAGAACCTGGCCTATGAAGAAAGACTGAAGGAGTTGGGTCTCTTCTCCCTGGAGAAGAGAAGGCTCAGGGAGACCTCATCACAGTGTTCCTTCCACTTGAAGGGCAGCTACAAAGAGAACAGAGGCTCTCTCTTCACAAAGAGCCACATGGAAAAGACAAGGGGCAATGGGTGCAGATTGCACTGGGAGAAGTTTCATATCAATATAAGAAAGAAATTTTTTACAATAAGAACAATCAATTACTGGAACAACCTCCCCAGGGACATGCTGAAGATCCCATCACTGGAGGCTTGCAAGGTGCAATTGGTCAGAATGCTAGATAATCTCACCTAGGTTCACCTTCCCATGACAGGTTGGACCAAAGGATCTTTCAGGTCCCTTCCAACACGATTCAATGAAGAAGCACATAAAAAAAGGTGCTAATGTTTTTTATTTTGCTTAAAACATTTTAGGGTATGATGGCTACATTTTTGCAGACAGGGGATACAATCATGAATTACTCCTGAAGGCTTGAGACGCACGCATTTGGCCTAGAGCCAAGTCCCCAACCCAGCCTTACACTGAGGCTTTGCTGGTGCTGTGGAGCCAGTCTGGTGTCTCCTCCATACTCTGGTGTCTCCTCCACATGCCAGGGTATTCACACTGTCTGATTTTAGGCCCTTACATACAGCCCCTAAACAAGGATCCCACTGCTATCTGTCTTCAGGCAGCCTCTGTAAAAGACTCTTCCTCCCCTCCACCAGATCTCCAGAGTTTGCTCATCTGTCTCTCTCCCCCACTGTAGGTCTCGCAGGAGTCGTGCCAGTGAAGTCAAGCAACTACTGCCAGCAGTCTGCATGGGTTCACAAACCTTGCACTGAGCACTTCTCTGCCACACTCTAAAATCTGGTTCAGTGTGTCTAATGATGATTGATGGATTAATTTTTTACTAAAATGTGAGATGAAAAATCTGACATGCTGCCCCGTAACAAACTGGGTGTGAAAGACTTGAAGAAGTTAGAATGCATCTTGGAAATAATTCATGAAAAAGTACAACTTGTTAACACTGCCACCATCGCTGCAGAATACAGAGTGCTTTCTGGATATGTGACATGCTTCATCTCCTACACATGAAAGGATTTAACAAAAAGCCAAGTAACACAGATGAGAGGTGCTGGAAATGCGCTAAAAGTAATTGCACATGTCATTCTGTTTTCATGAAAGCAATAACCAATCCCAATCTATTCCTCTGGCCTCATTGCTGAACCTCTAATGATGAGATGTAGCCAAAATGAAGAAGGGATGCAAAAACAATTGTCAGGACATAACGGGTTGCACTCAAGCAATTGCAGAAATTATGGAACTGGCAACACGTTTCCTCTCTCCAGCCAAGAAGGCCGGCCAGAATTATGCAGCTCATGAGCTGGATCCATACTACAACTACATTCACCAAGATGATAGAAAGCCTCAGCTCTGCTTAACCAGGACTAATCTCTGGCCAGCCTGGAGTTGGATAGTCTCTGTGTCATTCTCCCATCTCTGTCAGTTATGAACAACATCTATGGCAGGTAACTTCATCCCAATTCACATCTATATCCTATTTCTCCTAGCTGAACTATACTATTATCTTAAAATAACCAAGGAAAATTATTACTAAGAATAAGGTGGGAAAATGTGACCGACATTGAGTACAAAAATTCTGCCTCACCCTCTCTTTATGACCTCACAGGCTGTCAAATCTCATTTCTTTCTTATAAGCTGAGATTTCTAGTTTTTTTAGCTTTTTACAGGTATTTTGACATCCCTTCTAGAGATTTTGTAATAATACACTATGAGGTGAGCCAAATTTGACAAGGAGGAGGCGGGGAATACTGGAAGGCAAGATACGAGCTAAAATCCAGGAAAGCAGCTTCTTCATGACCTCCTACTAATTTCTGACATCACTAGTCAGTGATATTTAGTGAGGTTATGCACAGAAGTTTGCAAATAAGCCACACAGTATTATCCCAGCATATGCCATTCACGCTATGTGATGAGAAATAGAGGAGTCATACCTGTGACTGCTAGAACATCCTCCCTGTCCTTACTCGATGTGGAGAAAAGCCTGAGCTAAACCTGCCTGGATTCCTCCCATAGCCTTCCCAATTCTCTTAAGCAGCCATGAAACTTCTGCTCATCTTTCTGAACTCTGCAGTTCTACCAAGTTTTGATTCTGAAGAGAAGGAAAGACATTTTCTCAGGATTTCACGCAGTAAAGATTGGGCCAAATGTAGAGCCTGCAGCTAGAGAAATTGGACACTTGTTTGGTCCTCTAAGTTATTTACTCCAGTTTATCTTGCAGTTTGGTGGCAGGTTGCCACCTCTTGAGAACTAGAAAGTATATCTTCCAGTGTGCAGTTTCTACAGCATGGAGTTAACAAAACTTTCAGCTGTTTAATTGATTCTTGTCACTTTTCAGCCATCTTGCTTCAGTAGGAGTTTCCAACTTGTTTCTTCTGGCTCCTGAAACAACTTTATTTCTCATGGACAATTAGCCTAATCTGACAAAAGCCGTTTGCTTTTCATTAAAATATTTCACGGCTTGAACATTTCAGTAGTGTTGCTGAGAGAGGGCTTACCAGAAGTGTTTGCTGTTCTATGCACTTTATTGACTTCAAGGTTACAATTGTATGGAGGGCTGAGAATAAAAGCGTTTGCTGGACTAGGCCAGAATGACTTCCTACCCTGTAAAGTGCATTTTGATAGTATCTTATTTTACAAAATCACTTTTTCAGTTTGGAACAATTATTTTTTATGTAAAGCCAGATTTTGCTTGACTTGGCTTATTTTTTAGAGTTAATAGTATTTGCATTAGGCAGTGGAAATTCTGCAAAACTTTGTCATTTCTCAGCATTGCTTTGGAAGGGGTTGACATTTTGGAGAGATTTTGGCTTCTGCTACAGCAGTGTAGTGATGGACTGACAGCTAGCCCTCCAGTTAGTGCTTTGAAGTGAACCGTACGAGCATTCATAACCAGGGACTAGAAATACTATTTGTGGACTTGAGACCTATCATGACATGCATAGAAGGTAAGTATCCAACTCATTCAATCACCTGTGAAACAAAACGTGCTTTTCTGAAGGTGTGGCACTCTCACTCCTTTTGCTTTACAATACCCTGGGCAGAGAGTAGCATGCAAAGCATATAGACAGGTCTCTGAGCAAGGCCCTCCCAAGGCTGGGCCAGGGGATACAGCTGCCTTGCACTCTGACAAGCCATTGCCAGTTACCCTGGCTCTGTTGCCCTTGATTTTGTCCTGGAGCTGTACTGAGACCTTGTAGGTCCGCCCCATCCAACTTAGGCTTTCAGCATGGGCAGAGGGGGAGCAGAGGAGTCAGGCAGAGTGCGGTAGAGCATGGCTAGGTTGAATGCATGCGCAGAGTAGGTGTGAGCCTGAGGCACAGGGCACCTCACATCTCAAAGGGACACAGGAACTGAAGGAACAAGTATACCAGGATATGAGCCCTTCTGGGGTGAAGTTACCCATAAACAGGTCCTATCTCTCCAGCAATACCAAATTGGCTGAGGGCCAAGGTGGGAAGGATGGCTTGAAGGTCAGGGAGGCAATATCCTGAGAAATTCAGCTGCCCTCCCAAAGCACCTTCCATCTTTTTCCTCTCACACCTCCCAGAGCTCCACTAATCCTCCCTGTATCACCTGCTGGCCCTCTGAAACCCTCCTGACACATGGCAGAGCCCTCCCGCTGAACCACTGCCATGCTGAATTTTGCTGCTGTCACTGGTGGGCTCTGTGCTCTGTTTCACTTAGCATTGGCAGCTCCAAGCCATCCCAAGACACATTCTTCTGTGGCACGCAGAACATGGAAAGTTCTTCAGCCCCCAGGGGGACATAGCAGGGGAGGGAAATAGATGGAGAGGAGACAAAACTTTTAACTGAGATTAATCACAGTTCTAAAAACACGCATTTGCAGTACTTCAAACTCTCACCCATGCACTCTCTTCAAACTAGGGCAGCAGCCCTTGAAGAGCAATTGAATTTAATTGGAGATCCATTTGCCATTGCCTGTCCCCTCCATGACACCGAGTCACCGTGTATTATTGCACCTCGCAGATACATGTTCCAAACTGAAGGAAAGGAGCAGGTAAATAAAGCAAAATATTTAACACTGTGAGCAGCATTGACATTTACTAGTGGAAAAAGCTTTTCTCAGAAATTGGACTTGATGTTACATTGTTTATATGGTGGTGGTTTTTTATGGTGGAAACATGGACTGAGACAATATTTATGTGATTCTTAAATGGAATAGATATGAGCTTTGAAACTAAAAATAGGCCACATTCATTTTTCCTAAAAATTGTAGAAAGCTCTTCAAAGATCATAGGCCAGCTTTCAAGCCAAAAAAAGAAAGCCTGCGGTCAGTTTTCCTAACAGAAGAGGCTTTTTATCTCTCTCTAGGAAAGTCAGACTCTCAACTCCTCAATCAGCCTTTGAGCTGATTTGGTCTTTAATAGTATTTTAAATCCTATAATTGTCACGATGATCCAAACTCAAGGACAAAAGCCATCTCTGTTCAATGGGCTGATTGGTGAGGCACTTTCTGACTTTACATGTTGGCAAGAAAAGAAACCCATGGGAAAAGACAGGGAAGGGAAGAAATGTCCTTCATCTCTGAGCAGTTGTATAGATGTCTCTGCTGATAATCTTTCAATAGGAAGGTAACTCAAGGAATAACTGCCTGAAGGGAAAAAAGCTCGCTCAGCTTCCTTTCGGACACTTTGAGCGTCTTGGTTTCTTTAGTGTAGTTCTTCACATGTGAAACGTAACACACAATCCCCCTGCAAGCTGAAGAACAGCCTCAGATGTCAACCTGTGCCTGTGTCTCCAAGCTGTAGGAGCACAGGCCTAGCAGGTGTCTGCTGCCCCAGGTGAAGAAGAGGAAAAGGACTAAACTTTCTTCGTTCCATGGAGTTCAGTATCATTATCTGAACCCAGTCCATCCTATCTTTTTCAGGAGCCCCTTATTCTCTCCAGTACCAAAACCTGCAGGCATTTCCTGCAGAAGTGGGAGGAGCCATGGGTGCTGTGCTGACCTTGTCATGTAAGAGGAATGCAGTCATGGAGTTTGGTGAGCCAGTGACCACACGTATATCTGCTTTAGATTGAGCTGAATTGTCCCGTAAGCTGTCTTGCAAGCTCAGACCTGTTCCCCACACTTAAGGATGAAGCACTGTTTGAGATGTCCTTGAGGATCCCACTTGGCTTGCTACTTTCTGGAGCTGCCGTTCTAGAAAGGCACACACTTCCAGCAGTTGCCACGTGGTATCTGCTAGATCCTCAGAGAAGTCACAGACATCCAAGGGCATTTCACAGAGCACCAGGTGACTGTATGTAGGGAATTGAACCTCCACTGAGTATAACAGGATGCATCTACCTTTAGACACCTGAACTGACATGCCCACACAGTGGAGCTGAACCTCAGCCCATCTCTGCCAGTAGCACAACTTGGGACATCACTAGTTCTCTTGACTGGTTGAAAAATGCAAAGTAATCTATCTTAAGCTAATATCAAGGGGCAGATCTCAGAAATGTCCTATGTATTTCTCTTACATTTCCTATATGGTACACAGCCTTGAGTGCTACACCCTGACAGATACAGCTTAGAGGTGTCTGTGATCCATGCACTGCTGGGAGAACAAATTTGCCCACAAAATACATTACATGATTCTCATTAAGATGACACTTGGTGAATATGGTTGAGGTCCAGCCCATCCCCTAGATACAGAAAGATATAATTGCCCATATATAGACACAAGTTATTTGATGTGCCCAAGGATACGTTGTCTTGTCATCAGCTGCTAGCCCAGAAGGTCACAGGTCTCCCATAGCTCTTGCACCCTATTTGCCAGCCCCCTCCCTGCCAGGCTATTCCTGGATGCCTCAGATGACATTTAGATAACTGAATTGAGTTCCTGGTGTTTACAGACCAGAGCTTGAGATCTCAAAACCAAATCATTGCTCCCATGAGGCTTCTTCTCATTCCTAGCAATCAGTTTGCATTAAGAGAAACTATAGTTGTGCCTTACAGTGTGTCATGTCATCTTTATTCTTCAAGATCAGCAGTCTCACACTGTGCCATGATTTCACTGCATTTATGAGTGTGCGTCCAGACATCAGCATTATCACCAGAAACTTACTTTTTTATGGTAACTTTTTAAAAACTTGAACAGTTTTCCAGAGTGCAAATCACATTCGGTCCTGTTTTGGTTTTCTAATATGCACAAAAACTGGTGGAAAATAATGACTCTTTCTTTTGTGGTTGAGCTTCATGGCTGTGCATGAAAGTTACATGATTTCTTCCAAACATGTGTCTTTGACAAGGGAGCTAAACACAGCAGATCATGAAAACAGTTTCAGTGCTGTACCAGTGGTGGGCAGAGGAAAGGCAGTGATGGGTCTAACACTGGAGAGCAGTGTTACTTCTGTAATAGGTGCCCTCCCAGTGATCAGTTCATCCTGCAGATTAGGAGAGCTTGGGTTGTCCTCACTGATGCTAAGCCCTTCCATCTTGGTATGGAAAGCTACAGGAACCCCAGCAGATCCCTCCAGATTTTCCTTACTCACCTCCTTCCAGGCTGGCTGGAAAGTGTGTTAAACCAGAATGGGACTAAAATAAGCAAACAAACAACCCTGGGACTTCCACATGAAGTCCAGTCTTCCCAAGCATCATCTTCCTCTGTTATGCTTAGACAAAAGTGGGCCAACCTTTTTCAGTCCTGTCTGTTGAGACAAGGAAGAAAGAAAGGCAAAAAATCCTTCTTGCCTGACAGATTCAGTCCAGTGTTACCATAATTATCTGTGTTCCTAGATCCTGTTTTGACTGGCTGAGAAGCAGAGGAGGTGGTAAGTCAGCTGGCAGACCGTGTCACCCCATGCTGCAAGGTTCCTATATCCTGTGCCTAAAGTAAAAATAACCTATTTTTTTCCCAAAATGGGAGACTTAATTGAGGTAATAATACATCAAGACCAACTGCACACTACACTTCAGCAACACCGATCAGCAAATCAATTTCTGTTCACTCAGAGTAGTGCTTTTGATTTCTCTGCTGAGGCTTCAATGGTCTGAAAAAAATGCTTTCCAAAATTCTCAGGATGAAGGCTGTGGCAGGAAATTATATTCAAGGGGTCAATACAACTATCTAGAGAAGGGGTCCAGCTTGTCTGTGCAGAAAAGATAATGTCTTTTGGGGCTGAGTCAGGTAATGAAGTGAAGTACCACAGTAGATAGGGACCATTGCAACCCTGGCACATGGTTCTTCCAGACAAAGCAGGCTGCTTTGACTCTGTCATCTCTATATGTATAAATACATGTAAATATATGTTTATTTTTCTTTATAATCCCTTCTGGAACAAGACATGTCACTGCATTCATTTCCATTCCCCAAGTGCGGAAAGGAAGAGAGAACAAACAACACATGACAGATGTTATTCATATTGCATAAAGTGCTGTTGGAAGACATTCAGATACTAAGTGATAATATCTATAAAAACCTCAATAGATCACACAGGTAAGACATGGCCTAACAAGAAAGGTGTATTAAGGCTTCCTTCGCATGCACTGCCTGCTCCCCCCAACTCAGGGGTGGTGGTCCCATGCATCAAGGACCACGGGGGAACATCCCCATTCCAGGAACGCACCATGTGCATGGGAAGATGCACATGGCACAGGAGCTGTGGGTGTTGTTAGTAGTCTGTTATCTGGAGAAAATCAGATGCTGGGTTTCTCACATCCACCTGAAACATGCTGACTTTGAAGGAAATGCATTCCACGAGGCTCCGGAGAATCAGACCCGTCTGGTGTCCCTACAAGACCTTATTCAGAAAGGAGCTCCCTTTTATCCTCTGTTGAACACTTCTGTCCACCATATATCAGAAGCAAAATAGGATTTGTAGAGAGATGTAAATCCTCTTATTAGGCAGCTGGAAAACACAGCAAAGCTTTCAGGCACAGAAGCTGCCTTTCCTATCCCAGACAGGAGCCATGAGCTTCAAGCAAAGCACAGGCTAGAACCAGCTGCTGTAAGTTTAACATGCTAATGTTAATCAAGCAGATGATTTCAGCGTAAAGGTGGCTGCTATCTGCAGAGCCAGGGAGGAGTGTTAGCAAAAGATAATAAGGTTAACAGAGTGAAAGCCAAGTAATTATCACCTGAGGAACACTAAGACGTTGCAGGGCAAGGGAGGAAGAAAACCATAATATGACATAGATCCCAAATCTTTTTAATATCCAACGTTTTTGAATGTTATTATCTTGACTTTTCTTTTGAAAATATCTTGCTGTTACTATAAAGAGAAATGCGTTTAATGATTTTACTTTGTTGAGGTGAAATAAATGCTTGTAATGAAATAAATCCTTCAAACCAGTGATGCTGATTTTGTTTAATCTTTTTGCCAACCCCCACATAAAACCAAAAGGGCTGATCCTCTTTCTATTGAAGTCAACAGCAAAAACCTGTAACAGCTTCAGTAGGAACAGGGTTAGCTTCTGAATTAGGACCAAAACCATTGTTCACTCACCTATCCCAAACACTGATCCTTCTGAAAAATCAAATCCAGTATCATCCAGAACAGCTGAGTTTTTCTTAAGCAATCTTTTTTAACATTAATGGGCAGCCCTTCAAACAGCCATCGTGGATAAAATTTAATGCTGGAAGATAGACAGCAGCAGTTTGGAAGCAGTAGATTAATGTTCTTGCTGTGCTATTTGGCTTTCTTGGTGGTTTCTTTTTAATTAGAATTTACTTTTTTAACAGGGAGATGTTTACGACAGAGTCAAGTGAGAACGGATGTACACAGAAGCACAGCCATAATTCTCTCCTGCTAGTCCTGTCCCTTGGAACAGTCAATAAAATCACCTTTTCTCATCGATCCCCATATTGCCTCAGCCATGCACAACAGCTGGGAACCATCCCCAAGCACTGAGTCGGCACTTTCCCTCCTGCCTTGTACCTCATCAAATTATTTTTCTTTCCAAAACTCTACCTTTCTATCCTGAAACAAAAGATGTGAGCCTTGATAAGTTTCATACTACAGGTATGGGTGCCAGGGGTGGCAAAACCCTTGGAGTGATGCTGCTAAATCCTGAAAAAAACAGGTTGGTTTGCTGCTGGTTATAGAGACAGAATTGTAAGGAGGGAGTAGCTATGAACCAGGGGTAATTTTATCCTGAGAATGATGAAATTTGGGGGTGCCCATATGTCAGAGGAGACTTAAACCAACCCTGACCTGATTTTGTGGGTTCTCAGCCTGTTGCTGGTTGCGATTTTAAAATCTTGCAAATTCAAACCTATCTATCCTGAAATCTCCCAGTCCAATCTGACTTGATGCTAGAAGCCAGGGCAGTGCAAGCAGAGAAACTTTTCAGGACAGAGGGAAGAAATTTAAACCAATGTAAGAAGTCCAGTTAAGAATGAGGCTAAAGTGTTTCTATCTGAAATTCTTCAAAAATTACAAGAGAAAAAAGCTGAATTGTCCTTTCACTTCAGTGGAGGTCAGCAGATTTTCTCAGATCCCCCTTTTCCCAGATGAATTAGTTTGTCCGTAAGTAAAAGATTTTCACTGAATATTGGCAATGTTTCTAAGTACATCACTGTCATTGCCAAAACTGAAATTTCTGAGCTTCAGCTTGGATATGTCCTTTATGAGTTTTGCATATTCTGCCTCAGAACATCTAGCATCTATGACTTCCAAGAAATGTAATGACCCAAAAAGAGAAGAGTAGAAAGGAGGAGACAAAACTGCATTTCATTATTTTATGAATCTTTCAGAACACTCAAAGCAAGACAATATTACTTATGGTAACATACTGCTTGGATATGGTTAGTGTATGCAAAACACCATACCAGGTGCCAGGCAATTTTTCTAATACTATAGATGGTAAAACTTGTTTGGAACACAAGCAAGAGCAGTGTGTGTATCCACTTCAGTATTTTATTTGGGAGCAGGAACGTGCTTTGAAGGGAATCTCATGCTGATCTAGATCACACAGCTGCCTCAGGACGGGTGAACTGGATTACTTATGGATGAGACGAAGCCAGTGGCATCTAATGATATCCAGTTCACTCTGCAGAATGACCAGATTGTAGAAGCAGATTAGAGCTGAGTCTTCTCCATCAAAAAAACCCCACCTTGCTAGACCACAGTCTCATCAGGTTCAACTATTTGTGGTATATCCCCCACTTACTATCTCATATGCACATGTAAATGACTGCCAACAGAGAATTTCTGAGTGAGGGGAAATCTTGCTATGAACAGCAAGAAATGCAGAATTTCTTCCCAGGTATATTTTGATAATTATGCTTGTAATTTTCAGACCCACACAACACAGTCATGTCCTTAGTCTTGCTCATGGAACCACTTCATGGAGAGCAGAGATGACTTAGGATCACATTTTGAGTCACAAATGGTTTAGGGCTGGGAGAACACTCAGGGGAGGCCATATATGTTGCACTGTCCATATCATCTCCTTCAGGCATCTGCTTTTTTCTTCTGTCAGAAATGGGATACTGAACCCTGCCATTCCACCACTAAACCATGTCCCTAAGCACCTCATCTATCCGTCTTCTAAATACCTCCAGGGATGGGGACTCAACCACCTCCCTGGGCAGCCCATTCCAGAGCCTGATCACCCTTTCGGTGAAGAAATTTTTCCTAATGTCCAATCTAAACCTCCCCTGGTGCAACTTCAGGCCATTTGCTCTCATCCTATCGCCCGATACCTGGGAGAAGAGACCAACACCCACCTCGCTACAGCCTCCTTTCAGGTAGTTGTAGAGAGTGATAAGGTGTCCCCTCAGCCTCCTCTTCTCCAGGCTAAACAACCCCAGTTCCCTCAGCCACTCCTCATCAGACTTGTGCTCCAGACCCCTCACCAGCTTTGTTGCGTGGCCTCACCAGTGCTGAGTACAGGGGCACGATCACTTCCCTACTCCTGCTGGCCACACTATTCCTGATACAAGCCAGGATACTGTTGGCCGCCTTGGCCACCTGGGCACACTGCTGGCTCATATTCAGCCAGCTCTCGACCAGTACCCCCAGGTCCCTCTCTGCTAGGCAGCTTTCCAGACACTCATCCCCAAGCCTGTAGCATTGCATGGGGTTGTTGTGACCCAAGTGCAAGACCCGGCATTTGGCCTTGTTGAACCTCATACAATTGGCCGCAGCCCATCAATCCAGCCTATCCAGGTCCCTCTGCAGAGCCTTCCTCCCCTTGAGCAGATCAACATTCCCACCCAGTTTGGTGTCATCTGCAAACTTGCTGAGGGCACACTCAATCCCCTTGTCCAGGTCATTGATTAAGATGTTAAACAGAACTGGCCCCAACACTGAGCCCTGGGGAACACTGCTTGTGATTGACCTCCAACTGGATTTAACTCCATTCACCACCACCCTTTGGGCCCAGCCATCCAGCCCATTTTTTACCTGGAAAAGAGTATGCCTGTCCAGGCCATGGGCAGCCAGTTTCTCAAGCAGAATGCTGTGGGAAACAGTGTCAAAGGCTTTAATAAAACCCAGGTACACTACATCCACAGCCTTTCCCTTGTCCACTAAGCATGTTACCTTGTCACAGAAGATCAGGTTAGTAAAGCAGGACCTGCCTTTCATAAACCCATATTGACTGGGCCTGATCTTCTGGTTGTCCTGGGTGTGCTGTGTAATGGCACTCAAGATGATCTGCTCCATGACCTTCCCTGACATCGAGGTCAGACTGACAGGCTTTTAGTTCCCTGGAGCCTCCCTCCAGCCCTTCTTGTAAATGAGCATCACATTTGCCAACCTCCCGTCAAGTGGAACTTCCCCAGTCACCCAGGACTGCTGATAGATAATGGAAAGGGGCTTGGTGAGCACCTGTGCCAGCTCCCTCAGTACCCTTGGGTGGACCCTGTCTGGCCCCAGAGACTTGTGTACGTCTAATTGGCCGAGCAGTGTTTCCTCTTGGATCATTGTAGCTTTGCTCTGCTCCCCATCCCTGTCTTCTGGCTCAGGGGGCTGGGTACCTGGAGAACAGCTGACCTTACTATTAAAGACTGAGGTAAAGGGGGCATTAAGTACCTCAGCCTTATCTTCATCCTTTGTCACTATGGTTCCTCCTGCATCCAGTAAAGGATGGAGATTCTCCTTGGCTCTCCTTTTGTTGTTTAGAATAGAATAGAATAGAATAGAATAGAATAGAAACATCTTTTATTATCTTTCACAGAACTGGCCAATTTAAGTTCTAGCTGGGCTTTAGCCCTTCTAATTTTCTCTCTGCATGACCTCCCATCATCCTTGTAGTCCTCCTGAGATGCCTGCCCCTTCTCATAGACTTTCCTCTTTTTTCTGAGATCCATCCAAAGCTCTCTGTTCAGCAAGGCTCGTTTTCTTCCCCACTGGCTCATCTTTCAGCACATGGGGGTGGCCTGCTCTTGCACCTCCAGGATTTCTTTCTTGAAAAGCGTCCAGCAATCAAATCAAGGCAACCAAAACACTCCCTAACATACAGGGCTACCCCACCACCTCTCCTTCCTTGCCTATCCCACCTGAAGAGTTTATAGCCATCCATGGCAGCACTCCAGTTATGCAAGTTGACCCACCATGTTTCTGTGATGGTGGCAACTACATCATAGTTTTCCTGCTGCATGGTGGCTTCTAATTTCTCCTGTTTATTGCCCATGCTGCGAGCATTGGTAGAGAAGCACTTCAGTTGGGCTATTGATCCTGCCACTCTTCTGAGGGGAGAAGTCTTAATTCCTAAGTGACTAATCGCAGTTCTTACTAACCCATCAATAACCTTTGCATCTTTTCTGCCACTTGGATTACTGTCCATCACTTCCTCTGAGATGACAGACCAAAGGACCTTGCTAGCACATTGTTCCTCACACATTGGCATGCCATCCCCAGGCTTATTTCTAGCAAGCCTGGTTTCATCCCCCTCCCCCTTCAAATCTACTTTAATGCTCTTTCAATGAGCCCTGCTAACTTCTTGGTAAACATCCTTTTGCTCCTTGGAGACAGGTGTACCCCATTATTTGCCAGAAGACCTGGTATTGTGTAGGCCAACCCATGGTCAAAAACCCCAAAGTTCTGCTCCTCGCACCAGGCTCAGAGCCAGGTGTTATTTCCTGGCTCTTCCTGTTCCTTCCATCATTGTTCCCTGTAACAGGAATGATAGAGGAGAACACTACTTGTGCACCTGATCCCTTCACCATCTGTCCCAAGGTCCTGAAGTCCTTCTTAATTGCCCTTGGACTTCTTGTTAAGATTTCATCACTACCTACTTGAAAAATCAATAATAGATAATAATCGGTGGGCCTTTGCAGAGCTGTAAGTTTTCTTTCTACATCTTTAACTGGGTCCCCAGGTAGGCAGCAGACTTCTCTATGAAACAGGTCCAGTCTGCATATTGGGCCTTCTGTTCCCTTCAGAAGGAGTCCCCTGTAACAACAACCCATCTTTTCTTCTTTATGGAAGCCGTTCAGATGCAGGGCTTAGGCTGTCTTAACCTTGGGAACGTTTCTAAGCTGTGAGAACCAACATCTTCATTAAGGTTCGGTTCCACTTGTAGAGCTTCATATCTATTATGCAAGTGAACCTGGGAGACTGAGGTTGTCACAGGGAAGACACGCCTGCTGCACTGGGCAGGAACTTGCTGCCATTTCCCCTCATCTCCTAAATTTCTCTGTTCAGCTGGGTGGAGAGAGGATAGGGAGTCCTCCGTTGCATGAGGCATGCTTCCCTGTTGGGTCTGAGGCAAGGAGCATAGGATGTTGTTCCAGCAGTTGATCTCCCTCTCACACTCCCTGACAGTCCTCAACCTGCTCACCTCCTCCCAGAGCTCTGTCACCAAGTGGAGGAGTTCCTCCACCCAGGCACACCTCCCACAGGTGAACTCGCCACTGGTGTCCAAAAACAATGTGAGAGGGGGGCATGCCCTGTAGCCCAGTATGTGGGTGGCAGCATGCACCCACTGCAGCACTACCTGGGAGGCTGCATCAGTCTATATCCACCATGTTTCCTTTTTTCCCCCCAGGCGTGTTTCTGAGTACGTTCACCACATTTGTTTTTTCAGCTGATCAATTTCAGCCTGCAGAAGTGACCATTCATTCTATAAAATGAACGGATGAAAATGCGGCACAACTAATATGCATTTCATCAGAGGTGTTTGCCCACACTTTCCCTTTCGATCTTAAATAAGTATTTTCCATAAAGTTACTTGTCCTCCTTTTCTTAAAAGCACAATTTGTCACCTCAGAAACATCTCTTCCCTGCTATCTTCTAGGAAGATCTATGCTACCTTACAGTGGCTGAGAATCTGGCCAGTCTCCAAAATTTTACACCTATAGTTCAGTAACAGGCACTTCAATGAATCAAAAGAACCATAAGTTTCACAGAGAAAATGGCAATTCGCTCAGTAAGTTCATTTTAGGGGGTGAACAAGTTAAAATGTGTCTTTTCGAGAAGATGGAGGGGTTAGATTTCCTGAGTTTATTTTACTGTAAACCTGCATGTTCCTTAAATGTGTATTTTCTTATTTTGCTATTTCTATGATTGTAAGGCTAATGTTTAATTCCTGGCAAAAATATCTGTATTAATTGTAAGGCACATCAAGTATTTTTGTAGGAAGAAGAGATAAGGAGTCACTCCAAATCAAAGAAAGTGTGTTTGTTAAACAAAAAATATGTTAATTGTGGTCTTATTCACATACCTGTGTGACTGATCTTCAAGATAGTCTGTATGAAATGCTGTGCACCTCCAGAAATTCTCTTTTTTTTCAAATATAAGAGATATTTCTAAACTCAGTCATAAAAATATTTTAAATGTATTACAAATATATTCTTTCTGAAAAGAGTTACTTAACTGAGGACAAGTTTCCCCCAAACCTAGTAGAAAAGTCCTAATTTTGTAGCCATAGTTACTCCAGAAGCTGCTAAAGGGTAAAATGTATTTGCACACACGTTCATCCAGATTTGCAAGGAACAGACCTATTAATATTATAATTTGTGCAAAGACAACTCTCAAGCAGAAGACAGACAAAAATATAACAAAAGAATTGTTCCCTGCCATTTCTCCCTCTCCTCGTTTTAGTGTGAGAAAATAGGTCCCACTTGTTCAAGAGTATACAAGGCTGAACACTGAAAACAAACAAACAAACAAACAAACAATGTTTTGTGAGGAAATTCTGTCCTGGAGATTTGGAAAATAAACCTCCCATACTCACATGTAGGAAAATCCTTTTTTTTAGACACCTGAACTCTATGATTGAGGTATGTTACAATTAACACACCTCACAATTAACTCTCTCTGATCAATACCAGCAGGCTCTGACTAGAGGCGGAATAAGCACAGGAATCTGACTTCAGGTTTCTGAGATAATCAATAGGAATAAACAGCTTTGGGCCATACAGATAAGATTAAAGTTGTGCAATACAGTGAAGAGGATGCAAGGGCAAAGTGATTTATGGAGCCTCCCAACCATAGCTCGCTCCATCCACATGTGGAAGTGCAAGTCAAGCTCTTTCTTTCCAAAGTGGTTTGCTGCTTTTTGCCATTCCCACTGACCTCAATATACAAACTCCCCACGACTGTTCTCTGTCCCAGTGGTGATAATCAACATAACCCAGTAACTTGGTGGAGTTGCTATTTACAGCAGCAGAGAACCCCAGCCCGCCCAGTGCACTGATGCATGGACTTGGGTTATTAGACATATATAGTGCCAGTGTTTCTGATGGGACTTCCAGGTGCTTAAAGCCAAGTGTGCAATTAAACGATTCACTGAACTGTCACCTCTCTGCCAGTCAGCTTTGAGACTTTGACACTTTTGAGACAGGGCAGAGATGCATCCAAAATTCTTACAACAAAGATGGTTTACATCCTCAACACCTATGTGAAGGGAAGTGTTCCTATAGCTGTTTTTCCTATTGTAATTATGATGAGGGCTATACTTAAATAACTACTTGGGGGACCAAGTGTGTGTATGGATACAAAACACCTTGATGACATGAATGAATGAGAAGGGGAGAGCAGAAACTAGGGAGGAAAGAACTGTCACTATGCCCAGAGGTGTAGGTATTTCGAGGACCGCAACTGAAGAGATGGGATGGGAAATGGTATGCAAAACAATTGCATCTATGCCTTGCTCAGAGCTGTTTCTGTCACTACATTCAAGGCAGATTCATTTCCCATTCTGCAGCATTTACTATTTTGCTGTGGCATTTCCTGTTCTGAGGTATTTTTACCCAAGTTTTCATCAACATCATTTCAAGGAGAATGGTAAACAAAACTTATCACTGAGCTACAGCATCAGGTGTTTCACTCAAAGACTTATGAGAGGAATATTTTTGCATGCTAAAAATATAAGATCAGTTCTGATAATAAGTTTAATAAAAGGTCTGCATGGAATATAGTACCTACACATTTGATCTGAATGTGCAAAAAAGGAAGATGCAGTAAAGAAGAGAATTTTATTGTATGGTTGCCTTTTTATCAGTGAGAAAGAAATAAACAGACATTAAGATACTTATCATCTACTTTTTGGTAGCTAAAAATGAGATGTCTAAATCTCAGCTCACCCTTGGCTCCCTGGAACTGATGGAGAAAAATAGGCATCTGCACAAGAATGAGCCACCTCATCCCAAGGTATGCATGGGTAGGGTATATCCCCAGCCAAACGGCTTCTCTCACATACAAACCTTAGTTAATCCTGCAGATTGCCTACCTCTTTCCATTGGAGATAGGAAGAAATTACAATGTAGATTCTATTTAAGAGACATTTTCATGCTTTTGAAATCAGGGGTAGGTTTTTTGTTCCATTTGCCATGCCACATTTCTTTCTCTTGTGGATCAACCCCATCTCATTTAACACCATCTCAGTCAGATGATTCTTTTAGGATACCCCTAAAAAATTAAGCAAGTGTGGTTCCTATTTTGGAGTCACCATTTTTGAAGCACTTGCACAAAGATGATAGCTGTGGGGAAGACCCTGACTCTACCTGTTGCCAAAGAACAGCTAAGGGGAACACCAAAAAGCCAACAAGGAGGAGGCAGGTAGATGTGTCCTTGACCTGCAGATGTAGAGTCTTCTAGGGTACAACTGGATACTGTCCTGCTTTCTGCTGACAGCGCTAACATACCCCAGAGAAGTGTCCCAGTTGCTTCCAGTAGCTTCAGTCAGTAATGTCAATAGTTGCCCATACCTGCTTCTGAAACCCAAAATGAGTTATTTGAGTATTTAAATAATGCAGTTAGGATCCTAACTGCAATCACCTGTCTTAGAAAAATTCCAGTAAAAATTTCAGCATTTTATTTACTCATAGCTGGCAGTGATTTTCCCAGTGGTTTGCAGAGGTTAGAAGTTCAATGCAAGGGTGGGTCTTCAGCACACAAGCTTTCCAGGCTGACTCCCTCATCTGTAACACCAAAGCAGAAAATGTACAAATGTAGAGATAAGCAGCAGACAACAGAGATATGAGGTACCAAGCATCCTCTGAAATTTCAGGGTCAGGAAAATAAAGCAAATGTAAATATTGAAAAGGATGATCAAATATTAATATACAGCATTATCTCATTTGTAACTATTATATGTAAAGTGATAAGGGTGATATTTAAAAAAAGCGCAAAGAATGAAAAGTTCATGAGCACCAGCCCATTTGAATATGTTTTGCTAAATTTAAATCACTACAGTTTTAACAACTGTCTTTAAAAAGGATGCAAAATACCATTGACCTGAATGTAGAAACTCTTTCATTTAATTCATTTCAATTGTGTTTTTAGCTACTGAAGGAAATAGGATTATGGAAATTGTCAATGCCTGGAGAAAAAAATTCTTAAAACAAAATACAGTTACCAAAAGGATTTAATCTGTAAAATGCAATAATTGTCCTGAAAATTTCTCTTTTGCTGTTCAGGTTTTTTAAAAATGCAGTCCCAGGAATACATAAAATTAGACATAAACTCAATGCTTGTGTTATGCTGGAGGACTTAATGTTTATTAGTTCTATATATCTTCAGATTTACCCCATTACAAGGCGCCAGTCTCACTACAGACGCTGCTAAAAAGTCCATAAACATCAGATGTACTTGAATGTTGTTGTGAGTCCTCAGAGCGTCAAATTTTCACCAGTACTCAGCAAAATAATCTGACTGTAGACCAGAAAAAAAAAAAATGCTCATTTCTCAAGGATTACCTACAGCTACTTCTAATCACCACCTAAAGAGAGGGTGATCATGGTTTTTCTACCTGTGCTTTTTTTCCTGGTTTTTTATTGCATTGAAAGCTTAGGACAGACTTTTCCTACATTTTGTCCCCCAAAATGTAAATCCATATCTTGCTCTTTCCAGCAAGAAAAGGACACTGGCTGAACTAAATGCTACTTTTCTCTTTGAATGCCAGGGTTATCTTTAAAGGAGGAAAAAACATTGAATTTGTGACCTGAACAAGAAAAGTCATAGAAGTCTTCTGAGAATCTGCAGAATCACAGAAGTCTGGGGAAAGGAGACTGATGTTTCCTGCTTTTCCCAGTGCTGACGTGGATTTCCCCTCCCATTTCAAACATGATTCAGGCCATCACCTGTTCAAGTTTTTGGACGACAGCTTTCATCAGCTGCAATTTTCACAATTCAGGATTTGCATCATATTCACACCCGTGTTTGTCTACGCCTGCTCTTCCCACATTAAACCCAGAGGATGAGGTAAGTGGCCTTGTTCAACCCAGCAGTTCATGGGTTTATTCACTTACTGCAATTAAATTATGAAGCACTTTGACTGGAATCATTCACATTTCCACTGAACCAGGAAGGAGAGATTCCTTGACTTGACTTATACTTGACAAGGTGAAACCTGAGTTGCGATCCCTTTGCCAGTAAGCTTTTTTCATTTTTTTTTCCCTGAGGTGCCTGTGGAAGAGGGACGGACACACCAGGGATCCACCCTCCCCAGGCAGAGCCAAGGAACCCATCCTCTTCTCGCAGTCTTCTCATTGTGCAAACTCCAATGGCTCTGAGGTGTCCTACCACCCCTCTGCTTGATGCCTGGCATGGGGCTGGTGCACAGTGAGAAGAGGGGGCTCAGGAGTTCTCAGGCAGAGGGGGAGACCACTGCCCCCAATGAGTCTTGTAACCCCTGAGCTGTGGAGTTATATGGAGAAGAAAGGGATATCGCTTGATGGACCTGTTGTTTTGTGTGGACTTGACATAGGTAAACCTGGTCAGAAGAAGTAGACAAGCAGGTACTTAGAGAAATTTACACGTGGATAAAAAGAACTTTTAGAGTTACACAACAACTGAATAGGAGCTTTGATAGGGCAAGTTATCAATTAAGGACTTTAGATGCTTTTTTTTTTATTTAAGCCAAACATACATGAGTGAGCTCCTTCTCATTCCTCTTGAGCTGTCTACAGTTCATGTATGTAGCCCAACACACCATCTTTGAGAAAAGAAGGCTCAGAGGGGATCTCATCACCACACACCAGTACCTAAGGGGTAGCTATAAGGAAGACGGAGACTCCCTTTTTACAAGGAGTCACACAGAGAGGACAAGGGGAAATGGACACAAATTGCTCTTGGGGAGATTCCGATTGGACACGAGAGGGAAATTTTTCACCATGATAACAGTCAACCATTGGAATAATCTCCCCATGGAAGTGGTTGACTCCACCACATTGGACACTTTTAAGACACAGATGGACAGGGTGCTGGGCCATCTAGACTGTGCTCTTGCCCAGAAAGGTTGGACTAGATGATCCTTGAGGTCCCTTCCAACCTAGGATTCTATGATTCTAAAACACACACTCACACACACATGAAGTGTGAAGGAGAATGGAGAAACAAAGGCAATTAGCTAAGAGAAATGTTGGCAGATTTTAAGAAAAATAATAAAATGCATGGAATTAAAGCTCATCTCAGATTCCGTGTCCATCCAGTGTCACTGAGCACATTTACTGCCTCTTCCTCCCACTTTCCTACCTGTTTTGCCCAGGAAAAAAATGACTACCTGGCTTGTACCTCAGCCAATGGCTATGTGTCTGTAGCCTCTACATGCAGGCTCTATGAGTAGGGCCTCCTACCTCTACCGGCAGGATCTGACCTCACACTGGCTCTCCATTTATGTCCTTCCTTTGCAGCATTGACCATTATCTTTCCAGTCACAAGTTACTCTGTGCCATGAGCTCTAAACCTGTTAACCCCACTCTGAAAGACACCCTTTGACATTTCTCCCACACAGTGGAAAAGTAGCAGGCCACATCTGCCCTCTCTCAGGTTCCAAACAGGTTCTGAGCGTGACCACTGTCGGAGCTAATCCTGTGGGCGAGTTGTAAATTGTGCAGCAATGCAGTGTAAATAACTACTTCTTGGGTGAGCTGTCTGTACAAACAGAGCCACTGAGGAGGAAAAGGACATGGTATTTTTACTGTCAAAGGAGCCCAAGTATTTTCAGAGAGGACCTGGAAATCTTTTGGCCAATAATTTTCATGAAAAGTTCTTCCCCTTCACAACTTCTCCGAAATTCCCATGGACTGCATGCAGCCAGCCTGAGAGAGCAGTGGCTGTACTGAAACCTCTAATTAATCCAAACCTAACTTAACTGCAGCCCTTTCTTCGCAAAGGTCTCTGAGAAGTTCAGAGCATGCACCATCCCTGCAGCACATTCAGGCTTCACAAGGAGAGCTTGTGCCTTTAAGAGGCAGTGGGGACCAGCCCCATCCCTTCAGAGCAAGAGAGCACAGTTTGGTTCCACGTTAATGGGCAGATGACATGATATCCATATTTTTCACTGAAGAGGGGAAATGCAGGATCTCCAACATATTTGATTCTTTTCTGTGTACAGCCACATTTATGTTAAGGGACAAATGTCATTTTCTTTTGCATCTGGGAGAAAACCAGAGTTTGCTGTGTGTCCTCAGAAGCTCTCACATTTTCCCCTGAAAATTCTGCAATCTTTTTTTTTTATCCAGGGGAAGGTATTGCCAATTCTGAGCCAGAAAATAATAGGACATTTCCTCCTCCAATGTAGCCAACAGCAAGTTTAAGAAACACAGCAGCTTCATGCTCAACAGAGTTAAATCTTGGTTTCCCAGAGCTTTGCATCATCTTTGGAGCTACCCCAGCTTCCTCGTCCCCTGCGTGGCACTGCTCCAGCAGGACTCTTCCATCAGGATGACTTTTTGCAGAATCTGACCCAGGTTAGTAGCAAAAGTTTAAATAAAATAATGGAAGCTTTGGAAGCTATGGACTTGCCTTAGTGTTGATTTACTGGTGTCATGTTGGATTACAGCCGTAGTTACCTGATAAGACAAAACAAAGGAGCAGTTTGTTTACAGTCATAAAGCTGTTACCATTTATTTTCTGTATAATTATCTGTGTTTTGAAATACACAGTTGGAGTCCCTACATTTGAGTTCCTAGAGGTCCTGGGGATTCCTGGATTGTAGCAGATCTGTTTGCGTCAAATTGTTATCAGCACCATGCTGTGGACTCTGGTGGGAACCAGCTTTGACAGTTTATCAATACTGTGAAACTAAGGAGAGATACCCTGCTGTCCAATACCCTTCCATCGGGAAAGCTTCAGGAGTCAATGATTTAAATTCGCTGCTGGCTGCTTTCTCTTTGCAGTGCTTTCATCTTTCAGAGGCCACTACTTGTTCTACAGGGATCACCACCAGGTCCTCCTCCCTCCAAGGATGAATATTGGTAGTGACTGTTCTAGACTCTGCCTCTCCCACCACCCTAGCTCACTCCAATATTTTCAGCCAAAGTGTCCCTTCAAAACAAGCTCTGTCATGTACGGTCTTCTATTCCAACAGGGTGTCAAGACCAAAGAGCATATCACAGCATGCCAACCGCATATTGTGACAAAAAAGTCCCAGCAGGACCCATCTGCCTGAATCCAAAAGGCCCAAGCCACAGCTTCCCTTTGTGTGCTCTCTAATAAGCTCCTTAGACCAGCTGGTAATCCATAAGGTACAACTATCACACATTTTCCTACGGGTTATCACCTTCTGTCATGTCTCTAGGCATTAGCAATCTCAGCATACATCCCACTTCATGCAAAACATCTTTGAGTGTTGTATTCGAACATTCGAACATTTCCCAGTGTGTTTTCTTACTGCACAATAGCAACGTGCAAAGCACAAAAGCTCAGATAGGCTTTTGTTAGTCCTTTGAAAGACTGCAGACCTCCTGCCTGCTAGTCTGTTCTCTGAATGCTTTTCCACAAGACTTGCAAGCTTCCTTTTAGTCCATTTCCATGGCTACTGATATTCTGTTGAGTGTTTTTCAGACCTGACTGAGCCACATGTCCGACTTTGGGATCTCTTCATCCTATTCACTACAAAATACGTAAAATAGGGGCCAGTGCAGAATGCCTTGTGTATCACCCTATTTTGGTCACTGGATAGACCTAAAATGGGTATGGGAATTCACATCATGACCACTCTGTTTTGCAAAATAGCAGTTGGCTTTTAGAAAAAAACACACCACTTTGCTTCAGATGGCAAGTGATGTAAAAATGTTTCTATGGGGATGTACCACTCATGCCCTTTAGACTAACACTTATTTTGGCTATGCTGCTTCCACTTCATGCTGTTCTTTCTGTTCTGTTGTGTTGGTCTGAGTTGCTGACAGATGGATTGATGTGTTTGTTCCCAAATTATCAGGAAGATTCCTCTGTGACTTCTTATTGGGTAAAGGATGGAAGGTAGATGCAGATAAGTGTATTTTGGAAAAAACAGATGTAAAGGTGTGATGTGCTTTAGCCGTACAGTCTGGCAGACAGTGCTCTCTTTAGTAAGAGGAACTGCTTTGATCAAGTGACTTTCCAGGTTTCAGCTAAACTTGGACTTGCCATGGTGAATACCATCAGAGCTGGCAGCAGCCTACATCACTGTCTACTAAGCCGACTGAACTGCCTGGAAGGAGAAGACCAGACTTCATTTTCCTGATCCTGCTCTTCCCTCCCCAAGTGATCCCAAAGGGAAGCAAGCACATAATGATTCATATCCCCTAAGCACAGAGGGGTCTGGGGGCATCCCATAGAGCTCAGGGCTATCATCATTCACATCTAACATATGTGGGAAGCTTCTGGGCGAGGGCCTGGTGATGAAGACCTGTATGGTGAAGACCCAAAGCTCCATCTCTTGCATACAGCATGCTGTGTCTTGTCCCATATAGCTCACTGGCTGAGCAAAGGAAGAGCATGTATAAAACCACAGATACCCAGATCCATCCCAGTTCATGCAGAGAATGCACCTGAATGACAAACATCAAAGATGCTTCTGCTTTCCTAAAAAGAGGAAGCATTATGGGATATGGGATAATCATTCTGCTCTCTTCTAAGCTCCTGAACTGCCAGGAACAACACATGATAAACTCTGACACTTCTGATAAACCAGAGCATTAATAATAGGCAAGGACCAAGCAAACAGCCTTCAGATCAAAATACTGGAAGGCTCCCAGTGGATGTGTGATGAAGACCTTGCTGAAATACATATGACATACTCAGCAAAAGGTAATGTCAAAGTAATAAATTAAAGATGCACCTCATATTCTCCACTGCCTGCCTAATAAGCTAAATCACTTTGAAGTTCTTTATTTGCAAATCCCATGACTGGCCTGATAACTTTATCCTGTCACTTTCCTTTTCACCAGGAGCTGCACCAGGCTTGAAAGTTTAGCTTTGGCAGAGAGGTGCCAGCTCAGGGTTGGTGGCTGCTGAAAAGCCTCTTCTGAACAACGAAAAATTCTTCTAGGAAACTACGTCACTTATGCTAATCGTTGGGAGGATGTTGAAGTGCTGATTGAAAAGAAAGTCTTCATACCTCCAGAGCTATTTCTGAAATAAGAGGAGAAAGAAAAAAAAAAGCGCATCAGTAAAAGGTGAATTTTTTCACCTTCATACTTTTTCTTTCCTATTACTTTTCAAAACTCAACATTTTTCCTTGATCTACAGATTAATAGCCGAAAACTGGGGGGACAGTGAACTTTCCCCATGTGAATTGCAGAATGCTTATAGTCTTCCACAAATACTTTTTGAAACTGAGGAGGATGTTAAGAGTGACAACTTGTTACCTGCATTCAAAACAAGAATGAAAACAGTAGTTATAATTCTTTATGCATGCTGTGTATCAGCAAAGCACTGCAAAATAATCCATCAATATTACTTCTATTGCCTCAGCCGTAGTAAGAAATAACTTGCATTGTCATTGTTTTAGCAAGTGCAGGAGGTTTACTCCTAGATTTCACTGGCTTCTGCGTAATTTAAATTAAATGTTAATTTAGGTATTACAGAGAGTACAGAAGGTACTGAGTACAATATTAAATTTTTGTGAAGAAAAAATCTGCCTTCTACTTCCAGATACATTACTCAGTTGTCCCTTGTGTAAACTGTATGAGGCAGAGACGAGCACGAATATAGAAATTATGGGGCAGGACACATTTAGATGAATTACTGTTTGGAAACCTTCTTCCATCTTAGATTCAGATGTTTTAGAAGTGAATACAACAGTCATAAGGTTCCAAAGGGAGGTGAGAATGATAGGAGGGTTTGAAATGAATTCATTTTAGCTTCATTATACAGTCCTCAGACAGTTTCTGAAGAAAAACAAATCAATCGGCAAGCTGGAAGAGTAGGGAAATTATTATTTTTTAAAAGGATGGAAAACACATAGAAAAGAGAATGAAGGTAAAACTCAAAATAAAAGATGTTCCAAATATGTTTTGAAGGATATATTTCAAAGTTGCCTTAGCAGATTTTTCAAAGAGGAGGGAGAGAGAGAGAGAGCTGAAACACTGCAAATGGAAATGTGGATATTTAAAGCCCTACAAATAAACATTTAAGAGATGCTGAGTAAGTATTTGTTAAAGGTTATTGGAAATTACTAATATTTCAGCTAAGAGGCTGGAAAATAGAAAAAATAATTTACAGAATGCTTTCTCCAGTTTCTCTTATGCCCAAATCCTGACAGCTCAGACAACCGTGTCAGTAGCTGTTGCACCATTAATGAAACAGCCTAAACACCAAAACTGAGAAAGTTTAGCTAGGAAAACGGTTCTACTTTGTGACTCTGTAGTAGGTGCCTCAAAGCATCAGTGCACAAACCAAACTGAGATGTGGCAATGTTTGTCAGCACCTGTTTGTTTCATTTAAATCTCTTCATTTCCTTCTAATGACTGCAATTTTCATTCCTTCCACTCAGCAGCTCACTCTTCAGCAGGGTTCAAACACCAGCCATCAACTTTGCAGGCTGTCAGGACAAATCCCTTTGTCACCTGCCCAGTAATTTTCATGTGGACTGGGGTTTTATACAGTTAGCAGGAGTGAGAAAGTCCTGTCACTTCTCATGGAGTTGTTCCTGCTTTCCTCTTGCTACTGTTGATACCTTTCTTATTTCTTTGCTTAACTGTTTTGTAGATGCTTTATTCTCCATATTCTTGTACAGGACTGTGAGAAATGTCAGATTTCTGTTTCTAGAATGAAGCAAGACATTTCAGAAACTTAGAAGTGCTTTATCCTAAAAAAAATGTAACCTGAGACATCCCCATTAAGTCTCCAGGACTTTGTGACAGTCCTGCTATTATTTCACAGAGGTCCACAGGTGTGGATTTGCGGTGGGAGGAGGGTTAAAAAGGACTTTCATGCTCTCATGCTCTACATCACGTTCTGCAGGTACAGCAGTTGACCTGTTCACCCCTACTACAGAGCATTAGGATCCAGCCCTACGGACTTTCCAGATGCTGTGGTCTTGGTAGGCTATGTCCATGCTCAGATGAATGCTGCTTGCACTCCAAGCTTTCTAGAAGCCATAGAGAGCTACATTTAGCCAAGACACAGAGCCCAAACTAGTAGAACCTACTGAGAGATTGTGCCTTTCAAATTGGGCTTGGTACTATGCTAATACAGCAACATGGCTTGTGGGCACATTGGCCAACTGACATGTGCAGGCAAGGGACCACGCAAGCATAATGTAGCCTAGAAGCATGTAGCCTAGAAGCATTGTAGGCTCATCGTATTTAGTGCCACCTTCTGGCCTATTGCTAAAAGCTTGTAATTCCTTCACTGGCACTGAAAAACAATGAGCTGGTAATACGAGCCTTGAGGAAGTCAAATTCATGACCCATTTCCTATGAAGCTGGGAGCTTGGTTCGAAAAGCAAGGAGATTTTCCAAAAAATAGTGAGCCTCTGCTTTCCATCCTTTTCATTAACTCACAGGCTTTGTTACTGAGTAAATTCATATGATTGTAAACCTCCTGGGACTTTATTGCTGTTGCTTCTTAACATCTCAGCCCTGGGACATGGCAACACAGTGGGCTGTACAAGGTTTAAGGTTCTTCCCAATTTAAGGTTCTTTTGTGAAGATCTGCCATGTTGTGCTATCCTTTACACCAGCACAGGGCTTGATCAGTTCACTAGGCGTGATGTGACTTCTGCTGCAAAGGGTGAGATTCAGCCACCCAAATTTGTGAGAGTTAGACCCTCTGAAGGTAGAGTCACCTTTCAAATGGATGTCACTACCGCTTACTACGAAGGTTCTCAGGGGGACCAGCCTCCTGCATTAGCCCTCAGTAAGGTGCCTCAGGCTCAGCAAGATGGGCCTGGGATTCCATGTTTGCAAATGTGTTTAAAAAGAGGAGAAGCTCTTCCCAGCTCTCCCGAAATGACAGGCTTCACATGAAAACAAATCCTGAAGTCCTTCCGTAAGTTCCCCAACAAAACATATCTATTGAACACATGCTCACATCATTTCCTTAATGTCAAGTATAACCCAATGTTCCACTGAAGCAAGCATCGCCAATGCATCTACTTAACATAAGGTACACACTTCATTACGCTCCTGAGTAGGCATAAGTTTCTGCACAGGCTGAAGAGCTTGCCTGGATAAAATCTTCTCTTTTCAAATAATCTCTTTGACCTTAGTGCAAGTACAAGCAAGAACTTCAAGGTGGTCTCACAGAGCCTGCTGCATAGATTACATGGCTTTCTATGAGATCACAGGATTTCCCTTTCTGCAGAAGCTGGAAAATTTACAGTGAACTTGTATGTCCACACAATCTAAAGGCAAATCTGTACTAAATAGATAGGTTTATACTGTATACAGACAGTATAGATTATTTTAAGCTGCTCCTTGGAAAAGCATTTTTATCTGATTCTTTACCTGGTGATTTTGACACTCTCTAAACCAAGCATTTGCTGGAGTTCAGTTACAGATGGGTTCTCTACCTGTTCCAGAAGTTGGAAATAGCATATAACTGTCATTGTTCAACATAAACCCATAAAAATGTACAGTAAAGTAAGAAGCAATCTTTATTCAGTATGCCTTCAGGTCTTACTTTATTTTGCTGTACTCTCTGTGCTCACTTGTATTCAATAATTCTGTAATACATATTTGCACAATGTCTTGTCCATCAAATTGATTCACAATACAGAAAAGAGTAAATAATCAAGTGATAATATTCTATGCTTAAAAATACCCTGCCACAGACCCAAGCCAAAGTCTCAATATTGGCAAAGGGAGTCTTTCTACTTTTATCAGTGGACATTAAATTGAACTCTTAGTTTATCGGTCTGGAGAGAAACCTATGGCCAAGTGTGAAAAAGTACAGCTCTAGCCCTGAAATTGACTTTAAGACATCTTCACACATAAAATTTATACAAATTACTCCTTCAGAAATGGTCTGTTGATTCAAATGTACCAAGCCAACATTCAGCAGTTCAGTCCTAGTCCTGTACAACAGAAAAGCATACAAAGGTTTCACCAACAGATCATAGGACTACAACCTCAGTACAGAAACACACTACGATGACAAGGATCAAAGGTAAGATCCATTAAATTGGCTGGCTAAATCTCCTCCTACCCTCAAATGAAATACAGTACAAGATGAAACAGGACAAGTTCACATTTTCAGCACATAAATCCAGCACACATGCTAACAGATTTTATGGCTATTCACAGACTACCTCAAAGAAAAGGAATTCTAAGAGAACTCACTTCTATTCACTTTTATCTTGCCGACAACGATGTTAAGACATCTCAGATTCGTGAGCTTGCAGCTAGCTCTTCAGCCTGAAAACTGATTTCCTCTGCTGGAGACATCTCAGATTCGTGAGCTTGCAGCTCTTCAGCCTGAAAACTGATTTCCTCTGCTGACTGCCAACAACTTTCACAAGTCATCTGTGACCCAACATCTAAGGCAGTTATATCTCAGGTCACAGAACTTTGGCTTGATATCGAGGTTAATGAGCCCAAGTTCTGGCATCATTTTGGGCAAGAGTTTGTCCCACTCCCAGGCAGCAGAAAAGACCACTACATCAGGCTTAATGTGAGGCAGGACTGCAGTTCCAGGTAAGTCACTATCATCAAATACTAGCCTCACAGTTTGACAACTTTAAAACCGATTGTCTGCCACTATTACCTGTGAATTATTACTTTCTATCCTGATTATCAGATATCTGGAATGTATCTGGCACTACCTCTCTGGTAAGGAAGCCTTACCAAAGGAAATGAAAACTGCTCTACATTTTCACAGATGCAAAAGGTAGCAGATAATGCAGTTCCGCACAGGATGTAAAAGAATACCAGGTAAAGAATATATTTCTCCTTGCACATATACCTGCTAGCAGCTGACAATACCAGCTTGCTGATGGAACTTTTTATTCTATTTCTGGTTATCTTTAGCTGAGGAGATTCACCAGGATTACTTTCTATGACAAAAAATTTCTTCCTTCTAGACAGCCCAATTCTAGTCACTTAATTTAAAACTTGAGCAAGAAAACTGTCCCAGTTAAAATATAGAATTTGCATAGCCAAAGCAATTGCTCTCTTAGAAATTGTGACAGTTTTGAGATGGACAGACAAGAACAGTGCACCCCGATGTCTTTGTGCAGCCATCTATTCCAAACAGCAGGTATATTGCAACATTATGCACCAAGGTCTTCACCTGCAGGCACCTTCTCCTGCTCAGTCCAGCAGTCCTTGTGTGATAAGAAGGCTGTTAACATATCTTTAAAAATTTTCTTCTCAACAGAGTATCCCCATGAGGTAATGTTAATCAACAAATCAGGTCTGGGTGATGCTCTGTAAGTCATGTTACTCAACACCTTCCTCTGATCCCATATATGTATAACTAATCACCAGGAAAACCTCTCCAATAGGGACTGGCCTGAACTATCTGTAATATTGTCCTAAGACAATGATCCAAAAAATTCCCAAAGTGGTGTCTTCCAGTTCACATCTTAACCTCTTTTTTTGTTAGTTAAGCAGGTTAGTTCCTACCCTACCACCCAGTTACAGAGAAGAATGATCGCCACTCTAATTGTATCAGTCAGTTTAAACACTGGAAACGATTATCACGTCTGCTCACTGACCATCTTTTCTAGAAAAAGGACAATTCCTTCAGGCTTTTCTTATACAATCCCAAGTTTTTAGCATTCTTCTTCCTATTTTCTGTATGTCTCCTACGTATTCTCATTCTACTTTACAGATTGGTACCAGTACTCCAACTGAGGTCTCACCAGCACTGTGGAGAAACATACATTTATTCCATGTGCTTTGCACATTACACTTTTGCTAATACATCCCCAGAAAGGATCCAGCTTGTACTCCACTCCAACTCTCAAATGCTTTTTCACAGTACAGTTGCACTGGCAGATATTTTTCATTTTATAGCTGCCTTTTACATTTTTCTTTCCTAGCCACAGTTCTTTGCTCTTGCCTTGGTTGAACTCTCTCTTTTTGGGTTTGGATCACTTCTCCAATATATCTAGATTATTTTGAATTAAAATCCTGCCCATCAAAGTGCTTTCAATTCTTACCAATTTTGTTTCATTTGAAAAGATTATAAGCATTTGTCATATTCCATCCTCTAAGTCATTAATGTCTATACTGAGTAAAGCAGACAGACCTCTTGCAGGACTCCATTTAAAATGAGCTTCTAATTTAAGATGGAATAATCTTAACAGTTTCTAGAGCAATTTTAGTGTAATTATTCACCCAACTCATCATCGTTTCATCTGGATCATATTTGCCTAACTTGCTTGTGCAAGACAGTGCCAAAAGTCATGCTCAGGTCAAGATATATCACACCTTTTACTTCCCCTTCATCAGCCAAATAGATGGTTTAGCACGACTTGCTCTTGACTAATCCATAATAGCTGGCACATATCATCAAATTATTCCCTGCGTGGGCCTGTAGACTACTTTGTTCACCAGGTCCTCCTTTTTCTCCTTTGTAGAGATCTGTGCAATGTCCTTCACCTGCCCTCTGGACACCCCTGTGCCAGGATCTGTGGGAGGTGTTTGCATGTGGGTCAGAAACTGCTACAGTTCCTCCCTAAGTACCCATGGGACAGTTCCTTTGGGACCAACTAGCTAAAATGCCTCCTATTTACTTGAATATAAACATTCTTTATCATTACCCTTTCTTTTTCTGGTGTAAACTTGTACCCCTATGTTACAACTCATTACATTAAATATCTGGTCACAGTTAAGCTTTTGGGAAAAACTAAAGTGAAAAACAAGGAACTGAAGGTGTTATCCTGCTTTATGCCATGTGCTATGCTTGTATCTTCCCTTTTCCTGCCTTCATACTGCCTTTTTGCAATGCCTTTCACCAGCCTCACAAGTTAGAAAACATTTCATGTAATGGTCCTTTACTTCAACCGAGTCCAATAACTAAGCAGGGAATAGCAATCAATAGCCATGTAAGAAAATGGCCATATTTGAGAACTTCATCTCAAATGGGTATTCATGTAAGTACCTGCTTTTCTTCAATACCTATTGTTTTCAAGCACCTTTGCCTGCATTCTGCATCCGTATTCACAAAGGGCATGCTCCTTTCAGCAGTTATCTGGATACAGCCTGCTGCAGCTGAAGCTACAATAGATAGCTGTCAAAGCAAGCTAAAGCACAAAAAAAATGCCCAAAATGAAGCTTTCCATGTAAATCTATACAGGGACAAATGGAGCTGCTAAGGCTCCTTTTTGAAAAATTAACCTATACCATAAGCTAGCAGAAATGAAAGCAATAGAGCCATTCTTCCTGGCTGCCCAGAAATACGCATCTAAAATAGCACAAGAAAGACATTGCTAGCATACAGTATGTTAATAGAATTATCATTTTTGGGCTAAGCCTATTATCTCTGCAGTTCATTCTGTCAGTCTTAAAAAATTGTAATATCTTATCTTCTTTAAATTATGCATTATGCAGTGGTTATATAAGATTTAAGCACCTTAAGTTTTGCTGATCAACAAGTCTTGAGGACTAGCACCAATCAAACATTTCCTTATAGAATATGTTTTCCACTGAAAAGCTGCTTTGACAAAACAGAACCTTTCTGTAGGAACATATCACTTGCAGTGAAATTTCATTTTGAAAAAAAAATATGAAAAAGAAGAAAACTCAGTCCTCTCAAGATATTCTGCCAATCCAGTTCTTTAAATCCTTTTCAAAACACAAGGTTCAAGTTTTTAGACTGAAATGACATTTGATTTTGCAATGTCATGGTATTGAAAAGCAAAAGTTAGTCAAAGCATCTTAATGTTATCATGCAACTTAAATACTCAAGCAGATTTCCAAATATTTCTTCATTATTTATGTGGGAAGTGTCAAAACCCGGCAGTTTTAGTTTAAAACAAATTTTAACATTTTGAAAACTCCTGCAAAAAGGACAGTCTGGTTCTCCCCTACATTTCGGTGGGACTGCCTCACACAGAATTTCAATGGAAATACTTTTAAAAGATATTAATGAACTCCAGAGGTTCAGTGTCCTCAGCTGAACAGGTTCCTCTCATTTCTGACACGTTCATTGTGTCATTGTGTCATGCACTGCTTGCAATTTTGTCGGCCTTTAGAGGATGTTTGTTTTCAGCTGGGAATCTCAGGAAACAAAATCAGTTTTCCTTCATTTGTGCTGAGCCAGACTCCACCTTCACATGACTAGGACGCTTAGCTGTTAAAGGTATTTTTGTTCCTAAATTAAATTTATTCAATTATTTTAATTTTATGCCATTATTAATATAATCCTAATTATTCTTTGTCCTTTGAGCTAGATTCCATCTTCAAGAATCTTTTGCTTCCTGCAAATAGGACAGGGTTATCAGCCACCAGTGAAGAGAAGAGCTCTGCAGAACGTTACACAGGGATGGATTTACACTGGGTTTGCAACACGCAAAGGAATGGAATATCATATGTTTGCCACGAAACCAAGTCAAGATTCATAGACAAAGGAAAAATATTAATTTATTGTAATAAGGTGACAATTAAACCCGTAATTGCACGTTAGGAAACGGAATTCCAAGTGTAAGTGCCTAAAATAGAAAGTGGTTCTTTAGACTTCATTTAACAATGATGTCTTTCTTCAATAATTTCAACTTAAGCAATTTATGAAACAAATAATGCAGGCCCTGTTCCCCAGTCCACCTTATAGCCAGGTTCCCTGAGTAGGGAAGTAGGCTCTTCCCAGCATCACACCTCTCTTTTTGCTGTTGCTAGGTGGCTTCTGGGACCCACATGGAGCCAAAGAAACAGATTTATTGTCTCTCTCTCATGTGTCAAAGTGGCCTTGACTAGTCTCTCTCAGTGGCTTTTGGAACTTGGTTTGAAACCATGGAACTTGGTTGTCCGCAACTAGGCTTCGAGATGCTATGTGAAAACTGGAAGAAACAAGGCACTACTCCATCTGCCTCATCGCCTTGTTCTTGGGCTGTTCTCTTTCTTTCTAGCATTTTTTATTTGTATTCTTGTCATGACTTTTGCTTTCAGGGTTCTTTTTCTTTCTATTCATAATATGCTTAAGAAACTATGGTACATATAGCTTGTTACATCCAAAATATTTACCTCCCAAAGACCACTACAGACAGCCTAGAGTGACTTGCTAAGTGAGTTAGGACAGATCTGGCACTAAGAATGCTTTTAGCAAGTCATTTCCCCCATTATTTTTAGGGACTCTGCTATTACATTTTTTGAGGTCCGTATCCCTAACTTGGGGGTTTTCAGCAGACAATTGTTCTGACTGGCAGCTGAACAAGCTGTATATAAGCATATGAACGTATGTATATTCTTGTTCCCTCACACTTGCATGCACAGTTGGACCCTTAGGCACTCAAATGACAACCTGCATCTGCAATTACCTGTCTTTCACATGAACTAGGAAGACGTGCACAAGTCATGAGGCTTGGACAGCAGCACAAATACCTCAAGTACTTCATTTGCCATTTGTTTTTTTGAGAAATTCTCTTCAGGTATATTCGCCGAATAAACTTATTTACCAGTGTTTTGCAGTTTAAAATAAGTTCTCCTGAAGTGTGGTATTAAATGTTTCCAGCACAGACCTCATTCTTGTTTCTTTAAATAACTCCATTTTAAAGAAAGAACAGTGGCTTTCATTTTCACAGAAAAGCTGAAATATGAAAAAAGAATTTAAAAAAAGCTGACTGGCAGCTATTTTTAAAGGGCAAAGATGAAAGCACAACTTTTGATTTCCTGTTTCAAGTGGGTGGAATTAATTTTTCATCTGAAATGTTTTCCATTCAGACACTAGCAAAATACATTTAATGCTATTGCAATTACAAATTGATTCATTTCCATGCTGCTACTATTGACACTCATTTATGCAGCCTGCATGGGAAAAATAAAAAATGCGGTTTTAAAAAAACTGTTACAGTTTAAGTCTGAATAAAAAATTGGGCAGGTAACGAACACGCTGAGCTGTTCAAGATAAAATACACAATTACTGCAAATAATATTTTAGCAAGAAAATATGTCACCATATTTATTTGAGATTCTAATGACTGCTTAAACAACCTTTACTGAGTACTGTTTGGGTTTTTTTTTCAT
>NW_009260600.1:1175734-1185603 GCF_000687185.1 Egretta garzetta
CTGCTCCAATGCAATCATGGTGCTGGCTGCCAGATGTTAGTGAATCACTGGCACTGAGTTCAGAAGTTCAAACTTTCCCAGTCAAGCGGCTAGCCCGAGTTGTTCACAACACACATGCCCTCAACAGGGGGGGCTCCACCAAGGTGCGTAGTAGGACTGAATCATCACTTCTTAGACTAGATGATCTTGGACTAGGTGGCCGTTAAAGGTCCTTTCTGATTCAAACCATTCTACTAGTCTTGAAGAAAGCAGGCAGCACACAAGGTTTCCAGCATAGGGGCAAGTCTTTCAAGGCTGACCTTTTTAACAACAATTCCAGATTTTTCCACAAGTCCTTTGAAATATATTGTACTGGATAAAATGGGTGTAAAATACAGCCATTTTAATGGGTTTTATATTTTGTCAAAGGTCCTTCAGAAGAGTGTTACTGTTGTGGGTTAACCCCAGTAGGCAGCTCAGCCCCACAGAGCTGCGAGAATCAGAAGGACAAAAGTGTGAAACCTTGTGGGTTGAGACAAGGACAGTTTAATAGGTAAAGCAGAGTGGCTAGTTTAACAGATAAAACAAAACTGCTTTCCTAGATATGACTAAACATCAGCAAGCAGATGTTTAGCCATATCCAGGGAAGCAAGGTTACTTAATATCTTAAGGGCGGAAGCCACGAGGATGGAAGCAGTCTGTTTACAGTGGTGTCCAGTGACAGGACTAGGGGCAATGGGTGCAAACTGAAACATAAGAGGTTTCAGTTGAATATGAGGAAAAACTTCTTTACTCTAAGGGTGACAGAGCACTGGAACAGGCTGCCCAGGGAGGTTGTGGAGTCTCCTTCTCTGGAGATATTCAAAGCCCACCTGGACAAAGTCCTGTGTAGAATGTTCTAGGTGAACCTGCTTTAGCAGGGGGGTTGGACTAGATGATCTCCCAAGGTCCCTTCCAACCCTTGCGATTCTGTGATTCTGTGTGATTAGGACGACAAACACCGTAACTACGAACATTCCCCCTTCCTCTTTCTTCCCCACAACTTTACATGCTGAGCATGACATCATATGGTGTGGTGTATCCCTTTGGTCAGCTGGGGTCAGCTGTCCTGGCTGTATCCCCTCCCAACTTTGTGTGCACCCTGAGCTGACTTGCGGGCAGGGTGGTGTGAGAAGCAGAAAAAAGAAGCCCTTGGCTCTATGCTACTGTTTAGCACTAACTAAAACATCTGTGTGTTATCAACACTGTTTTGGTCACAAATCCAAAACATAGCACCATAAGAGCTACTGTGGAGAAAATTAACTCTATCCCAGCCAAAACCAGTATGGTTTTGTTATGGAAGAGGCATGATCCATCTCCACATTGCCTTCTGTGAAGACCAGGACAGAGTTTCTTCTCTTCTTCCTAGAAGAGGGGAAGAACCAATTAGAACATTTTTAGTTTCTTAATTTATCCTTGTTATGTGTCAGAGTTAAGGAGCTGCTCTAGTTTCCACCTGCTGTGGTCCAGTAGAGCCCAAGCATGAGGGGGTTTGAGTGATCAAAGTTTCATGGTGCCAGCCAGATGAAATCCCTGAGAAGGTCTGCCTGACAGTCTGTGGCCTCTGCCTTTCACCCAATAATTTCCCTCCTCTAATCATTACTTGTAAGGATTACAAAATGGTCTGTGTCTATGCAGGACCTAGCATATAGATGTGTGGCCAGTGACATGGCTGTGGGCAGAGGTTTGCAACATGTGTCTCCATGGGGACTAAAGGTCACAGCAAGCATTGCTTCCCTTATGTGTTCCCATGGCTCTGAATTGGGAAGGAATGTACTAATGGGCAATACTAATGCCCCAGTGCTCCTCAGCAAGATGTGGCCTCCACATGGTTGTGTCACTGCGTCAGTACAAAAGCAGGTGGGAGCCTGCGTAAGGCTCTACTATCAGGTCCTTTCAGACTTTTCTTCCTTTGGACCTTCAATATCTGCTCATTATTCTTTTAGACTTCTGTAATTCCATTTTTGCACTATTAGGCATTTTTAATGCCATTTAACCTGAACTTCAGCCCCCTTTAGTTCCTAATATTTAAAGCTCAACTGCAGGGTTAATATGAAATTTCTGAGATGCTCTCAGTTTATTTCTCTTTTGGAAGTCCTGAATTGATTTATGGTGAAATGACAATTCACAACCAGTTTTACAGAAGAGATACTTTCCAAGCTGTCTATAAATCTACTCCTACACACCTCTCAGAAGTTATGTCATGCAACGTTTTGTGCAATAGCTGTTTCTCTGTGGATTGTGAAGCACAGCAGTACAATCTTGACCTGTTTTTTTAAGAATTAGCGTACACAATGCATGCATTGTTTTGTGCTTAATCTACATCCAAAGCTAACTCATTCACCAGGCCTGACAGAGAAATTTATATTTATTGGAACTTATCAGCAATGAAGACAGTGGAAATGAAGGCTGGGGAAATGTGTTTCTACAACAGAAGATGCAGTCAGATGAGACTAGAACAATACATTTGCACAGGTAACCAGACTAAAATATGAAGAACACAAGGCTGGAAAAAACAAATTTCCAGTGAATTTTGTAAGTGCTCTTATATCCCTCTCTGTAAACATGAAAAAACTGAGTATAAAAGATATCAGTTTTCACTGAAGTTCAACTTCTTCACTTAGCAACAACATACCCAGGATCTTCTTGTAGCTTTTATATTCATATTCTCAAAGAGTACCACATTTCTTCTAATTTAAACCAGACAAATGAAATGTGACAAAGCAGATAAAGAAAACAACGCTAGTCCACCTGAGACTCCATGGGAATGGAAATTGTACTACTGGCATTCAGGGCCCTCTGGAAACTTTTGAGAGTTTAGGAAATGTCCACTCCTTCACCCACACACTTCCCTAAGCACATTTCTGCCCCACCCATTCTGCTCTTTTGCCAGTACCTAAATGACCTTGGATATAAGGAAGAAATTCTTTACAATGAGAGTGGTGAAACACTCGAACGGGTTGCCCAGAGAGGTAGTGGAGGCCCCATCCCTGGAAACATTCAAGGCCAGGTTGGATGGGGCTCTGAGCAACCTGATCTAGTCACCGAAATTGGGAAGAACGAACCTCATAACACCAATGTAGTGTTAGAAGGCAGGCATTCTTTATTCTCGGCGCCAGATGCACAGGGGATCGCTCCACCTCGTGTGCATCCCATCAAGCGGCAACTTGCCCGTTTATATGTAGCAAAATATTACATATGTATGAAGTTTTTCGAGCTCCTTGGCTCTTGCTCAAACCACAGGGTCAGTGTAGACCAGCTCTTGAGGTAAACACCTGGTTCTTATCAAAAACTGTCCTTCGTAAGGAGCCACAAATCTTCCTGCATCAATTAGTTCTCATTCCTTCTAGTCTGGCAACCTTGGCAAACCGTTATTATCCTTTTGCTTCATCCCCTCCCGATTCTTCCTGTCCTTGATTAGGGTTCTAAATTCACTAAGTAACTATACTACAGACTTTAAGGAAAAAAAAAACATCCAAGATAGACACTACTGACTTTAGCAAAGCAACAGCAAACTAGACAATACTAACTTTAGCAAAGCAACAGCAAGCTAGACAATAAGGCCTAAATTTTATGCATGTAAGCCGTTTTACATCTGGGGTCTTTTGACCCTTAAGGTATCAATCTCATTAAAGGTGTCCCTGCTCACTGCAGGGGAGTTGGACTAGATGACCTCTAGGGGTCCCTTCCAACCCAAAACATTCTATGTTTCTATGATTCTATGACTTTGTGAAGATTATAATCCTTCTCTGCTCAAATAAAATACCTCAAAAGAGAATTCAACTGCTATGCCAGTGTTGCAAGAAGGCTCAAGTGCCTTGAAGATTCAAGGAGCTGACTGCACATAGGCTTGGAATGAATTGTCCATATAGGTTGCTTTTACATATTTAATGAGTGGAAGCATTATTAGAAAAAAAAGTTATACAGAAAGTGTCCATTCCTGAAATTTGTTTAAACAAAAGTGTGCTTCAGCCTGCTGATTTGACATTTCTCATTTCACGTCATCACTATGGCTCAGCATCCATTCATTGCTTGTATTTTATGTAAGAATGATGGGTATAGCATGGATCTAGAGGGTACCACTAAACAACACAAATTGCTGCAATTGAGTAATGAATCTTTGTCCTCTTCCCTTGTTTTGATATCTAGCATCTTTTACAATCTTGCAAGCGTTGCCTGTTTTTTATGTAATTTACCTGGAGGTGCTTCAAACACTCCAAATTCCAGAAAACTTGAATTTTAGGAAAGCGTGAACAGCCATTCATTTTGTCACACTGTCTCTCTCTTGACTACTGTGGCATAATCACTACAGATTAAAATCAAAGAGATAGACTCTTAAGTCACTGAAGTCCTCCAGTGTTTATTTGCTTGTGTGACTGCCTCTATTCACTAGTAAAGTGTTAATCTCCCTCCACCACTTCTCTCCCAAAATAGAGCAGAATTACAAGTCCCTGTAAGATACTTCAGAACTGAAGAAGCCTTTCTTCCCTCTGTCTCTGCAAGGGTTGTCCTTTTCACGTCAATTAGCAATGCCCTTCCCCTCTTGAATTTCCTGAGCCTTTTACAGGCTCCTTGGCAGCATAGGCAGGTGCAGACATTTTCTGATGTTATAAGACAGGGTAACATGGTGTCTTGGTTTCGGCTGGGATAGAGTTAATTTTCTTCCTAGTAGCTGGCATAGCGCTGTGGTTTGGATCTAGTAGGAGAAGAATGCTGATAACACCCTGATGGTTCAGTTGTTTCTAAGTAGTGCTTAGACTCGTCAAGGACTTTTTCAGCTTCCCCTGCTCTGCCAGGTGCACAAGAAGCTGGGAGGGGGCACAGCCAGGACAGCTGACCCCAACTGGCCACAGGGCTATTCCATACCATGTGACGTCATGCCCAGTATAGAAACTGGGGGGATTTGGCTGGGGGGGCAGCTATTGCTGCTCAAGGACGGGCTGGGCTTCAGTCAGTGGGTGGTGAGCAATTGCATTGTGCATCACTTGTTTCGTATATTACTTTATCATTATTACTACTACTATCGCCTGTTGTTTTATTAAGCTGTCTTCATCTCAACCCACAGGTTTTACTTTTTTTTTTCCCAATTTTCTCCCTCATTCCACCGGGGGTGCGGGGAGGGTGAGCGAGCGGCTGCGTGGTGCTTAGTTGCCAGCTGGGGTTAAACCACCACACACTGTCAGAAAATGGTAGCAAACTCCCTTACTAGCTTATTGAATGCCACAGTAGCATCACAATGTAAGTTGGGGAAGTTTTTAGGGGGTTAGAAGATGGCTGCTTAGAAACATAGCAAGATCTACACTACCAAAAAGAATCTTAAGAGCTGGCAATGAACATATATCCTCATAAGAGCACTTCTCACTTTACAGTCCACTTTCAACTCACTTTACCATTCATTTAAGTTTACACCACTGTGAAAGTGCAAGGAAGTGAGAACTCACATGTGAATTTTGAGCACACACGCCTGGGCCTCCAGGGGCAGGTGGATTCGAGTTTTCTGTCATTTTTTTGCCATGTGTCTTGGGTGCTCAGGGTTATCTAAAAAAGCATTGCATACCCATGTCTGGGTACCTGAGCCATTTGTCTCATGTGTAGATATTTTATTTACAATGTGCAGCATGACATCACGGTTGGACTTGATCTTGAAGGTCTTTTCCAACCTAAACAATTCTATGATTCTATGATCACAAGGTTTGGTTATTTGGGTATTTAAGCATTAAGTACATGTTTACAGCTGCTGAGTTCAAGGTACCAGTGCCTTTCTAAAGGATGGTGGATTTCAACACATCTTGAAATGCTTGGCTGAATCAAGGCTTGCGAGAACCACCTTATCAGGAAGCATTAACAGTAAGTTTGTTGAACTGTTTCATCCAAAACAGGCCATTAAAAATTCCATAGGCAAGCCAGGAGCCCTGCAATAAGCTCACAATTCACTTTTCCATGCCCATGCACACACTTCTTTCCACTTCTCCAGGGATGCCATCATTAGGTACATTTTCTTCTCAAAAAAGGTCTGTCCTGTTCCATTGATGCTCTTGCTATTCCTTTGGAGGTCATTTCTGTTTCCATAAGACTATTTTGCAACGCTGAGTGTTTTAAACCTTTGGCTTGGAGCTTACATGCTAATTTAGCATATCAGAGCACATGGTTTCAGAAACTGCAAAGCTGTAGAATGGCTTCTACAAATGTTGATCAGCTGTCTGAGTGCTGGCCCTGTCCCTTATTGCTGTGCTTTATTGCCATGCTGCTGACAGCAACACCTCATCATATATTGGCCATCCCATCATCAGTCAATTCAGCTGCACAGCAAAAATTAATTCTGTTCTGGGAAGACATCATTCAGCCAGCCAGTACTGTCTGGGATTTTTTTTTTCCTTATAGCTAATCAAGAATCTGACGTGTGATGTGAAACATTTATCTCACCTCCCAATAAGTTGAAAATAGAGGTGTTGTCTTGTTCTGTGATTTTTGTGTAGTACATCTGTGCTAGAAATGCACTTCAGAGATGCAATAATTTATAACCCAAGAGCTTTAAACTACCGTAGTTTTTTTAAAAGGAACCAATGCTGGGAGTTGAAACCCATCTGGAATTTCACAGGCATGCAGAGAAAGGGACTGGGTCAGAAACCCACAGACTTCCAGAAGAAAGTGATGGCTACCAGCATGCTCCATACCAGCCTGTTGAAACCAAATACTAGGCAACATTTCAGGGCACACAAGGAGATTTTGAAAGCCCTGCTTGCGGGCCAAGAGTTTATGAGAACAGCTCCTGGGGAATGCTTGAGTGATCTCATGGAGGGGCAGCAGTGTAAGGGCTGAATATCAAAACCACTGGGGCACATACTGCAAGAAGCCAAGAGAAGGGATGTATCAAGGAAGCTTGAGGTGCTGTCAGGTGGGAGGAGACAAGAGAGTGTTATCTGAACAGGCACCAAGTGAAATGGTGTAGGCAGAGAAAAATTGGGGCACCTGCACACATGAAGAACAAAGCTCTTTGCACACCAAAGCCAACGTGGACACTGGATATTAATTTTCTAGTCCAAATGTGAACTGGTCTAACCTAACACCTTGGGGCTAGAAAGGCCATGTTGAGACAGACAACAAAAAGACATATGGAAAAAAAAATTCTTACCTTTCCCTATTGCGTCCTTCTCCTTTCTCAAGTGCACTCTCCTCATTAAAAGTCATAACCCATGATTTAGAGTATATACCTATAAACCAGGGCCTCTGAGTCTGGCCCTGTGTGACCTGGACCACCAGCACAGTTTGATCAGACAGTCTGAAACTTAAACCAAGAGAGACTTGCAAACTTCTTCCCCCACCAGCAACTTCACTTCACACATGGCTGGCTGAATAGTGCAATATCTGTCCCTGTCCATGCAGAGGCACGTGAGTTTTCAAGGCCTGAGAAGGAAAACCAAGAGTTTAGATGGCCTCCTACCTTCTACAGTGGGTTAAAAACCAGGCTGTTTCTCCAGTACAGGGGTTGAGATACTTGCAGGCATGAGTTATAACACCATGATGCATTATTAACTCATTCTGACAAATATAAAATAAATAACATATTTCTCCAAAAGAGGTTTTTACTGGTTTTGGAAGTGTAAGTGTGGAAGATTCAGAAATTTAAAAATACAGTGTGCCTTCAAGGATAAAAATGAACTAGCTAGAATAGAAATGCAAAACCACAGCTCTAAAATAGATGGATAGGAAAAATATCTTGCAGAAAAAGATCCATGAAGCTCTTTCTTTAGAGAATGTTAAATTAAATCCCCTGTGATCAAATGTATAAACTCTGAAGGTTTAGCTATACTAACAGAGTTGATCTCTTCCTTTTGTTAGTTATACTTACACTGTGACACGTGCAAACTTCTCAAGCACTGTTAAAGCTGATTCGAGATAACAATTTCATTAATTAACGATACAAATGCTCCCTGGTGAGATAATGAAAGGAACTTGAAACATGAAATTTTGACTTCATTGTTAATAAAATCCTTTCACCTAGATCTTGGCCAATATAAGTAATCATGGAGTCTAGTTAAGCAAGATATTTGAATGTGTATGCCTGATCTGCAGATATAAATGCCCCTATTAGCTTCAAAGAAGCAACCTGATTGAAGAAAGTTATTCATTGGCCTAAATTGAGGCATATGATTACATATCTTACCGGATGATGGCCATAGCAGATCAGATGTATCTCTAGGGTAATTCCACCTACAGACTTAAACACAGGTTAGCTCCAGACTAACCTACTCCAGCGAATTTTTGAAGCTGCCAGACCTGAAACCACCAGTTCTATTTCAGCACATGAAAACAAGCGGCTCCTCCAAGACCCAGGCAGCCCCAAGAAACTGATTCAGATTCTGCATTTCTTGTGCCATCTTAAACATTATTTGAACTTCTCAAACTCATGTGCCACAAAGCACGTGATAGTTGTGGCCGATGCCCGTAGGTACATTTGACAGACAATTGCATCCTACTATGGTGGAGTGAGTGGCCTGTGGAGGGGAGGCAAAGGGAAGCAGGCTTGTATAAATACACACCTTCTCTCCAAGCTTAGCTAGGTTTAGAGGGAGCATCCACTGTAAGGTTTAAAATGCCTCTTACCTGGCTGGCTAGGAGCAAAAATTATCGAATTCTGCCTCTGAAAAACGTTCTGTAGCAAAGAAGATTTAGACCTGTGGCTGAGGGAGGGGGGAACAGATCCATTGGCATCATGGAAAAAAGCCAATTTGTTGCCCTTCATGGTCTGACCTCTATTCTCCAAGAATACTGCCAAGCAGGGCTTCAGGGCTAGCCAAGCAGATGACAAACATGCTTTGCCAGAAGCAATCTCTCTGCTTGGACTCCAGTCTGAGAACGATGCCTTCATCTTTAACAAATTGCTTTATTTTTATGTAAATGCATTCACTCGTATGACAGGAATACATGTAAATGCTGTAACTGCATCTAATTGTCTCAAAAAAAGGTCACTTAGGTCCGTTTTATCTTCTAGTTAATAGCATAAGACTTTAGATGTCACTTTCCTAACAGAAAACATCAGAAGCTCTTTTGCAGTGCTAATCAGCCCTAGAAGGCCTTACCCTTGATCCAGCACAATGACATACCATGCAGGGCAACACTTCCATCAATGCAGAAATTCAGATTGGATCTTGAAACTTTATATCATGCCCAGATTATAGCAAAGTTTTTTGCATGACTCACTTTGATGTCATGTAGCTAAGAGTAGGAGCAGGTCTGCCTTGAGCTCAGACTCCTTGTACTTCTAGCTTTGGCTTGAGTGGAGAGAGACCACATGTTTCTACCTCGACTAACTCTTGCACAACTGCTTTTGTGCCTTCTTCTCCACGATGTATGATCTCTGGCTGTTTTGGTCCACAAAGCAAGCCATTCATTTCTATTTCTTTTTCATACTCTGTGCGTATGAGGGTAATGTCTATCAGGAGAAAAGCTAGCAGTGGGAGAAGAGCAATGGTATACAACAGTCAGAGATCAAAACCAAACTCCCCGTTTCTTTTTATTTTCAATCCTTTCAAGTGGTGGGATGCAGGTGTGAGGCAAATCAAGCACCATTATGATTTGGTGCAAGAAGGGATACTCAAGAAGGAGGCAATAGAAGGTTACCATGGAGGAAAGCATAGTGAAAACTGTGGAGAAAAAGAAGCAAAGGACAGGAACTCAGTGGCATTGAAGAGAAAATATTTTCTAATTGGATGTGGAAAGAAGTCGTAAGTAATCGTAGCGAGAGAGATTTTCAAATGTATATTGGCAGCTTGCATTGACTGTTATGTCAGTGATTCAGTGGTGGGAGAGGGAGGAGATCCCCTGACTGGGAGAAGAAGAGCATCCCTACA
>NW_009260600.1:1185918-1203924 GCF_000687185.1 Egretta garzetta
ACATAGCAGTAGCCCATTGCTCCAAGTGAGTTTGGTAATGCTGTGGATGGCTGTACTAATGAAAGGCTTGGCTGACAGCAGGAAGAGGAGCAAAGCTCGAAGCCTCCAGGGCAGAGGAAGGTGGTAATTACTAGAGCTAATGAGACCTGGCTCTGATTTCAATGGCATGTCATTATGCTGGCATAAACCCCAAAAAATGAGACACAAACAGAGGAGAAAAACATGAATCAGGAAGAACAGATGCAAGATAATGGCCATTGCATATGAAAACTAAGAAATGTAAGACTACATTACCATTAACATAATTAACAGCAGCACAGACACAAACTAAGATAAATCCACTAATCTAAACCCGCAGCTTTACAAGTGTGTCATGTAAGCAGGAGCAGTTAAGAGGAGCGAACATCAAAGACAGTTTTCTGATGGAACTAACTGTGCAATTCACTTGAAGAGTTAATCACTTCACATGAGATTATCTTCTCCGCTGGATCTAAAGCATCAATTTATCCAGAACTCATCTTTAAAGGGAAATACAACTGATTCCTGCAAACTGAGAGGGAAAGGTGGTGATTCAATTAATCAGCTAATCAGCCAAACATGAAAGGTCTTTAGACAGGTACAAAAACCCAAGCAAGCAGTGATCCAGGAAGGAGCAGGTCCATGCAGGATTTACTCAGCTAGTGCTCTGCACAGTGATGGGAACAACATGCTATCTTCCGCTACTTGCACACATGAACACTTCCACAACTATTTGTAATAAAATCTGCCTCTAAGTCAGAATTTATTCTTTGCATGTATCTTGGATTTGAATCAAGCCGATGTCTGACATTTTAAGTCAACGTAAAATATGCTTGCAGAAGTATTTGGGCTGCAGGTCTTAAGAAAAGGAAATACGGAAAAATATCACTATCAGTAATCATACAGCCATCTTTCTTAAAGTAATTTGAAGAGAGATGCTAGTGCTCCACCCAGAAAGGCATTCCCTTCACAACAGATACGACTAGAAATGCTCCAGGCGATGCTGTGGTTCAGTCAGGCAATTCTGCCAATCCTGTACAATGAGCCCTGGAGCTTAATGAAATTTTGTCTTCGACGCGTAATTCTGAATGGATGCAAAATGGGCCTTCACAGTATCTCATGTTAGCAGGAATATTTTAGCTGAATTTTTGTTGTGGTTTGAAATCTACCCCAGCTTTACTTACCTAATCTTATATCTGAATTTTTTTTAGTTTGGGGGTTTTGCAAAAAAAATCTGAGTGCTTGTTCTTTTGTTTATGCCAACCGCAGGAAAAAAAACCACATTAAGGAAAACAATCTTTTTCTTTTTTTTTCCAGATGTACTATAAATAATCTTCTGAGTTTACTGATAGCCTGTTGCAAAGCAAATCCCAGTCCTGGACTGTTCATAGTTACTTCCTTCATCAGCCAGAGGATGAGGGAAATCCACAGGGTTAATGCTCATGAAAACCAAATAGACACATTCAGTCCAGTGCTTTATGCTCCAACCTTTTATTTAACTATTTATGCTATATGCATAATGCTACCAAGGAAGAATCAGTACTGGACAGAGTCTTGCCCCAAAAGCGGCGCCTTTCAAAGATCCCTCTGGGGGTTACAAAGGATTTGGTGAGGATGGGGCTCTTTCTTATGCTTTTTTTTTAAATACAGGAAAGGGTGTTCAAATGGTACTTACTGAGGCCCTTAGGATGTTTGCCAAATGTGGTGTATTTTATAGACACACAGGGGGAGCCACACTCAGAGCACTGCTCAGCAGTAAAACCGTGAAGCCTCCTTGCAGTCATTAGTGAGCCATATTACACCAGGATCTGGGTATTTCTGCAGGCCGAAATGAAGTCTTACAAAAGCAGCCACCTTATTTTGAAACCAGCTAGAGCAGGTACAAGGGGGCCTATAGGAAAGACGGAGAAAATCTTTTTAGTAGGGCCAGCTGTGACAGGACAAGGGGTAATGGCTTTAAACTATAACAGGGTAGGTTTAGACTGGATATAAGGAAGAAATTCTTTACAATGAGGGTGGTGAAACACTGGAACGGGTTGCCCAGAGAGGTAGTGGAGGCCCCATCCCTGGAAGCATTCAAGGCCAGGTTGGATGGGGCTCTGAGCAACCTGATCTAGTTAGCGGTGTCCCTGCTCACTGCAGGGGGGTTGGACTAGATGACCTCTAGGAGTCCCTTCCAACCCAAAACATTCTATGATTCTATGAAACAGCTGCATAGCCCCTGGGAGTGGGGTGTTTGGGGCAGCTGGCATCCCCCCATGATTTAGCCTGGAGAAGAGGAGGCTGAGGGGAGACCTTATCACCCTCTACAGCTACCTGAAAGGAGGTTGTAGTGAGGTGGGTGTTGGTCTCTTCTCCCAGGTAATGGGTGATAAGAAGAGGGGAAATGGCCTCAAGTTGCACCAGGGCAGGTTTAGATTGGACATAAGGAAAAATATCTTCACCGAAAGGGTCGTCAGGCATTGGAACGGGCTGCCCAGGGAAGCTGTTCAGTCCCCATCCCTGGAGGTATTTAAAAGATGGATGGATGAGGTGCTTAGGGACATGGTTTAGTGGTGGAATGGGAGTGTTAGGTTAATGGTTGGACTTGATGATCCTAAAGGTCTTTTCCAACCTAAACAATTCTGTGATTCTATGATTTTTTGGAGTCCCCACAAGCCCTGTGCCACAATCACTGTGGCGTGAGCTGGCTAGTTTAAGACTGCCACAAGTTATCTATAGCAGACAGGGTCACAGGTTTTATTCATGAAGTCTCAAAGAGAACAGGGCAATTCTGAGGTAAAACTTTGTACTCTTTTCCCTGATGTACCCAGGTTTATTCTTACTCTGGAATATGCACTCAGATATGGAGCTATTCCTGAAACTCCCTCCCTTGATAGCAAGCATGCAAACTAATTTATTTTTTATCAATCAGGTGCTTTTTAGGAGCCATAAATTACTCATGGGTATGTAAGACTGAGACAAATTAGACAGACGACAGAAATAGAGAAGCTCTTATGATATATAGTACGCTTTTGCCCAGTGCCTTGAGTAGAATACATACTTCAGCTTTGTAACCTCCCTTCCCAGGTATTTCCTGGGTTTGTCATTGCTCTATATAGGGATGCTTAAAAGTCCCCACTGAGAGGAGAGACCCCAGTGAAACGTACTTGAATTACAAACACTAGGGAAAGTTCAGATAGGTGAAGCAGACAGAGCAATGGTGAAAGGACATCTCATGTATGAATAGAGGAGAGGGACCCAAAAATTTGATGATGTTTCCAATGTTATAAATAAAAGCCTCCAGTAGAACTGAAATAGAGTCCAAGGTCTTAAGCCATTCCTGAGCAGCTTAATCACAACAGTGTCTTTGCTTTCACTGACAAATCCATCTTTTGCAGCAGAGAAAAAATGGTGTTGTTAAAATCGTAGAACCTGGAGCTTTATCCTCAGATTCCTTTCCAAAATGACTGATGAAGCTGAAATATCACATCTAACGGGTAATGAAGTAACCGAGGCAGTTAATCAAATATTCAGAGCATCTACTGAGAGCCAAAGTTACATGTTTTTCTCTGTTTAAATCTCCCACTTCAAGATATTTTCAGGTGTAGGTTACATACTTTTAACCTACACATACGAGCTGCGGTCTTATATTGTCCAATATATTTCTTAAAACACACTCTTCACTGTAGAACTGGGGGCAGAAAAGGGAATAAAGAGATTGTTCCCCTTTCTGTCATGATTTCCCTGATTGTATTCCCTGATTATACAACAAAAACACCAAACCTTCTCTTCAGACTGCAGAGTCAGTTGTCTTGATGGACCTTTGGGCACACAGGAAAGAAGCTCCATTGATTATAAAGAGCCATATGTATCTCAGTGAGATGCATGGAAAAAAAGTTAGCCTGAGTCTAGCAAGCCTTTTGAGAAGCTGACAAAGGAAACACAGATAATTTCCTTGTGATCTGACAAACCAATTATGTTGGCTCTTAGGAATCTTAGAAACTCATTTGGAAGGGGGTTGATAGGAACAGTTCGATGGCAAGGATTTTAGGAGTACTCAGATGTGGCCCAAAGCAGTGCTAAGTGGCCAGGTGTGAACCACCAGCTGAAGTTACATGCTCAGAGTAGGATGTCCAGTCCCATGTGGTGGGTTGCGAGATGGGTGAATCTTTTTGATCCCTCAAGGGTTTGTGTACCGACAAATAGCCGATCTCTGCTCGGCAAAGCTGCGTGGCTGGTAGAGTCATGAGAATGACTCAGAGGAACAATCAAACTGGTAACTTTATTGACTGGCAAACTTACAAACTGGCAAACTTAATGAAGGAACAAAGGCAATTTGGTAATGGAACTATTTTCCATGCAACCCATCTCAAGCCATCCAAAATTTATATGCATGAATATATGCTAGAGAAGTGGAGAAAGAGGGGAGAGAGAAAAAGAAAAGAGAGGAGAATAGAGAAAGGAGAGATATCACCACCCTTGGATCCTGTGTTGTCATCATCCTTATATAGTCTTATTAGTCCAAGACCACCCCTGGAGCAGTCAACCATTTCAATTTTGCATGGTCAAGTGTTCTAGAGAGTTCTTGAATTGGGTTAGGGGGTATCAGTGGGGCAGCGAGGGTCTTTGGCGATCACGCACTCCTTTCGTGAGTATCTGTTGACCGTGAATACTTTCTGCCTGCTGGAAGAGGCCAAGGGGGGAGCCCCCTGCCCTGCCTCCGCAGGCCTCACAATGCCCCTCTCTGCTCCCCCTCTGCCCAGGCAAGTTGTGTGAGACAAGGAAATGCCTGACTGCTCGGTCAGTCTTAGACATAGGGTACCTTAATTCCTCTTAGCACTAAAAAAAAGGAAGATGAACCTAATCCCAAGTAGACTTCTGGATAGAAAGCTGTGGTTCAAGCTGTGTCTCTAATGAGGTCCTGATCTACTGGACCAGTTGCATTCTCATCTCACTAGTTTAAGCTATCCCAGCTTTAGTAGGCAACCAGCCCATTGCAGGTATCGACAACACTTAGTGTAAGTGATCTACCACTGAAGATCCACCAGAAATTAGTAACAGGAAAAGGAGCTCTCCCTGTGTAATTTAGGGCAGAGCAAGGGGCAAAAAACTTTGAGGAAACTATGTGTGGAAAGGTAAAGCAAGAAATGTGAGAAGTTGGGAAGGCAATGCAACCCCAACAAACCTGAAGGAACTGGAAGCACTGTAAATGGTGCACAAAAATCTGTAAACCCTTGCCACAAAAAGCAGCTGAATGCGCACACAGGTCTGGAGTAGGGGCATCCCAGGTATCTGACGTGCCAGGACACTCACAAGCAGGCTGGTGAGAGCTTGTGCCTGGGGTCTGAGCCTAGGACAGCCATGGATGTATCTGTATTCTCCTGGATATCAGATTAAAAGCACATTAAATAGAGAGGATTCTCTGCCCTTCGTAATGAAATTACTTGCTGTTGCTGCTATATTTAGTTGTCATTATTAGTGACTAAGACACACGAGTGTGTCCTTCCTTGAGGATTTAAACTTGCTAATGAGACCTCTCAACAATTAAAGAAAAGTTGCATTCAAATGACCATGTGTAGTGAATTCTTAAGTACTAGATTAATTAGGTTGTATTCTCAAACATGTGCTGTCAGCCAACACCAAACATGCTGCAAGTGAATTTCGTGGCTTGAAATCTGCTCACATAGGACCACTTACAATCTGGTCAGCAGCAGTCATTCTGCTCCTGTTGCAGAAGGTCATATTAGGCTACACCAAGCTTAGCCCCCCTTTCACTCAAGCTGGCAACAGCACTGCCCTGAAAACCATGTGGGACCACAGCCACCAAAGCAGTTTCCAGCACTGATGTACTTTTTAAATGATGTATTCAGCTAGAGTAGCTCTGTGCAAGGTCTGCTGTGGGTTTGGAGGGTGTTTGTTGCACCTACAACTCCAGGACAGAGGCTGGAGCTGCTTAGTTGGGCAGGAGGGAGATTTCTCTGGATTTGCCATGGTGGATGAGCAGCTCTGTGCCGCGTTGCTGCTGGCCTGGGCACCAGTCAGTACCACACATGGCCCCATCCCATGGGCTCAGGGACCACCAGGGACCCTCAGCAGCACCCAGAGACACCATCAGGAAAGGTCTGCTGCAGTCTGGGCCCCAGGGACAGGTGGGTTTGGATTCAGGCATGAAAATGTTGCCCAAGTCCCACTTGGGCTATTGAAGGTCTTCAGTGGCTTTTGTGCTTGGGAGGTTTGATGACAGGATGAAGAGGCACCGTCTTTCCCCAACGGTTTGATCAGCTTGTCCCAGTGCTGGGAAGGGGGACCATTCAGTAACCATGCAAGGTTATTGTCATCTAAGCACTTTGCCTTTGGGGACAGGGTAATACACAGAGCCTACTTCTTTGCTAACAGCAGTACCTAATTTTGTTTTTTACTGTTCTATCCTTCCATCCCTTTTAAGTCGTTCTGAGCCCCAGGTGTTATGTCACCTCAGCCACGTACATGAAGGCGATGGCCACGTGTGCTGATGGCTCAGGTACCGCTGTTGGTCGTCATGGCTGAAGGATGCTGCCCACGTGTGCCAGCCAGCACAGCAGTAGCCTAGCAACCCTGCCTGCACCGAGGTGCGGACACACAAACTCCTGCTTGTTTTTAGCAAAGAGAAAGGGCAGATAGAAATAATCATGGTCTAATTAATATATACCTGTCATTCTCTACCACATGGAGTTATTAATATCAGCCCTTTCAAACAAGAAATAATGGGAAGAGATTAAAACTGATATTTACGATTACATAGGGAAAGCAACCATGGCTTAGCTGGGTCAAAAGAAATCCATAAAGCACGCAGACACTGCCAACAATGGTGCAATTTTATTTAATCAATAACAAGAAGATGTAGGGAAGGAGGCCCTTTACTATAACCACAGCACTTCATAGATCTTGCATTCCCAGCTCAAAAACCTCTACAGTACCTAGCAGTATTTTACTATGAAAAGTTGTTTATCTTGCAAGGCTCTTGAAACAACATACGTTGCCAAAAATCAGGCTGGGGAAATTACAGAGGTACAAAAATTGATTTACTGCATTAGCACCCCCCTGAACATTCCCCTCATTAAAGTAATTAGATGTTTAAGACAAAGAAACGTAAAAACCCTTGAGGTGTGCAAATTTCAAATGTGATTGACATCGTCTTGGTGCACAATAGGATTTGATGGGTAGCTGCAACACACAGACCCACTACAGAGCATGAACAACATTCGTAATTACAAAACCTGTGAAAGGTAAACTTCTTTACTTTAGTGGTGTTTCAAAATTCATAGGAAAAAGAAGTGGGCTGGGAAATAGTCTTCAGCAAGCTGACCAGGCTCCAAGAGTCTAAGCTGGAGTTATGATATATAATATTAATGCTGGGTGGTGCTTGGTGTGTTGTAGTTCAGTGAATGTTGTCAGTGTAGCTATAGCTGCAGAAGTGACCTACTTTAGAAATGTTTTCACCTGGAAATATTCTGTCTGAAATCCCAACCGAAGACCGCATCAAAAACAGCAATCAGCATCCTTGTCAGCTTTCTTGTTTGCTTTGGATAAAGTTACAGCGTCTCCTAGGTACTAAGTGTAGGGAAAAAAACCTGGAATTGGACTAACCCTTGTCAACATCACTTAAAATATTCAAATGTTTACTGTAATTTTCACTTGCTACGCAGCTCTTTATAAAGTGTGTAATTATATCCTTTGGTTCAGTGAAGTGAAAGATAGTAATTCCAATAAGACGTTACAACAATTCACCCCGGACAGCTGCACGTAAAACTGCTCCGTTACCCAAAGTGGAGCAGCAGCTGGGAATTGCTACAAATTGTTCAGAAAATGTCCAGACTCTTGCTAAAATTTAGTTCTGGTGCCTGTCAGCCAAGTGAAAGGCGAGTGCATTTACTACGCACACACTGCTCCAATAGTTTGTGTCTTCCTTTAACACCCTTTATTGCTCTGTACCTTCTTGTGTTGCAGTAATCAGGTTTTAGCAGTAATTAAAATCTAAGGGAGCAAGGGAAGAGACAAATTTCTGCTTTAATTGTATTCCTGAAGCATATAAAGGTACTACCTTTCTTCTTCAGAAGGTATAATAAACTCATAGTAATTGCTTATTGTCTCATTTAACCTTCCGAATTGTTGCAATAAAAAATAATCCTTTTTTTACTAAAAATAATCAGGTAAATTTAAAATGCCAGGAAAGAGCTGATATTTAGATCTACATTGACGAATCAGTGACAGTTGGAGTTTTGAGATTCAGGTGTGTTCCCATCGAGAGACTTGGGCATCTCTAAACTCCATTTTGGAAAGAAAACCTATAATGATGCATATAAAATGACATATGCTAGCTATGAATACACAGAGCTTTCCAAAAATATGTATATATATTAAGGGCTCTAGAAGGATCTCTGTTAACTTCACATAGAGGCTGCTGGAGATTTCAATTCAGGAAAGCACTTGAGCATATGATGAAGTTTTGATTCAGCCACGTACCTAATGAGGAGCTGAATTCAGTACTGGTTCAGGAACATATGTGAAGTTTAACCCACCCCTAAAGTCTTGCCACAGCCCTATTTTCCATTGCTGCCATCATAGTAATAGATTAACTGGGCTCTGGCAGCATACTGATGAATTGTGAAGCCCAAACTGATATCCAAAGGCTGGCAACTAGTTTACTTGGACAGGGAGTGGGGAAGTGGCTGCTGGATGTGCATATAAAAGAACCACACTTCACCCACTAAAGGTACAGAAAATGCTGATGGATGTTTTTCTAAGTGTGATTTTTAAATATTTTTTAAAAAGAGGATATACTTTTGAAAGTTTAATTATATATGTATAAAATATACATTATACAGAAATAGAAATTTATCTGTTTCACTGGGATGAAGAGACACTGCATTTTATTGTAGCTTGGAGTGTTATCCTATAAAAAGGATGATTAATATTTTGTTGAATGTTAAGAAGTAATAAATTAAATATCTGTTTAACATTCAGAGCATTAAAAATAAAATTCAATATATTTCAAAACTAAAAGCCTGGAAATTTGGCTTCTTTTTGTCCAGATTATATTTTTTCTAGTTCTTTCTTACAAGCTGCAATTTTCCAGCAACTAGCGAGAATTGCTGTTCCTCTCACGTCAGCGGTGATCTGAGCTCAGATGAAGCCCCTAGTACTTGTGACTCTCTGCGTTGTGGTCTATATTGCAACAACGAAAAACCCAGCTTCCTTCCCATACAGATGAGTTTGTCAAAGTCAGCCCTGTTGGCTACCCCACACTGCTTGTAATCACACTTGACTGCTTTCTATATGAAATTATCTCACCTTTATAAAGTTATAAATCATTATAGCACTTCACCTGTTAACTGAGGGCTGGGTGAATCCCACTTCTCCTTAAAGAGGATGCTTCCCTCAAAGCATTCTTTGAAGAAGTAGCCTATCTTAGAAGAAAACTATCAAGGACCTTATAAGACATGCACATTCTACCTACACATAAAGAAGAAAACTTTCATAACCTTTGTCATCCCCCCTCTACAAGGTTGCAAAAAAATGCTGAACCCCTTCTTTGGAGCAGGGAAGAGGCAGCTCTATTCACCTATGTCTGAAATAATCACAGAATCACAGAATCGCCAGGGTTGAAAGGGACCTCAGGAGATGATCTAGTTCAACCCTCCTGCTAAAGCAGGTTCACCTAGAGCACGTTACACAGGACACCGTCCAGGTGGATTTTGAATATCTCCAGGAAAGCAGACTCCATAACCCCCCTGGGCAGCCTGTTCCAGTGCTCTGTCACCCTGACAGTAAAGAAGTTTTTCCTCGTGTTCAATTGAAACCTCTTATGCTTCAGTTTGTGCCCATTGCCCCTTGTCCTGTCGCTGGGCACCACTGAGAAGAGTCTGGCTCCGTCCTCCTGACATCCACCCTCAAGATATTTGTAAGTATTTATGAGATCCCCTCTCAGTCTTCTCTACTTCAGGCTAAACAAGCCCAGCTCCCTCGGCCTTTCCTCACAGGAGAGATCCTCCAGTCCCCTCATCATCTTTGTAGCCCTCCTCTGGACTCTCTCTAGTAGTTCCTCATCCTTCTTGAACTGTGGAGCCCAGAACTGGACACAGTACTCCAGGTGGGGTCATTGCATTATGTCATTGCAATAATGTCATTGCATTGAGCTGGATTTTTTAATACTCTCCCTCCAGGTCTTTTCCATTGTTTCCTTTCCCTCTGCCTACAAAGAAATAAGCCAACTATCCTGTCTTTCAGGCTGTTCATCCGGTTTATCCTCATCTTCTTATTCTTCAAGTCCAGGCTGCCTCCAGATCCCTAGGCAAGGCAAGGTCAGGTACTTTTCCAGGCCTTGGAAGATAAATTCCAGTGAAGGAGGAGGTAAATACAGCTTTTATTTTCTAAAGTGCTTCCTCCTCCTTTTTTTCCTTTGAAAATTTATGAACACATCCTCCACTAAGAATTACATTCATTGCTGCCTAACTGAAACCTGCAATGTATTATTTTTAATGTAACTAGCATTTTGTCTCTGATCTAGCTTTGAAGCTAGTCCTCCTTCGAGCAGGAGGTTGGATGAGATCCCTCCAACCTGAATTATTCTGCAGCTCTATTTGTTTGAACTTTGTCATTAATCTGCAGCCCTGGATGCAATGATTTGCAGAACAGGTAATGATGCACATGGTTACTTACCCACTCTGAGACTCTTTTGTTAAAAGGCAAATGAGTCTTATGCTGGTCAAGCTGGCTGGAGTCATTCTGTAGACACTGAATTCTTACAAACAGCAGGAAGAGTGGGTCCAAAAAGCACTCACCAAGTACAAAGTCAGGGTGTTGAAACCATTCATGAAGACACACGCCATTAAGGAAAAGCTGAAAGTTTGAAAACTAATGTTATGGATCATAATTTTGAGAAATTGGTTTTGCCTCTTTATGGTTATAAATGTGACCTACTCCATAATACTGGCAATGGAAGGGAAGAGTGAAATATCTGGAATTTTAAAAGCCCCAGTAGTACAGTTGACATGTTGATAGATAAAGTGATAGCACTGTCAACAATAATGCAGAAAAGGCAGAGATGGTTAATATATGGGTTTTTTTCCATGCCAGGGAATCTAAAAGAGAAAGTCAGACAGTCTAGGCTTTTCAGACAGGCATTGCTCTTGAGCAAAATAGTAGGGGAAAAAGTTGGTAATAAATTCAGAAAATAAATACAGAACAAAGAATGAAGAAAATATATTTATTGCCAATCAATGTGAGTTTATTAAAAAGACTTCTTTGAATAAACTGATACTATTTTACATGAGATTAAAAGTTTGATTTGTCTAATCTAAATCTACCCTCTTTCAGTTTAAAGCCACTACCCTTTGTCCTATCACGGAATGCCCTCGTAAAAAGTCCCTCTCCAGCTTTGTTTTAGGTCCCCTCCAGGTACTGGAAGGCTGCTTTATGGTCTCCTCTATCCCCCTGGAGCCTTCTCTTCTCCAGGCTGAACAACCCCAGCTCTCTCAGCCTGTCTTCATAGGAGAGGTGCTAGTAGAGGCAGTCCCTTCTTCTCCCCAAAGCCATAGGTAAGGGGCGCTCCTAAATGTTTCCTATGAGGTTTCAATATAGAGAAAGCAAACTGGAACAGGATAATAGGTTAATTTCTGTTTTGATCATTATAGTCAAGGCGTATATTTTGGAGCACAAGAAAACAGTTCAACGGGAGTGCTGTAAGGATGGATGAGAGGTGGGATATTGTACAGAGCTGGGGATCAAACATCTGTCCTGCTTATGGACTGGCCATGTCAGAGTTTTGGGTTAGTGCTGGTCTTGCTGAAGCCACGGACAGGATTGCACCTGTATTTCAAATATGCCATTTTGGTGGATCAGACAGATGAAAAGAGGTGCTTATTCTAGGCAGGTCTGCACTATGAAGAGCTGGGACAAAGACATTGAACAACTGCAGCAACTTGCAACTATTTGTGCTAGACCAGTCTCAAGAAGGATAACGTGCAATGCCCAAAGTGGGACTGTTATGAAATCTTTTCCAACCCAGTTAGCCTCTGGTTTAAATTCTTTTTGTTATAACATAGTTACATTTCATCCATGGCGCTTTCCTTCTGTGCTCTTTTGTCTTCAGGAAAAATTAGAGACCAAGCTCAGACATAAACTTTCTGGAGAAACAAAGCACTTTTCTCTCAACTTTTTCACAATAATATAACAATACAGATGCTGCAGAATTTAACGAGATGGGAAACAATGTGATATGTGTCCCCAGTGTCTGGTTTCAGTCATTTTTAATAACTCTTTGCTGGGATGTATAGGTTATGGTAGAAAGCACCATCCTGCCAGCTGGTGATTTGCACTCAGTTCACAGGCCAAGACTCTCCTGTTAAACTCATACTGGTCCCTCATCTCCTTCTTCTGCTCTGTCTCTCCACTTTTATCCCTCCTCTACATTTTCAGACAGTGCAATGCCCAGCATGCTTTGGCACAACTCTCATACGGCAAATAGAGAGGCGTGCGTTTATGTGTGCAGGCAGCACTGAGAGAAATGTGACACAGCTCGTCCCCCTCCTCTCAGGCATCATCTGTCATTCAGCTAGAAAAAGCACCAGCAGTTGCTGGGTGGCAGAGAGCACGCTGACGGGCTGCACGTGTTAGCAAGGGCACGCACCTGATGGCTCCTGCAGTGAGCCCTTTTCTCAGCTTGGGAAGTTTCCCATTTCTGTGACCAGGAGCTTGGTGGACCCTTAAAACAGTGGACAGGCAGCTTTTGAAAAGTCCTTTGTGCATGCTGTTTCTTTCCTAATGTGCCTGAGTTTTAATCTCTCACTTAAACTGGAAATGCTGTAGTGTGGGAAACACCAGGTATCGTAGAATCATAGAATCGTTTAGGTTGGAAAAGACCTTTAAGATCATTAAGTCTAACCGTTAACCTAACACTGCCATCCCACCACTAAACCATGGCCGTAAAATATGACACTGAGAAAGGGGAAGTTCATCAGCCCCTCTCCCCTCCCTGCCTTCAGCTATGACCTTGACTGCAAATGCTTTGCAGAGGCACCCAAGATTTCAAAAGCAGAAAGTGTCAAGTGCAATTCTGCTTCTTTTTTATCCTACAACTCTGTCAAAATATCAGATGGGAAGTGAGCCAGTAAGTTGCCTTCCCGCTGCAGGTACAAGGAAGAGGGGAGAGCGGATTGACCGCAACCACCACCACTTGAGCCATCGCGTAAATGCTGCCCGAGATGCAGCCTTTGCGCCTGCTCCTAACCCTGACGGCTCAGAATCTCTTCTGATTAGGAGATTCAAAATTATTTTGTGATGCAAAGGCAGTTCAGTGGATTGATACAGGCTGATGGTAACTACTGACTTCAGGGTCCCTCGTTCCTCTGGGTGTCCTCTCCAGCAGCACCGCCTGCTCTGCGCTTCCACAATGTTAAGAGGCTGAGGTTGGCCAAAGCCAGGGAGCTCTTGCTGCACCCCTGGAGGGGGCACAGGGCTGTGAGAAGTCTTAAAGCATCGTGTGTATTATGCTTTGTTTTCTCAAACCTCACTTGTAAAAGAAGTTAGGAAGAATAAGCCAAATTATCCTCTCCTACAAGGAAGTAGGCACTACTGAAAAAACCCCATACTTTGGCATCTGAAAACTTTTCCCACACACATATTTACATGCTTATATACAAATATAGCTGTTCACACCAAAAAATCGTGATAAACTGTGTGTGAAAGCATCAAATACTGGGTATCCAGTTGTGTTAAAACATTTCCTTCACTCCTCTGCTCCTCCCTGTGGAAGCTTGTGGACTATTCTACATGGTTTCAGTATGGCCTGTGCTGTGCTATGGTGTTTCTGGTTTTGCCTTGCAAGTCCCGAAGGAATAACCTGCAGTCTTAGTACACCTGCAAAACAGTTTTGGAGATGGCAAAAAAGATGGTGTGACATTATTGGATTGTTTAGGAAGTGCTCAAAGATGAATCCTTGGCAGGACAGAGCAATTTATACCATTTATTGGGTGAGTAAACTTGGAATAAAATGCTACCTACCCCACAGTCCACAGAATGGTCTTTTACAGAAATGTCAGCAAACCTTTTCATGCCAGGTTTTTAACAATCGCTTTGAACTACACCATAGAGCAAGGGACATTTTAACAGCTATTCTGAGTAAAGTCATGCTTTGTATCTGCACGCTTTTGCCTAAGCCATTTTACTTGTGAGTTGATGACATGAGATAATAGAGAGCGTATATATAAATCTTGCATGGTGTGCACTTGATGTCTGTTGAATGTGGATGGTACTGAGATTTGGAAAATAGACAACCTCTTTAAATAAAAGTGTGAAAGTCGCAAAAGGTCAGAGAAGCAGAGGAACAACTTCAGCTGCTCCCTAATACCTGAGATAGAAATGGGTAAGGTGGTGAAAACACATTTTCGGTTACTGCTGAAAATTACACAGCAGGAGAAATAATCAGAAAGAGTATCAGTTGTGCCAATAAAAAAGTGTCACTTCATGGGAGATCAGATCCTTGTGCTATTTCCAACACTGTATATTGCTGGGTCATCTTCTCCACTCCCCTGTCCTCCTCATTTGCTCCTTATGAGCTCCTAATTGCTTTGCAGAACCCATTTCTTGCATCCAGTCCGAGGCTCTGCCATGTCCACCTCGGCATCAGCATTTGTTTCTGGTGCTTTTAGCGATCCTGTCACCTGCATTTTCCTCCTGCTTTCCAGCCACCTCGCTCCGGCCTATGGTGGCATGGGGCTAGGCTGAACACAAGTCAGATGTGCTTTATGAGAGAGCCAGCTCTCCTCCTTTGCTCCGTGTCTGGCAGCTCCCTGTCTGTATTACTTTAGGGCTTACACTTACCTTCTGTGATGCCTAGATAACACTTTAATTTTATTCGCAATGGCATTTGAGTCAAAACCCCTCAATCTCAAGCACAGCTGACACCAGTTGCCTATGCTATGCAACAGCCTCAAACTATTTCAGTGAACAGGGGGAAATAAATGGAGCTATCTAATCAATATAGCGGGCAGAACTTGAAGTACCCATCCTTTATTTAAGCTTCTTTCTTGAGAGACAGTGTTTTATTAATCTTAATCCTGAGAACTGTGGTAAACTGAAAGAAAGTAATTACTGACACTCACTACGCTTAGCCAGGAAAGCATTTCTCTATTAGGAGTTCTGCAGGAATACAGACATACTTTCAGGAACGAGGGGTCATTAGCAAAAGGTGTTTTTCATGAAGGAAGTAAACTGTTAGCAATAAAAAACAGCTGGAAACAACTGTGGAGAGGCACATGGGAACATACCCCGGGCCTGGTGACTGTGTACAGGCAGCCTCCAGCTGTATGCAGCTCCCCAGTTGGGGAACGTGACTCTTGGGATCAGACCCATCTTTGGGTCCAAGCGAAAACAGAGGCGACTGCCAGGTGCTGAGGTGTGCAACTTCCAGCCAGGTGTTACGCCCAGCCTCACTTCACCGGGGTGCAGGTTTCTCTGGAAAGGTATGAAACCACCGCCCCAGAGGAGCAATCACTCGGTGCTTTCCCTGGGCAATCCTAGAAGTATTTGTGCAGCAGCAAGTACCAAGCCTGTGTCTGAAAGAAGGCTTGGTATCACTTTCTTCCTTCTTCTCAACAGTAAAAAAGCAGAATAAGAGCCTCTTCTAGACATTTCAGCCCAAGGAAACACAGCCCACTCTGTTATAGCTCAGCCTCGAACAAGGTGTTTCTCATAACAAGCATGGAGGGGTTGCTCTGTGTGGGTATGGAACGTAGTAATTCCTCTAAATATCAGTTTGCAGAGGAGATGTTCTGGACTGTGATGTTCCTCCAGAATATTAATCTAGTATAGGGTAGCAGAGATGCTGTCAAAATACCCAGTTACCTACAATCCAGTAGTGATTTCCACAGGTAGCTCAGACCCAGGGTTAGGAAGCAGCTGAAGCCTGGCTGATGGGTGGTACCACTGCCATAAGAAAATAAGATTAACTGTCTATGAAATAGTATAATGTCATGAACAGAGTGCCTCCTCTGTTACAGCCCTCTGCCTCTGGCACTGTCTGTTTGGTTTTCCCCATGTGTTTTTCTAGTGTTTCAGGGCATGGGGACTAGACATTTCCTTTCCCATCAGAGCACTGGCCGAGCCAATGCTCCAGCACTGGTTATTAATGTACGGGGGTGGAATCTAAACCAAATGCCTAAAAAACTGCATGGAGTGCCTTCAGGTGTGTTTGTCTCATATCCTCATAGCTGATCTTTCCTCCTTTTGTATCACTGATTTTCCAGAGAAGCTGGAGATCAGGGAGGGGGAGGAAGGGGACATCATTGCACATCTACAAGCACAAGGAAGCATTGGTGCCCATCCCTCTTTGTAGCACAGCCTGTGGTACACCTGCTAAAATTGTGAGTGCAGACAATCTGAACAGAAAAGGCACTGGATGATTCATATGCCAAAAGGATCTTGAAAGCTTGCTTTTTTTTTTTGGTGGATGTGTAGCAACCCCTCTGCTGTTATCCAAGTGCTCATTTCTCTGATAGTGCTGAAGGGCACAGCTTGATGGTCAAAAAAATTCCTGTGATCACTGAGCAAACGGGGATGGAAAAGGTTCTCTCCTGTGTGAAGTCTGTCAGATGAACTTCACCCCGTGCATAAATGCCCAACTCCTGAACTGCTGGAGCCTTCAGCCACGTAGAGCTCAAAGCCTTCATGGCTGAAGTCTGCTGTACTTTGTATCTTTCTATGCTGTGATCATGAAATCCAAAGATTTGCTATTGACTCAATATTAGGAATAAAGTGAAATCCCTCTGACAGAAAATATAAAGTCAAATGGCTTCTTTCCTACAATATAGAGCAGCTAGGCAAAAAACTCCTTCACTCTGCAATTGCCATGAAAAAGTAAGAAATCCTTTCCTGGTTGGAAGTCCTGAGTAAGGATGTGTGCTTCAAGTGCCAGAGCCCCAAAGAAAGCCCTTCTAGAAATCCTTTTTCTTTTTTTTTTTTTTTTTTTTTTGACTGTTTGTGCCTGGATATCTGGGGCTGGGAACCAGTTGGTTTCACAGAATTCGGGTCCTAGCACCATGGCTGTCTCTGCAGCACAGACAAGGCTGGGAAGTGGGGAAGAAGATCACCAAAACACAGCCAAGCTCACCTTTATTTGTTTAATTCCACTGGGGAATTTGTGCTTATGCATTTGACTCTAAGGGACCACCTGCCCCAGGCCCTTCATAAGAAGAAGAAAGAAATCACATCAGAAGAAAAAATGTCCCTGATGATTTCTGTGACTTTCCACTAGATTTTTTTCCTCTGCTGTCTTCAAGACTCTTTCCATTTACCTTTTCATATAGCTGTGCAAAGTTGTATTTGTATTGGATAAGAAAATGATACAGTGACTGGCACAAACTTGCCCTGTTATTAAACAGGGTTCATTTCAGCTGATGTATCTGAAGCAATGTTTGTTATTACATCTGCTTGACTTGTTTATGTATCGACTGATTTGGCAAGCCAAAACATGATATGAGTATAAAGCCTCAAAAGAGTGTTTATGTGGCAAGGTTTTGGTAGCGGGGGGCCTACAAGGGTGGCTTCTGTGAGAAACTGCCAGAAGCTTCCCCTATGTCTGACAGAGCCAATGCCAGCTGGCTTCAAGGCGGACCCACAGTTGGCCAAGACCAAACCCATCAGAGATGGTGGTAGCGCCTCTGGGATAACGTATTTATGAAGGGGGAAAAGAAAACCTGTGCAATTGCAGCCAGAGAGAGAGAAGTGAGTGGAAACTGGTCCGCAGTTGGGGCAGGTGAAGAACCGTTTCCTTGCCCACTGCTTCTTCCCAGGTGCCTCTGAGAAACAGGTATGAGGCTCTAGAGGTGGAAGTGAAGGCGGTGGACGGGGTAGGTGGTGACCTATCCACATCGCAGGAGGCACAAAGATCAGAAAGACCTCCTCGTCGGATTACCACTACATCCACGAGGAAGAAGAGGCGGGTAATAGTAGTAGGAGATTCCCATCTGA
>NW_009260600.1:1207466-1213779 GCF_000687185.1 Egretta garzetta
TTTGCGGGCAGGGCTGGTGACCTCGTGGGGGACCCACACTGTAGCCGTCTGCTCCTGAAGGACTGCACCCTGTGGGAAGGATGGAGCCATGCTGGAGCAGTTCCTGGAGAGCTGCAGCCCATGGGAAGGACTCAGGTTGGAGCACTTTGTGGAGGACTGTCTGCCGTGGGAGGGACCCCAGGCTGAGGCAGGGGCAGAGTGTGAGGAGTCCTGCCCTGGGGAGAAAGGAGTGGCAGAGACAGCGTGTGATGAACTGATCCCAACCCCCATTCCTGTCCCCCTGTGCTGGGGAGGAGGCAGAGAATTTGGGAGCGAAATTGAGCCCAGGAAGAAGGGAAGGGTGGGGGGAAGATGTTTTAAGATTTGGTTTTATTTCTCATTATCCTACTCTGATTTTGATTGGTAATAAAATTAAACTGATTTCCCCAAGTCAAGTCTGATTTGCCCGTGATGGTAATTGCTGAGTGATCTCTCCCTGTCCTTATCTCTACCCATGAGCCTTTCATTATATTTTCTGTCCCCTGTCCAGCTTAGGAGGGGAGTAATAGAGGGGCTTTGGGGGGCACTTGGCATCCAGCCAGGGTCAACCCACCACAGTCCTCCAAAGAAGCAAGATTTTGCTCCTTTGTTACAGTTACAGTTTGGAATCTTTTCAGGAAAATTGGAAAAAAAAAATCTGAACACTGAACAAGTAATTTATAAAGGTCAGTCCAGCTGTGGACAGCCTGCAAACAAAAACGGAAAGTCAGGGGAGATAATTTCCCCATATCTTTATCCACCTGGAAAGTAGGTGGATAAAGTCTACACCAATCATCTGCATTTATGTAGGGTACATGGAGGGGTTCCTCCAGACAGCAATTCCTCATCTCATATCCCAAGGCAGGTGGGATGACTTGTTCCTGGAACTGCTTATCTCTGCCATGGATTAGGGAGGAAACAGAGACAACCAGTGTAATGCAAATGCCTGACTCAGGTAAAGCTGGGTGAGCTGACTCCTGCCTTTACTGGTCTTCAGCTCTTTTTTGCATGGCAGAAAATTTCACAACCCACAGAAGTCACGATACCTTAGCCTGACCATAGCCATGGTCATGACCACACACGATGGCACGAAGGCTTATTTGTAGCTGCAAGGCTGAAGAGCACCTAATGCCCCATTCCCAGCAGACTGGAGAGAACATGGTGTAAAGAGTTTTGATAACATTAAATTGTGCCTCTTGACTCACGTGCTTTGGTCAGAAAGGGTCTATAGGGCAATGTGCCAGCTGCACTTCCATTTTCAATACCACATTTACCTGTAAAAGCAGTGCTGTTCCAGCAGTAGGATATGCTGCAATGCATAACACAACATCCTGACCAGAGTCTTCTGTGAACAGCAGCATCTTGTTTTTAGAGTAGTTGCATGTTTCCCTCTTCCTGGCATGCTGTACATTGCTAGCTGTATACTGAGGAACACAACTCAAACTGCTGCAAACCGAGAAATATGTGTTTATGCTGTGTGTTGGGTCAGGGAGAGGGAGCGTTCGATGCTGTAGTGGCAATACAGTGTTATGAGCATTGATAAAGGCAACTTGAATGTTATCCTTGGAAAAAGGATGGGCTGTGTCATGAGGGTGTTGAAGACAGATCCACAAAGCCATGCCCACGAGGAGCTCAGTGCTGCAATACAGCTCTGTCTGTGGGATGCCAAACTCCTTGCCTGTCTGCCACGCAAGCTTGCAGAGCCAGGGAAATCCCTCCTCGCTGGGGTGCTGAAGACACCATTTTCCTCCTCTCCCTGCTCTGTCTCCCCACATGCTCCCACTCACATTTCTCATGCTGCACTCACCATCTCTTCTCCATCTCAGTGCTGCTGGCTTTTCTCAGGCCATTTCTAGTTTGCTGCCTGGTCAACACCTGTAGGAAGAAATAGTTAGGCTCTTCATTAGCACTTTCTGAGGCTAGATTTATGAATTACCATGGGTGTGAAGTACCTCATGCCACCCTGCGATGGGTTAGGACAGCACATCTGTGATCCTGGAAGAAGGATGAAGGTGGCAGCAAAGATGATTGCTATGTCCATAATGCCATCCATATGTCTATAGCCTTCTGGGTTGCAGAAATCCAGCCCTGGAGTAGATCAGTATTCACTTCACCTGTTGCCTAATGCTGCAAGCTTCGAAGAGTAACAAACCTTTATCTCACTTTCACTGAGCTAATAATTCTGCTTCTCCATATGCTGAATGTTTCACACCCATTCTGGGATCCAGGAACTAAGAAATGTTACACAGAGATAAAATTTTACAAAAAAAAAGTTGGCATTCCACAGGAGCCAGAGCACAGGAGCGCCCTGTTTTCACTGCCGTGGGAGCCAGGAAGGAAATGTGAAACTACTATTAAACTTTCCAAAGTCCTACATTGCACAAGGTACTCCAACTGCCCTATGGGGCAGCAAAGCTAAATTTAATGGCAAATTACACTACCTCCAGGAGGAGACTGTAATGATGGTTTACAGCAGCCAGTGAATAAAACTGCCTAAAACACCCAACCTGATGCTTGTAGAGCAACCCATCAGGGAAGCTTCATTCCAGTTACAAAACGTCCTGAATCCTAAGTCACAGGATTTACCAACTTCAACCTTATTTTCCTTCTTCAATGAGAAACATCACTAAGGTGCAAATTCATTCCGGCTAGCTTAAGACTCCTTAATTAAGAGGCTAATGGAAAGGCATGAGGTTCTTTAGCAGACAATCCAGATCTTCACTGAAGTGAATTGTGGTCTCTAGAGGGGCAGAAATAGCACAAGCTTTCATAAAAACTCCGCCGACAGAATTGGAGCTATTGTCTGGAAACAGTCCAACAAATTCACTACAAAATATTGTTGTCAGCATGAAATAGAAATGTGATAATAAGAAAAGCTACAATAGCCCTCAGCATATTTATGTTTAATACTTCTTACATCCCTACGTCCTGTTTCTGATTTTGGTTTTGATTGTAAGTCCCTCATCCTTCCTTCCCTCCCCCTTTTCCCTCCCTTCCTTTCTGACACTCATTTATTTCTGTCACCAGGTGCCTCTCTGATTTCCTATGGTCTCAGACTTGCCTCTCTCCTCTCCTCCTCCTTCCTTTTGCTGTGAAAGCTGAGGGTCTCAGCCTGCACACCCCTCTTCATTGCAAACAAGGGTCTTTGGAGCAATTTATGGGCATGTGCACTAGGGAATACACATCCCCCTTTCAAAAAGCACACGTGGAGAAGGAACATGAGTTACAGGTAGCAGTGCAGGATGCAGTGCTGAGGGGTGAGGAAAGTTTCTCCACAGACATTACCCCTAATGCCCTGGAATCCCAGATCTGATCTCCACAACATGGGGGTTTTTTTTCATACACAGGAGGAATAAAGCACCTACATGGGGACTATCAGAAGAAGTTTGGAGAAATTCAGCTTTTCCTGTCATCCCATGACGTCTGAAGCAGTGGACAAGCCTCTTAGGTTTTTCCTCCACATTGCTGCCACCCCATTGAAACCAGCAGCCCTCCTTACGCACAATGACAGGAGCTAGTTTCCTCTCCATTCACTGGCATTCACCCTCAAGCATGACCTCTGCATACTGCAAGATGAGTCAGCTTCTCCATTTTTCTTTCATTCATGTCCTGCTTTTCTCATCTTTCTATCCGGTCATCTCACGCAAAGACTTCCCGCCATGTCATTACAGACATGTAATGCAGGATCCTTACAGAGCACCAACACACAATGAATCTAGTTCAACTCTCCCACATCAACATCTGGCCCACTCCATGGGGATAGTCTCATCCTGGCAGGTCTTGGACTTGTGTCAATACCATTAAATCAGATGGAAAATATCATCAGCCTGAGGAGTTTACAGACCACCCTCAAAGAGTAAAAGGTGAAACAAAGCATCTGAGGGACAGAGCGGCAATGCTGCGGAAGACAACACATCAGTTCAATAAATAAGTGGGGCTTGATACACACAGGCATCCTGACAGCAGTAGATCACACAAGAGGAGCCGAGACAAAAAAGTGCTCTCACCATTGTAAACAGATGAGCTCACTCCACACAGAAACAAGGGAATAATGGCAGAAAAGCTGGTTATATCAGTGGTATGAATGGACAGGAGTTAGGAGGAACAGGAAGAGGATGGAGAAGATCGAGACAGGCATGTTGGTGGTGAGGTTCTCAAAACTGTTGCTATCAAGAAGGCATGCAAGGAAGGGAAAGTCTAGACTAGGTTTATCCCACAGGAAAAAAGGTTCCTCCACAACACCATCATGTCCTTTATGGCTGTGTTAATAGCTACTGCATTACCTCACACAAAGTAGTGATGGTGTGACATCTTCTATCATCCTAATTACTAACCAGGTGCTACTGGTTCCAGTGCCGTAGAGGGAAAAGACAAGGGCTTGTGATTAGGGGGGTAAAGATGTCCACGTTCAGTTGCCTCAGCATAAGATAGCCACTGTGTTTTCCAGAAGGACGTACACTTCTCCCTGCCCTCTCAGCTTGTTACAAGCACATACCAGGGAGAAAGCATAACACCTCTCCCGACAATGTCCGTGAACCTACCGAGAGGTCCCGCAGTTCCCAGCAGCTTTATGCCCTGCGCTCCTCAGGAAACTCCCTAACCCAAGGAGCCACACCAGCAGAAATCAAATTTACCCCATCTTGGAAGAGGGCAGGAGGCAGCACGCCCCACGCGCTGGTCAGCACATCCACAGGTGAGCCTTCCGCAAGGGAAACTATTTGTGTGAGGAAGCATTGGCCAAACTGGGCCTTTACTGCCTCTGCTGCAAAGCCTTACAGTAGCATTTGCTCAGGCTACAAGTCGTAATGGAGATGACCAAGATGGAAAAGTTGGCGGAGCAGCGGAGCTAGCAGGGAATTATCCATCAGTACATATTAAAATTGAATGATTGGAAAAAAAAGCTTCCCTCTTCCAATGAGAAAATAATGATGGATGGTCAGATGAAAAATGAGTAAGAAGACAGGAAAAAAATTTTCAGTCACTTCTGCAGCCTAGCAGTCATAAGCCTTCCATTAGTTTTAGTTTTAGAGAGATGATGTATTAATTAGGTTTTGCCCAAGGCATGTCACTTTAATTAAATATCTATTCAAACTAGGAAAACAGGAAAATGGTTTATTTTCTTTCCTAATTCCTCAGCAAGAACTGAATATTTTCTTACATCATTTCAAAGAATAGCAAACAGTTCTTATTAGGACTGAAGTCTGAAATCCTTAATGAGGCACGGAAATTGAATCAAAGCACAGACTTGTATAATACGTGGTTTACAAAAATCAGTCACATATTAGATTGAGAAAATATCAGCTTGTTTAAATAGCTGTATATTTTATATTTGACATGAAACAAAATCCCCCACAGTATTTGAAATATCACAGCACTTTCTGTGAGCCTTTGCTTGCTGAATTGCATAATGATTGGTGCCATAGAAAAACTTCCAGGAGGATCTGACCTGCTTCAAAATAGCAACAAGACAGCCTGCCAGGTAGAAGCAGAGTTCAAATCGCCTGGATATGACTCAGCTGGTTCGTTCCTACTGCCCTTGGCTATAAATACAAAAGCAGTGGAGGGATCCATTTCACATCCAGATCGTAGGTGCTTGAAATATCTCCCTAAAATAAGTGCCAGAGCTCCCTGCCTACAGCCCAGAGAGTGAGGCAGGTGTCCTCAAAGGTATTCAGAGGAAGAGGTGTCTGCCTGTCCCTGTCTGTCTCACCCAGCACTGACATCAGGCGGAGGTAATACCCCTCTGGAGATCCTCAGATTAAAATCTTGCTTTTCCCCTCCCTTTGCATGAGTACTTTGGTATAATCTCGTTTTGGCAGACGGAGAGCAGAGTGTCTCTGCACAAGTGGCCTGCCTGAAAAGGCTGTTCCTGCCTCCGTGGCTCCGTCTACCTTGAGAAACCATGAAACATCCAGAAGTTACCTGTGGGGCAGGGAGAGGAAGGTGCCTGTTTAGAGGAATGAAATTACAACTGAGTTAATATGTGCACAAGGTACCCAAAAGCCAGCCTGCTTCACGAGCTGCTCGTAGTTTTTATTTTGTAAACTAGGAAGACTACGTTGTCCTCCTTCGACTTTACACCTTGTGTAACGGAGCCAGGAATCCTATGGGGATATCCCTATGAGGTAAGTGATGAAGTCATGAACCTGAACATGCAGGGAAGTCTTCAGTTCACTTTTAACAGATTCCCACTGACAGGAACATGCAAAAAGTTTAAATAGAAAATAAATGTGCTTTCGGAGTGTTCTGTTCTCAGGGAAAAAAGGGGGGGGGGGGAAAAAAGGGGGCCTAAATG
>NW_009260600.1:1214090-1223278 GCF_000687185.1 Egretta garzetta
AGGGAGCCTAAATGTAGAAAAATGACAGTCACTGGTTAGAATAAAGCTCTTCACAATGAAAGCTGAAGAGGGCCTATCCAAGGAGGCTGGGTACAATGTGTGTGATAAATTGCATCTTTTCATACTTTGCTTTTATTCTTGTAGTCTGACATCACTCATTTGGCCCTAGCCATTCATGCCTTTCAAAAGGCAGTTGGATTATTTATGTTTATTCCTGAGCAGGGGGACTTCAGTAAAGTTCGTGAAAAAGAAAATAATATAGTGGCTTCAGCCTTTTGGATCACTTAATCAAATCTGTTCTTGCAAGCTGTGCGTGAAAAAGGCTGGCAGCTCAAGGCTTATGAAGAAGATGAATACATTTTGCCACAGCACATCAACCACTGACATTTTTCCCATACATTTATCAGTAGGGAAGTTGCACAAAATCTTGTTGTTTGTCCATCTTATTAAACCAGCTAACAAAGAAGGTCACTTGTTAGCAATGCAGATGAGCTCTGTAACATTCCATCTCTTTCTCCAGCCATTGCAATATAGTGAATTTGTGCAGAAGTTTCCTCATGAAGAATTTCATATATATAAAAATGCTTGTTCTCAGTAATGCTAACCGTCTGCTATCATGCAAAGAGAAAAGCAAGTGATGCCTTTTCTCTCATGTGTTTATTGTATAAAGACATTATATGTGTGTTTGATGCATATAACAGTGCAAGGTCACACCTTTACTGTTAATTATGTCCAGCTCCATTGGAGTAGAGCACCAGAGCCCAGCCAGGGCTGTCCCTGTTCCTTCTTACTTTCGGCTTTCTCCACTTTCTCTGGCCTTCTGGCTTCCCAGACTGGTAAGCAAGAAATCAACCTCATCCCCTCAGCACCACTCTCACCTCTCTGACTCCAGGAGTAACTGGTCTGACAGCAAGGCCCTTCTGCTATTCCTTGCCCTTATTCTCTCAAGTACATACCACGAAGCATCAGTAATGAAGAATAATACAATGAGACCTCAATAGCATTGCATGTATCTTCAGTTAAACAAAGAAGAAGAACTGAGAGGAATGTCCGTGTAGGACATTTTGTTGAGCTCTGACTAGGCAGGGACAGGCTGGAGTTTTCTCAGGGAAGGTTTGGATCCTTGTGGAGGGTCCCTGAATCCCATGGGGACTTCTTTGGGGGCACCTGAGAGAGGAGGGCTTGTGACCTGTCCCTCAAGCAGCAAGCCAGGGAGGTTGCACAGGTGGGCAGAGGCACCAAGGATATTTCAAAGCAGAAAAGGTTAGGAACCAGAAGAAGGGCCTGGGGAGTTCCTCAGGGAAAATTGGTGAAGGGGTCTTGTGGGAAGGGGTGAGGTGGTTGTGTGATGAGTAGAAAATTAGGAGAGTTCTCAAATGGTCAAAGATGTCAGAACAAGGGATATTTGAGCTGCTGTACCATGTCTGGGACAAATGGCTGGGAGGAGAAACATGGCCACCTACAAGCATAAAACAAAGTACTGATATGAAAAAAGATTGATTAGTATTTATATATACACCCTGAAGAGTTGCTTCTTAAAATCTTTTGGTACCATACAAACACGCAGATGCAATACTTCACTAGCCCTACCAGAGATGTTGTGTCCACCTGGGATCACAGCAGGAACTCATACCTACATGGCTTTGCCCAAAACACCTCGACTGCCATTTCCAGCATTTCAAAAAGTGCCATAAGACTACCATGTCTTTGCTGCAAGAATGCTGTTTTGACATGTCATGTTTCCCGAAGCAGAAATGACCTGGCCCGCATGACAGGACATCAGGTAAATGCAAACCCAGAAGAGCTGTTCTGTGTAGCAAGGTGAACACATAGGGTGACATTCAGCTCCGACAGCTGCAATCAGCTTCAGAATGGATTCACCCACCCACTCACAAAATCACTGTATTTGTCCTCTGGTATAATTTGGTAAGCAATCTATGTCAGTGAAAACCCAACAAGATACCATGAGAAGGGGCATGAGAGCACTTGAAATGGAGCCAGCTCTGAATCAAAAAAGATAAAGCATCTTCATTTGAATCACTTTAATCATTGAAGCTCAGCAGATGTGGTGAGAAAAGGGTGAATTGCGCGTTGGAACGTTGTCTTTTTCAAAGCTGATAGATCAAAAAAAAAAGTGGAATTGTCTTACATGGAGTCTCTTGCATTCTTTTTTGTTCTAAAAGCAACATCCTTTGGAAACATTTATCTTGGCAATGATTCAATGCAAGGAATTGTATAGTTAGGGGTGTAATTGTGCTCTCTGAAAAAGTTACAGGGAAGAGAAAGAAAGATAAATCTTCTCTTTGCTTAGAATGTCTTTTTTTAAAAATTATCTACTACCTATAATGAAAAATCCCTAATAAAGAATAGCAGAATAGTCCCAGAGACTATAATGCTTACCTCTTAGGTTAATCAAACCAGGAACGCTCCCTACTGAGCGAGATATCGCGGGAGTGTGCACAGGATTTTGTCAGTTATTTGCAGAATTGACAGGGTCATATACTCAAGGATGGCCTCATTACATAGATGTCTCAGGGTTATGATGAGAGATAGATTGCCTGCTAGAAACAACATAATACATCAAAATGGCTTTTTTTACTGGGCACTGTTCATGACCATATCTAATCAAAGCTGCTTCCTCCCACCAGATTTGCAAGAATCCTTCACTTCAGATGAATTTGTGAAGTGTGCAGGATCCAGAATCAAATCAGCTACCTGTTCTGAGAACAGTTACCATCTATACCTGTACCTGGTAAGGCACAGTTGTCTCTCCATTTACCATCCACCTCTGAACACCCTGTGGGGGAGTAAACCAAACAAAAGACCTGACACAACCTGCAGCATTTTTTTTCTCTAGTAACGTGGAGAATATGAGTTTTATTGTAGAGATGTGCAAAATTTTCAAGAGCAAGTAATTACCACAGCTGTCTCAGCTCTTTATGGCCAACTTGGGACATTTCTTACAGCTGTGATGCAAACATTTTGCTTTAAAAGTCAGCCCCTCCTGCAAGTCACAGGTAGGACACCTAACCCATGCAATGGAAATAGCTGTTGAATGGCAATGTTTGCTGTCCTGCATGCTTGTCCACACTTATGCAGAGGAGATGACCAGTCTTAACAGCAACAAAGAATTCTTTCTGAAGCATAATCAGTGAAGGAAAAGATAAGAATGAGCTAATCATGTCTGATAGGAAATGAATGTTGCCCATACTTTGAGAAACAGGTTGGACTAAAGACCTCCTGAGCTACCTTCCATCCTGCATCATCTATGATCCTGTGCATAGTTCCTAGTGATACCTCCGCTCAACTCGCATGGCTATGAAGCACAGGATGATGGAAATTCACCTCAAATCAGCATGGAGCAGCAGCTCTTGCTAGGCACAGGGCAGTACACTTCTCCTGTGCAAATGGAGAACTGGAGGGCAATGGATGAGGCTAATTAAGCCAAGCTAAGGGAAAGGACCTGGAGCTCTCAGCACAGCAACATGCCTCCAAGGGTAGGTCAACTTGCAGCATGAGTCCCCTGACTGACAAAAGGGTCAAGGGAGAGATGGGAGAGAAGGGAGACTGCCCTAGACAGCGCTTCAAACTCTGACACTGGTTGACACCTACCTTTGGGTTTCCTTGTGAAGGGCAGGTATTTTTTCTTAATATGGCACTGCTTCATGATGTGTAGTACTGACCTTCCTGAAGAGTGAGTTGCATTTCAGCAACAACCAGCTTTTAAAAGAGAAAACAATAAAGATGCCTTTATTTGAACACAAACATCTCCCTGAACAAAACAGATGATTCCACAAAATTGGTATGGGTTTACTGTGGGCTTCATGCTGCAACTCCACCTCAAGCTCCATGGTACTTGTTTAAATTTGATCCACCGGAGAGTAAATATGTGTTTTAAGTGAGATGGAAATTAAAGTAATGATTCTTAAGAACAAAGTAGCTTCTGATTCGGTTTCAGGCGATCTGAGAAGGATGAACACCTCTGTGAATACTGCTGGTGAGAAACCTTTCAAAATGAAATAACTGAAAACAAACTATCTGGTCTGGCTCACATATGCCACAGGTGGCCTGAGGAAAACTGTTGTAGTCTTTTCTTGAAAATATTCCTATGGAGATCTTTTGGAGCAGCCAGAAGAGTTTAAAAGAAATCAAACTTTGAATGACTTCTCTTATTTTAGTAAATCTGTCTTTGTGCCTGGGCTATAAGAGATGGATGCACCATGCTCTGCTGTGCGAAAGAACGCAGCAAGGACATGTGAGCAATTTTCAGGAAGGATGCAAACAAATATCTGAGGCTGGGGCTCACCAAGTAATGCAGATGCCCTGTGTGTGCAAAGTGAAGCACTGATTTGCAGTCCTGAAGGCCTCCAAAAAAATGTTCAAAGCGAATAACAGAAGATTAGAAAAAGCTTCTGAGAGGTCACAAAAATGTGTGCATGTCAGTTTTTAAAGTATTATTTTTCTTTATGCCATTAAAACCTTGAGAAGCAAAACAGGGAAACCAAACTATGCTGAGTGATTGCCAGAAGCAGCTGACGGCTCTGGAGCAGGGAAACAAGTGTGCGCCTCTGCAATGTCTCTCCTATCCCACCTTGAGGAACTGAGCTGCTGCCAGAAACTAAAAGTGTAAAGGGTGCAGCAGGGTTATCTCAAGAAGACAGCTGCAGTGGAAAGGGTGTTAGGCTCGCAAAAAGTTTGAGGAATACTAGTCCAGACTGTCAAACTCATTTGGATGCATACTTAGAAGTAGCAATGAATGCATCAGCCAATATGATCTGTCACCACAGGCAACAGACAGAAAGCTGGAAAAGTACGTAGGTCTTGTATTTTCTTAGCTGCCTTGCTTGCTGTTCTTCTTCTGGATTATTATTAGATTTATGCTAGGAAAGTCCATTTTAAGTGTGGGTTGCCTAGTCCAATCTTCCCTTGAATTGGTCTGGGAGCAAGCAGAGTTCACCCGTTGCTAGTGAAGTGGACACCCCGTGAGAAGACCCTTTTCTGATATCCTTTTCCAGCAACTTTTTGAAAAGATGTCGATTCCAGACATCTGGTACCTGGGATTCCAGTGTGGGTCTGACTGGTCAGGCAGTGGTAGTGACATGTCCTGATTTGCTGGTGACATCAAGGGATGACTCCAGTTCTCATCCCTCCACTTGCCCATGGAGCATGAGGGCTTAAAGCCAGGGCATTTCTTTCCTAGAACAAAATGAAACATATTCTTAAAGTGTTCCTTTTTTATTAGTAGTAGTAGTATTCACTATGCTACTCTGATAACCTTAAAAAAAGCATTAAAAATAGAAAGAAAATTTGTCATTTCTAAAGTAGTCAAACTATGTCAGCGTGTACTGCAGAGGAACGTTTCAAAATGACAGCAGTAAGGGCTAGGGTATAGGACCTTGTGGACTCTTCCATCCCATCCTTAATCAGGGTCAAATCTTTACATCTGGCTGCAATAATATCTGTCTTTATTTTTTTTCCCTTTTCCTTAAAGACACTCTGTAAAAGCAACCCATTTCCTCCTCCTCTCTTAAGCAGTGTTTCAGAGCAAGCTGTAGGATGGTGCAGCTTTACAGGGCAGCAATTTTAGTGAGAAGTTTTACAATAGATGGAAACCATGAGTTCTTTCCCCTTTTCTTTTCCTTGTTTGGAGAGTCAAGAGACTTGCTGTAAGATACAAAGAAAAAAATAATTCAGTAGGATGTAGCCTTGTGCCATCGTGATGACTGGGAAAAGGAAAGAGTAACAAATGTCACCAAGGTGAACATATACACAGTGTTTTTATAAAACAAACAAACAAACAAAAAACCTCTGAACAGTTTTTAGGGGAAAAAACTTTCAGATATGGATGGGTCCAAAAAAACCGAAGACACGTATGCTGGTCTGTTTGTAGCCCTAAGAACACTGACAAAGTCAACACAAAGTAAATAAACCCAGAAGAAATTAATTTCAGGTTGTATTTCATTTCCTTGAGTGCCCTTTTTTTTTTTTTTGCCTTAGGACACTTGCCTGGATAGCGTTCAGCTTATGGACAAGCTTATGTTCAGCAAGGCAACATGTTCTCTTCTTGCTCAGAGTTCATTCCTTGACGCATAGGGTGGTATTTAAGCCCTGCTCTGACCACCAAGATGTTTGTATGGACCCATCATTATCACACCGATTTCTTCGCACGAAGCCCTTTTGTGTCAAGGGAGCATTTTCCCATTCCACAGGTGGGAGGAGAAGTGACAAGACAAGGTGCTGAGGGACTCACAAATTCCAGCTCCTCAGGTTGGGAGACCCAGAGTCAGATCTTCGAGTAGTTGGTATTAAATAGCACTTTACATGCACAGTCCGAAACAAAACCTCTCCCACTGACAGAGGTTTCAGCTCTTAGCATGCAGGCTCTAAGTCACAGTTCAGCTATCCAGAAAATAAGAAGAATGTGAGCAGGGAAATGCTCAACTGAAAAACATCCATGTGTTGCATCTATGGCAGAAGCAGGGTCAGGATCCAGCTCTCCAAGGAAGCCCTAGGGCTGTTCCTGTGTGCTCCCTGCTTTGCCCATTGCACACCAGCCAACCTCTCCCACAAAACACAGTTTATAATCCTGTCTCCATGGGCTTTCAGAAAACATTGCAGAGAATTAGTCTTCAAGGTTTTATATGTGAAATCCCAGAAAATAGGAAAATTCCCAGCTGACTTTCAATGAATGCGAATATGGAGTTCCCTGGTAGAATTTAATGCACAGATAAAACAAAAATGGAGAAACACTTCTCCTAATATTTGGAAAACATAGGAATAATTGGGAATATTTCTACGTGGGTTCCTCACATGGCATTAGCCTCAACCACTGTCACAGAAACAGGTTGGTTTGGCGTAACGCCTGTATTTCTTTTCTTTGGCAGACAAATATAAGCATCCTCCCTCTTTGAGTGGTGACTGCTCAGTCCTTACAGTGAGACTGTGTCTGATGGACCGTTTAGAGATGGAAAGGATCTTAATGTCCATCCTGAAGAGACTTCAAAGGCCTCTCAGCACACAGACATTTGGCACCTCCGTGTCTAGCAGTCTCCCAGTGCTTGAGTTGAAAGGAACATGGTAAGTGCTTATGCTTCTCCAATAACCCAAAATTTTAGTCTTGCCTAGGCAACTGCAGGACTGTGGAGGTTTTGCCTGGACCTCAGTGTAGTTTTAAGTTGTGCAGATATCCTGAGATTTGCATGCTGTAGTGGATCACTTATTTGCTCATCCACTTGCGTGAATAATACATGAGTGAAAGACACTTGAGGCTCCTTGTGCCATAATGAAAATACATCCATTATAGCCTGCTGATTGATTCTTGAATTTCAGCCTGGCAGCCCAAACAAACAAGGTAAACATTGCAAAAACAAAACCAGAGCTTATCAGTTGGCACTCCTCCACTGCCCGCCTCCCCGAAACAGCACTGATATTTGTGATTATTTCTGCAAGTCTCTCTCAAAGCCCTCGTCCCGAGCTACTACGTAGACCTTTGAATGCTTTCAGTGATGCCTTATTATTCACAGAATTAATTACTAAATAGCAGCCTCAAATGCCATTGTATGATTGCATCTCAAAGCATCTATTTATTCAGTCCAACAGCCCACTTGAGTATGTAACATCGCCTCTCTTCCCGTGTTTGCAACAAAAGAGACACAGGAGAGTTACTTTGAACTGTCAGCCTTGGATTTCCATGGCTTCTGTGCAGTCCTAATGTGGAAGCAGGGAACTGTATAATTCATGACCACGAGCTGTCTCCATTTGGAATTTTCTCCCGAGGACACTACTCAGACAACAGTGCAAAAGGCAAAGCAGTTGCTGTTGCAAGAGTCTCATCTCCAGGCTGGATGCAGAAGGAATTAACATGCAGAAGCTGAGAGTGCTTGGGTCCTTCAATGAGCCACCTGCACCGCCAGCCTTTTGTCCAAAGGAAAAGATCCACTTTCTAGCCGCATGATGGGGCTTTTCTGACCACTTCACACTGATTGCGTTCTTTGGCAGGGCTGGTATCTGAAGCTGCACATTGTAAATCAAGCCATGCTACGTGGCCAGTAAATGAAAAATATCACTCTGAATAATGGGTCAGTGAGCCCACATAGCACACTGTAAACTAAACATGGTTTTATAAACCTTTTGAGTTGTCATTGTGTAATATGTCTCTGTTCTGAAGGCATGGTCATGCAAATGCTTTCAAGCACAAGATGCTGAGAAGCCCTGGGCACTACATCAGCGTGTCATTAGCTACATTCATCTTACTTTTCAATGGCAAATTTTCTGTCTGTGTAAGTGCTCAAAGCAGGCCAGTGTATGGCCGCATGCTGTACCGCCAAGTCCTTGTATTAGCCACAGCCAGATTGCTGCTTTTCAGGCAAATATTCTTGCCACAGGATGAGGCTGATACTCTCTGCTCAGAGGGAGCTCAGTACCTGGGAAGAAAAGGGTTGCCCTGTACATGGGAGCTTTGCTAGCCTGAGCAACCAGCAAAGGGCACAGGAGCTGCAAATGCCGGAGAACCTCCCAGCTCCTGCTCCTTCCTGACCCCAGCAGGTACCTGTGTCAGGGCTGATGCCTCCAAGCAGCTGTCAGCAGCATCTTCCTTCTGTGCAAAGGTCCAGCTTTCAGTCATGTAAGGCAACAAATCCTGCTCAGACCCACGGCAGCTCCTCAGCCAAACCCTCATTCCAGCACCATATTCTGTGGCTTAGTCATCCTGTCCTATTTCCTTAGGACTGAGAACCCTCAGGTTTTGGTTAAACATCTTGATGGATGTAGATGGTGAGGAAGGTCTGGACTTGGCTGAGAACACAGGACAGAGGAGGTCTCCTGAAGGCACTTTCTGTCTCCTGTTACCACAGGTCTCCATCTCCTGAAATCTCATTATAGTTGCAACATTCTCATAATGCAGCCTTTGGAGCCAGCCTTTTCCATGGGGCAATGGCTAGCCTTGAGTGGATTTTTGGTTTAGTTATTGTTGTCTGTAAGTTTTAGCAATAAGGAGAAAGGGGTAACATAGCTTCAAGCCTTTTCAGGTTAAAGAAACCACATCTCTCATTTCCTGAGCAAAGATAGACAAAGAAGATATTAAGAAGCGTTCAATCTTTTCGCACACCCTCTCTTCTAAAGAAAAGAGGAGAAGGTCCCAATTTATGCATATCAAAGAGCAGGTATGAATACCACGGTAGCAGGTAGAC
>NW_009260600.1:1223295-1224175 GCF_000687185.1 Egretta garzetta
GAATGCCTTTAGTTCTTTCTCATTTCCCCACTCAGACTGATGAAGTATGCTAATCCCGCTTTGAGGCACTCAGCTCTCCCTCCTTCACTGGTTTAGGTGTCACTCAGCCTTGTGAATTCCCCTCCTGGAGACAGCAGCTGTTCTGGGCACTGCAGCACTTGAATATCACACTACAAAAGTCCGCTTTTCACACCTTTCTTCAAACAGCCACAGGAACAGAGTTTTATTTTTGATGCTAAAGATGCTCCCCAGGCTTCTGGCTTGAAGCATGTTGGCAAGGTCTACCAACCTTCATGCTACAGGGGTGCCAGTATAGAAGACAAAAATTCATGAAGTGGCTGAGAAATAGAAAAGACTCTGCTTTAAAAGGAAATAAAGAAGCTGGTCTAGAAAAATACCCTCAGCTCCCCTGGGTGAGTAGGTTCTTGCTGGATTTTTTTTTTTTTAAATGCAAATTTTAGACATTATTTCCAGCTGTCAGGGAAATAATATTGTAAATGCAAAGACTTGGCTGAACATGAATAGCGCAGGTGGCAGAAGGAGGTAGAGGAGGGATGAAAGGGAGAAAAAAAATAAAAGTAGACATGAACATGATGTCTTCTTGTTCTGGATGCAGAAGGCTCCATGCATAAGCACTCACATGGATGTATATTGCAGCAAAAAGCCTTTCTGCAGCTCTGGCAAACTCAACACCTGATGCAGTCTCACCCCTAAAACCATCCAGCCCTGCTGGACTGTCCACAGCACCTTTGCACTTCTCCACAGACACAAATGGCCCATAATCAGGGAGATTTAGCCCCAGTGGAGAGAGGAGACTGAAGGCATAAGAAAAGTATTGCAAAAGCTCCTCTTCACTTTGCAGCTTGAACAGGGTGTAGGG
>NW_009260600.1:1224211-1264371 GCF_000687185.1 Egretta garzetta
GTTTCTTGGGCTCCACTGATCCCAGCCGCAGCTTCCCAAATGCACAGGCAGCTGGGTGGGGGAAAGCCAGCCCCAGCAACTGCAGTGTTTCTTCTCCTTTTCCAGCTTCACCCACCACAGATGCTGGGAAACTTTCCCCACAGCCACATCTTTCCCAGCCAGTTCAGCACTGACCCGGAGACTCAGCATGCTGGATGCATAGCTCTCTTTCAAAATACTTCTCTTTTAATAGTAAGGCATTGGAATATTTCGTGGGCTATTAAATGAGTGACTTTTTTTTTTTTCTCCTGCTGTCAAACCTAGATGGTATCTGGAAAAACTCAGAGGAATGGATGAAGGTTCACATACAAGAAATTATCAATGCTCATAGGGAGGTATAGCAATCCTGAGGAGTTTGGTGGGTGGTTTTTCCACAGAGACTGAGCTGCCTGCTCCCTTCTTCCTCTGAGCAGAGGGATTTAGAAAGAAGAAGGCTTTGCTAGTTTGATTGCATCTCTGCACATTGCACCAGACGAGACCCTAAGTTTGAACAACAAAGTGAAACTCAACACTATCATCCAGCAGCAGCTTTTCCTTGGAGGTCTACCCATTCCTGTACCAACAATAACCTTTAATAAACATAGCAATTAAGCAAGAAAGGACCTAATATGCTTATTTGGTCTCCCTTTCTCCCTTGTGCCGTGTTGCAGCAAAAGCTGCACATTTCCTAACGATTCCTTCCTTATGCCTTCCTTCCTAATAATGCTGTCTCTGTGCCATGGTTTCGGTTTTCATTAATTTCCTTCCTTTCGCCAAGGGAAGTTACATTCCCACTGCCTTCTTCCAAAAGGGTTGGGGTATTGTGCCCATAATTCCATTTTGCGCAAGTTCTTTTAGACCATAATCCACAGTTCCCTTGGAATGGAAGAGCCGTACTCCTTTTAACCATGTTATTTAGCTATTTCTTGGCTTCACTTGAAGAAAAAATCACCCTGAAGGAGCACACGGCCCCACAGTCCTAACTTCATACCATGTAGTATTTCATTGCATTATTCATAAATAATGACCCCTTGCAGCGTGGTCAGGAGCAGAACTGTACAGATAACACTGAATGGGCCACGATGGTGCAGCAAGGCTTCAGCACTGAGACCCTTAGAAAAAAGTGAGCCAGGTGAGCTGGCACTTTGTCGATGGACAGAACTGGTGGTGGGGAGAATAGTAGGCATTCTAGGAAATGAGAGAACAGGAAAGTTGATGAATTAAAATTAATTCATTTAACCATACAGGAATTTGATCCCCCATGTTTGACTATTTTTTTCTTTCCCAGAAACTAGAGATTTCTCATTTCTTTTATTACTTGTGAATCTTTTACATCTTGAGTGAAAATTACATTGATTTTATATACATGACTGCAGAAACCCTGTGTGCCATGAAACTCTAGCTGAGCAGGGTAGAAATCCTCCTAAGTGCATTAAAAATTGAGTATTTATTGAATAAAACATGAAAATGAATAATGTAGTCTGCACAGTATTCCTTGTGTTATTAATATAATGATAAGTTTAATTAACTTAATGCTGCCCTAAATTTTAATTTTCCTTCTGCCGCAGAATTTCAGGCTAGAAATGCCAAAGGGCATTACAGAAGTTTTAGAGAAATCACCAGGTATTGGTGTGGGTGAAGAGGAGACAGCTGGAGTTGTTGGGGATGTAAGGCATGGGCGACTATGCAGGAGAGTGGAGCACAAACTTTGGTAGCTGGGTCTTCCGAAATCACCTGTAATTAAACAGCACACAAAGCTAATATTTGGGGGGAAAAAACGACAGAATTTATTTCTTCCACCAGCTGGGGCAAGATGAGGTGAATTGGGAGGATATGGGGTGCCCCATCAGCCTATGCTTAAGGAGGGTTGCCAACTGAGATGTATGTCATTGGAGTCACATAATGATTATTGTTCCAGCGAAAATTTACATTTCTGGGCCCGGTTCAGTGGCTGACTCATCACAAAGTCCATAAAGCTGACAGGTGTCAGCAGGCAGCATGAAGGATGTTTTTTATGAGGAGAATCTCCAAAAGAAAGCATGCTCTAGCAGCAAGGGCCGTCATTAATAAAATGGTTTCTTCCCAGTTGCTTGGATGTGAATGTCCCGCTGATGTGGCCTCTGAGCTCTCAGCAATGCCATGATCTGACAGGTTTTATCTCCCTGACAATTTGCCCACAGGGCTGCAATCGTAATCCTTGCAGCTGGCACCAGTGCCTTTGTGTACAGACATCCAGCCACTAAAGATCTGCTGCAGGGAAGATTTTCCACTCGTTCTCCAGGCAGCCAGATGCGTCCCAGGAGGAAACATGCAGGAAATTACTGTTTATCTACATATTTATTTGGCAGGGCTCCAGGTGTGGTGGGCTAGAACCGGTGTACCCTTACACAAAGGAGGTCCAAGGTGGTCCCAAGGGCTGCCAGTGATGGACAAAGGCAGTCAGGAGAGGAGGCACCCAGGTAAATGCAGAGTTGCTCTGCATACTCTAGTTACTCTAGCAGATAGATCTTGTACGGTTCAGTAAATCTGGGTACACACAATGTATTTCTGTGATCCTTCAGATTTTTCTTGCATTTTCTGTGGCATGAAGAAGAAACAGATTCTGCTGTACTGCAGACCTGCTTTCTAGCAAACTTTCCCTGTTTCCTCAAAGTTTTCATTGATAAATTAAGTAGCTGTGCTGCTAGTCGGCTGCCAAGCAGCTCTTTTCATTTGCAGCTACAAACCAGGATCCTCCTAAGTAGGAGCTGCCACTGACAGCTGAGAAATTACTTTTGTCTAGAAAACAGCACCTTTGGCTCTTTGACGAACCAAGCTTTTTGCTCTGGTTTTCCAGGCCAGTGGAGCACAATTCCAGCATCTTCATGCACACCTGCCTCGGTGGGTTTTGATTCCCAGCCTTCATCCTTCCAGCATCACAACAAAGATGCTTCATCCCCATCTGCAGTCAGATGGAGGGTTCCTGTCTCCCAGGTCCTCCCAAGACTGGGGCTGCACTACGAAGGAGAAAAGCCACCACAATCCCCTCCCTGTTCCACTCCGTCATGGTGTATATCCCCCTGAGACAGAGATGGCCTGGCAAGAAGTCACCCCCAACTGGTTGCTACTTCCATGAGGCAAAAGGGTACCGACATGCCTGGTCTCAGCCAGAAATTAGTAATAAACCACTCATATTAATTTCTTCTATCAGGTATGACTGACAGCTTGTACAGTAATAGGAAACATAAGGCTGAGAGCTTAGAGAAATTTCACTTTACTATTTCCACCTTGCCTTCTCAGGGCCAGAAGAACCTTTCATCTTTTGGTGGATTAATGATTTGTTCATGATCTCATCAAGAACCTAAGAGGACACCTGATCTGCCACAGGAGTATGAGTGCTTCCCATACAGAAAAGGCATGGCCTTCGCTATGGGTTAATGACCCATCAGAAGCAGATGTGAAAGAGGGACCTGGGGAAGATTTAAATCCAAAGGGGATCCCATGAAGACCTCAAAGAAGGGTTTACATACTAGCATATTTAATCAGTCTCAGAATGCAAAGTGTGAGCTGGGCAAGCAAGCATGGCCAAGTGCAGAGTAAGAAGGAGACATGATCTTAGAATAAATCAGCAAAATGTAGTTTTCTTTTGTTTTTCTAACATATCTTCATAAACCTGTATGACAGACTTCTCTAGCTTAGGTCCATTAACTAGCTACTTTTATTTCCTTTAACTAGAACCTGGCTGGATTTTTAGGGGATTTCATTCAGTTTCCACCAGCAGAGGGACTGACATTTTGAGGGTGTTCATGCAAAGCCCCTGAGGTCTCTTCCAGGCACCCAAGGGCACCACCTTACATCTCCACCTGGCTAGGCGATCTGCAGGGCTTACCTCTGCTCCTGATATTTGGTGTTTCCCACTCCCAGTAATCACCAGACATTTCTTTGGTAATTGGGTGGCGTTCACAGCAAAACCAAGACAGAGTAAAGAGCCTGCCTGTTAAAGATACTTAGCTACCCAAATAAGCTGCCAGGCACTGGTAGCTTCTGAAATCAAAGAGAGGCATTAAGCCTAATGCTGACAGTCTCTCAGCACCAGACATTTCTTTGGTAATTGGGTGGTGTTCACAGCGAAACCAAGAAAGAGTAAAGGGCCTGCTTGTTAAAGATACTTAGCTACCCAAATAAGTTGCCAGGCACTGGTAGCTTCTGAAATCGGAGAGGCATTAAGCCTAATGCTGACAGTCTCTCATATCACCAACAGAGGCAGGCTCCTCTTAAGCTCAGACTTAGGACAAGGGCCTGACTTGGGAGATCTCGGGCACGTTTGGAAAACCTGGAGTGAGGCTTCTGCTCCCTTTGATCAAGGTCAATTCTCCCATCTGATTATCAAGAGAACCAGACATTGCCCTCCTGCCACTGATATCAGCTGGTATTATTTTATCTGATATTATTTTATCACTGATATTATTTTATCCCTTCCTCCTCCTAGTACAGCATCTACTTGCAGGTAGAGGCAGGTATATGCACTACAGTGCTGTGCAAAAAGCCCTCACATCTTGAAAGCAGACTTTCATAATCTATAATGAATATATTTTAACTCCATAACATTTAGGCTCACTGCAATATTAACTCCAGCATAAGCAAGAGAAGATCTACCCATAGCACAGCTTTGCTCTATGTATTTCAGAGGATTCTATTCACAGAGTTATCACGGTACTGGTTTTCCTTAAAACAAATGATTGTCACTTCTTTTAAAATTTGTTCTTTTCATTTTGTTCCTTTTTCTAGAGGCTGCTGGATATTCCTTCTCCTCACCGCTTCCACGGGAAGGTGAATAGCTCCCTCAAGTGCCCCATTCAGTCCCTCACCTGATGGAAAAGTGGAGCTGACACCTCCCTTGGGAATCCCGCTGCCTGTTCTGCAATTCAAACTACTCCTTCTGACCCAGCAGCTGGAATATGAATCAAAAGCATAGCCCATGAGAGCCATTACCATCCAAGCTGCAGCCTTTCCCTCCCTCTTGCTTAAGTGCAATAAGAATGGGGAAAATGCTCATCCAAAAATCTGGAAGTTTGGAGAAGGAGAGTAGGTGTCTAAGTAAGCAAAAAATAATTGGTTTATTGCAAGTAATGTTTCTGGGTCTCATTTTGGAAGCTCTCATTCTGTGAAAAGTGAGATTACAGACATCCGTGGTGTGAGGATCCTACCTTTCTTGGTCCAGTAGGAAATACCAGTAAAATAGATATGAAAAATAATAAATACTGCTAAAAAACCCGCACATTTGTATCATTGGAAAAGTATTCTTCATTTCAAGCTAACTTTACTAGCATGCCAATAACTCTTTTTCACAAAGCCTCCTTTCACCCATCAACCCTAGAGGTTGCTCAGGGCCATGTCCTGGCAGGTTTTGCATACCTCCACATCTGGAGACTCCACAACCTCTCTGGGCAACCTGTGCCAGTACTTGACCACCCTCACAGTAAAAACGTCTTATGTTTAAACAGGATTTGCTGTGTTTCCATTTGTGCCCATTGCCTCTTGTCCTGTCCCTAGGCACCAATGAGAAGAGCCTGGCTCCATCTTCTTTACTCCTCCCATCAGGCGTTCATCCACATGGATATGATCCCCTGAGCCTTCTCTTCTCCACGATGAACAGTCCTAGCTGTCCAAGCCTCTCCTTAAATGAGGGGTGCTCCTGTCCCTTCATCATCTTCATGGCCCTGCACTGGACTCACTATAGTAAGCCCACATCTCTCTTGCACTGGGGGGTCCAACACTGGATCCAGCACTCCCGATGTGCCTCACCAGTGCTGAACAGAGGGGAAGGATCAGCTCCTTTGACCTGCTGGTAACCCTCTGCTTAATGCAGCCCAGGAGGCTGTTGGTCTTTGCTGCAAGGGGGCATTGCTAGCACATGGCCAGTTTGATGTCCAACAGGAGCCCCAGAACCTTTTCTGCAGAGCTGCTTTCCAGTCCATCTTCCCCCAGTGTGTGCTGGTGAATGTGGCTGTTCCTCCCCAGGTGCAGGCCTTTGGATTTCACATCGCTGACCTTCATGAGGTTCCTGTCAGCCCATTTCTCCAGCCTGTAGAGTTCCCTCTGGATGGCAGCACAACCACCTTATTTATCAACTGCTCCTCCCATGTTTGTGTCATCAGCAAACATGCTGAGGGTGCGCGCTGCCATCCAGGTCATTAACAAAGATGTTAAACAGTATTGGCCTCAGTATGGACTCCTTGGGTACAGCACTACTGACTGGCCTCCAGCTGGACTTTCTGCCCGGCTGTGCAGCCAGTTTTGAATCCACTTCACTATCCACTTACCCATCCTGCACTTCATCCCTTTCTCTATAACGATGTTACAGGAGACAGTGTTGAAAGCCTTGCTGAAGTCAGGATAAACTATAACCTGCTGCTCTCCCCTTGTACTCCAAGCCAGTCATTTCATCGCAGAAGGCAACATTTGGTCAGGCATGGTTTCTCAAGCATGTCCTCTCCATTTTGGAGGGTAAGAGTTATAATATCATGGGCACAGGTAATCCCACACCAGTCAGCCTCAGAGCCAGAGAGGGGTCCCACACACATTTCATTGACTGGTGTGTACGTGGCCACAGGGGTTTAGGTGTGCTGTAGGGGAGTTTTCCCAGAGCAGGCATAGCTGTGTGCTGCACTTGAATGCTGTTGGAATACCACAAACAAGGGGAAAAGATACGTCTCTGCTTTTTCAGTTGCTGCCTAGCAGCTGCGTGAACTTGCGACATTTGGGTTTATTTTCATTATCACTCCCAAAGATAGTCCACCCGCTCAGCATGTGCACATGCACGTGAACATCTCTATACATGAGACAAATGTATAATACCAAGAAAAGGCAGTTGCTGATGAAAATCTGACTCTGGAATGTGACCAGAAACTCAGTCTTTAATTCAGTCAGGGTTTCAGATATTTGAACAAGACAAAAAGATGCAAAGGCAGCCAAGTGTCAAAACTTTACTGCTTCTGGCCATTTTGAACACTTACATTTGCTAACATTAAAAATTCATCTGGGCAATGTTGTGCTTTGAGTCACTCAGCATCATCTCATCTCAACTCTAGCTTTGGGGCCCAAGACTCTCTCTTTGCAGCCTACTCCATTCCTTCAGGATGATCTTCTAATTCCTGAAGGTGCCCAGGAGAGTGGCACAGAGCCACAACACTATTTGACTGCTTGACCCTGGCCTGCTGGGTGTGTGGGACCCCAGCATGCAGGACCTGCAGGACAGCTGCCTTCCCAGCAGGCTGGTGCTGCAAACAGAAGTGGTTCAATGGCACAGACCCCCTGTAAGACGTGGGCTGGGACTGTTAAAACTGTTCTCTGCAGCCTAGTTTCTATCTGGAAAATACTTATCCAGGTGAAAAGTTCTACGTATTCCAAGGAACCATTGCCATACACTTGGTGTTAGCTCATGCTTGGGGCAGGAGGTATTGCCTGAAGCCACTAGAAAGCTCCAGACTTGGCTGACTCCCTGCTAACCAGCCACCACCAAGTCCTGCATTCCCTGCCTCTCTTGAAACGGGTAAAATTCCTCAGAATTGTCAAATATGAATCATAGAATACCAGGTTGGAAGGGACCTCAAGGATCACCTGGTCCAACCTTTCTAGGCAAGAGCACAGTCTAATTTCGCAGAATCACAGAATCACTTTGGTTGGAAAAGACCTTTGAGATCATCGAGTCCAACCTTTAACCTAACCCTGACATCCCACCACCAAACCATGTCCCTAAAAAAATTTTTTTTTTCTTAAGAAGGATAGATGAGGTGCTTAGGGACATTGTCCAAATTAAAAGAGGACGTGAAAAGGTGGTGAAGGCAGAGGAAAAGGAACTCTGAAAATAGAGAAGAGCCTCAAATGAAGTTGAGTCTGTGTATTAATCTAATGGGTGAGGTAATTATAAGGTACTTCTGAATGTTAAACACAAAGTCACACGGTTCCAGCAGGTTTGGGCTGATTTAACTCCCTCAGTGTGCAGGTCAACTGGTGAGAATCCTTACACACAGAAAACTACAGATCTGGTATGAGAAGCTGTGCTAACACTGATAATACTGATGAGGTTGTGGAACTACAGGCAGGGACTAATAAAACCATACCTCTAACTGACTTGCTCTTTTTGGAGCAATGTAAAGGGGTAAATGTGTAGGAAGCCACATTAGCCAGTGCAAGGTATACAAATCAATGAGATAGCAAATGGATAATACAGGACAATGCAATACAAACTGTATAAAAGGGGAGGCAAGGGAGGCAAACCTCTCAGCTTTTGGACTACTAGCTGGTAGAAAATGATGTTGTGTTCCCCCTGCCCCTGTTCTTGCTTGCATGCAACATGCCCACGCTCTGCTGCCAGGCACCCTGCTTGAAGGAGGGAAACCTGAGCCCAGCAGCCGTGCTGTCCAGAGGGGTATGTGGCTGGAGCGAGCTGACAGCAGAGGCAGAGTGCTAGGGCAAAGCCAGCCACCCTCAGACAAGGTCACAGCTTCCCGCAGTGGAGGACAGCAGAGCAATGCGAGCTGGGAAAGCAGGAAAGACTCCAGTCAAACATTTGGATCATGCAACTCAAATACGATGCAGCTAAACCCAAGGGCCATCCAACCGTAGTTCCAGCCTGCTCTCCTCCATTTTTTTCTGCTTTATTTTCTTTTTACATCACAATGGTTCTCTCTCCCTTGAAAGTCTCTGTAATTAGGGAGTGCAGGCTGGGGTTTTGAGAGCAGCAGTCTCAGGGGACTTGAAGGAATTTAATTTCTGCTGTCAGAGTTGAGGCTGAAAATTTGAGGGGGGCAATGGGCTTCCCTGCCAGCGAGGATCAAGGCAGCCTTTTCAAAGAAGGAGGGATGTGCTTCAGGGGAGAAGCGAGTTCTAAAGTACATCTGCTCTGCTAAACCAAATCAAGCTGAGGACCCCTCACTGACTACTTTTTAGATCTCTGCCTTTCTGTTTTAGACTGCTCTAACTAGCTTTCTCCAAGACATATCTGTCCTGGAAGAAGGTAGCCCAAAGAAGGGTCAATGCAAACCTATCCCTGACTTTTAATTATGAGCATAGACGTAACCATGGAGGCCAAGCTGTCTTCAGTGAAGCCAGTCCTGGAAAACAGAGCTAGTCCAGGATGTAATAAATGGAGTTTCATCAAGAGGCTTCTCAGGAGCCTTTCAGCCCCAGGAGCATGAAGATGTGTATGTGCTACAGGCTTTGTCTGGAGGATGGGGAAAAATCTACCCCCAGAGCTAAGAACATTCCCCACTTCCCATAAAGAAGGGAGCTAAGGAATGCTGGGGAATTGCCTCACCACCAGCAGCAAGGAAACAGTGCCTCACTGCAGTTAAACACAGAAAAACAGGGCTGAAGGGCATTTGATGAGATCTAACCTGCCTTCCCTCTACCCTGCTCCTAAAGGCCTCCACAGGGAAGACCCAGCAGTGTCCCAGCCAAGCTGACCCAGCAGTCCTTACCACGAAAAGCTCTTCCTAGCATCTAACCACAACCAGAGAGGTTACTGTTTAAGCCTGGGGCTCCTCATCCTATCTGCCACAAATATGGAGAACAGATTATTCCTTAACCCTCTTTCTAACACCCTTTTGTAAACTTTGTCTGCCTTTAGCCATCTCTTCTCTAACCTAAACAGCTCCAGTGTTTTTCTCTCTCCTCCAAGGTCAAGTTTTCCAGACCTTGGATCAGTCATGCTGGCCTCATCTTCACTTTCTCCAACTGAGCTACATCTTTCCAGATAGGCCGAAAATTGCCTACGTTACTCCACTGAAGATATCAAGTATTGCTCATCCTTCTCTTTATTCAACTCTTTAAAATGCATTCCTTTTCCACAGTAATACACCTTAACTACCTCCCTTTTCTCCTTTTCTGCAACTGCTATCTGGCCACCGGTTTTCTGGTGTTCAATACCATGGTCCAGGTGAAACACTTCATGTTTTGTCTCTCATATTTCACTCTGTTAAATTAATTCTAAATTTTTTTCTTGTCTTCAAGTGCACATGCAGCCTTCCCTAGCTTTATGCCCTCTATACATTTAATGAGTGCATTCTCCCATCATGAATGCTATTATAAGAAAAACACCAGCTAGAGTCAGACCCAGGACAGACCATGATCTCACTCCCTGGGTCCTTCCACGCTGCAGTGAACCACTATTCCCTGACTGTGGGCCTGCCCAGCTGCTAATGGTTTCATCAAACCAAGCTCCCCACCTTGCATAGGAAAATATTGCCTTTTATCTACAAGACCTATTACTCTGCTACAGAAGGATGTTGGATGGTTTGATGCAAGTTATCCAAGGCGACTGAAAGCCAGGAGTGAGTATTTTCCAGCACGTTTCACTGCGTTACATTCACCTGCCATTAAGGCAGACCCGGGCTTCCCCTGAGCTGGGAGAGCATTTCTTTAATGGCACCACCTTGCAAGGCCCTGGACCGATGGAGGTAGCAGCATTTCAGTGGGGATGTCTTCTGTAAAGAGGATACAAGTGACGACTACTTGGAGCTGTTACCCACCAGCAAGGGAAGCCAGGTGGGATTTTGGTTGAGACAGCACTTCAGAACCAAAGATGAGTGAGATGGTTTTAGATTTACTTTTAAGGAAGGACAAGGAGGAGGTTGACAAATGAATGGCAGGTGGCTGGGAGATGCCTTGGCTTGCAATAACGAGTGTTAAATATGAAAGAAAAGTCACCTGCAATGAAAGGTGAAGAGAGCAGAAATAGATAAAAGGAAGGGGCAAGCTGTTTAGGATCATAAATAGGAACACTGCAGCTTGCTTACCTTTGGGATCATGGTAGATTAAAAGTGAATATCAGGAAAGCATTAGAGAAGCATACTTGCTATTCCCTTGAACAAGTTAGACGATTAGTTCAGAGAAAAGGGTAAAGCAGCTAGCAAGGACTGAAAATTGCTGCTGAAGATTGCTGGCCAGGAAGCAGCTTTGGGCCTTTCAGCATCAGCCAACTTTGCAAAGAACCATGAATGCCACCAACCTGCTCAGCCACAGTGAGTAGACCCAGCCAAGTCACAAGATCAGCTCACATCCAATACCTGGTATGGCTCTTCTTGGTGAGATGATGTGATGTGTTTGACCTTGGCTGGACACCAGGTGAAAAATTGTGGGTGAGGATAAAGGCAGTTTAATAAAAAAAAGCAAAAGCAAAGGCTGCATGCAGTAGCAAAAGGAAGACAAGATTTTATTCTCTCCTTCCCATTAGCAGGCGATGCCCAGCCACTTCCTGGGAAGCAGGGCTTCAGTACACACAGTGGTTGCTCCAGAAGACAAAATGCTGTAAAAAACGGATGCCCCCCCTTCCTCCTCCTTTCCCTTAGCTTTTATCTCTGAGCAGACACCATATGGTCTGGAATATCCCTTTGGTCAGTTTGGGTCAGGTGTCCTGGCTATGTCCCCTCCCAAGATCTTGTTCCCTCCCAGCCCAGTGGTGGTGGTGGGGGAATATAGGAGACCCAGCCTTGATGCTGTGGGAGCACTGCTCAGCAGCAGCCAAACCCCTGGTGTGTTATCAATACCTTTCTACATGCCAATAGAAAGCACAACACTGTGAAGCCTGCTATGAGGAAAATTAATGCCGCCTCAGCCCAACCCAATATAGAAAATTTGATGTTGCCTAGGGCAGGAAAGGCCAAAAGTGTGGAAAAAGACAACAAAAGAGCTTTCTTACTCCTAGCTCATAGGACTGAGGGCCCCCAAGTCCTCTTTTTGTCCTTTTTGTCCTATAGTGTTATTTTTCAATGACCACAACTCCATTCTCTCTACAGCCTGAAATTGCCAAGTGCACGGCGCTCTCCCAAAGCTATCGACAGCTCTGCCAACCCGGACCTCCTGCAAGCAACGGTTAAAAGGATAACAAAGTCAGTAGTAGCAGAGAGATGCATAGTGCAACAATGGTCCATCACCTCTCTTTCTCAGGTGATGCTGAAAACAAGAGGCAATACTGGCTCTTCCCCCGCCCGCCCCAAGCAATACATCTTTTCTGTTTAAAAGGGCCCTGAATAATGAGAACATGTACCATTAATACAGCCTACTGTGTACCGCAGTAAACCGATAAACACTGTTCCCGAATTCACATGTATTAATCTCACTCTCAATATGGTTATACACACACATGCATAGACCCACATGCACATATATACACATGGACATACATACACAGATAAAACTCCTGGCACACTCTCAGAATCTGGGTGAAGTATAAAAACAATACAAAGGGTGGTTTGATGTTATTTGCAGTGAAGTCTTTTATTGAGGCTGTACCCATTTGGATCCCTTCTCATTTCCCTCCACGTGCTGCCCCCGACATTCACAGAAATCAGCCATCATCGCGAAGCAAAGGACGGACCAGGGAAGATTTCAAGCAGCAGCGGAAGCTGCAGCAGGAGACAGAAGCTCTAGGAAACAGGCGCACAGTTAAGGTCCTTCAAAGTGTTTTTGAACTTCAGTGCAGACTGACACCAGATAAGATAATTTTAGTCCAGAGCATGATACAAGTTCAGAAGAAAGTGAGAGCAGGTAAAAAAACAAAACAAAACTCACTGAATTTCCCTTAAGGAAAGTGAATTACCAGAAGTGGCGGAGAGTCTAATACACAGCACCCCCAGCTCTCTTCCCGCACTCTGAATTTCTGCTTTCCTAGAGCCAAGGAGCTAATTACTGCCTGTGAAACCAAAGCCAGCATTCCAGAAATTATCTGCCCTGAGGACGCAGAAGACCGTAACTCTGTATGAAGAATAAACTATCGCCATGGCTGCGTATCTATTGCTCCCACAGCATTCCCTCTGTCTCTGCAGACGTCTTTTAGATTTTATTTTTGTGAGCAAAATTGTTTACTGGCCTCGTATCGTCCACCACACCCAAGTGACTTTACGCCTCTGTTCCCTGTTCTTCAGGGAAAAAAAACACCTGACTGCCCCATCACTCCCTGCTTGTGGGAGTACGTTGCCACCAGTTGCAAACAGGAGAGGAAAAAAGCCCCACAAACCAGTTGAATGCCTGTGTATAGGCCCTTCATTAGGCTTCTTGCACTTTAACGCACACTTGAAGAAAACCTTTCATTACATTTCAAGGATTGCTTAATTACAACGTACCGTCTTACAAAACTGATTATTTAATTTGACTAAAAAAAAAAAAAAAAAGTAGTTTGGTTTGCTGGGTGTTTCAGCTATTCACCTCAAATGAGAACAAATGCACCTGATGCGCAAAAGCTCACCAGCAGAATGGGAACTCTGGGGCGCAGCCACTGCCAGTTTTGAGTAGTTTTGCCTCAGTTTTGTCTACCTCTACCAATACTCCGAGCCTCAAATCACTGCTGACTGGGAGGGTATATTTGCGAGGCATCATTATTGCTTATCCACATCTAGTACCTTTCCCAAGTATCCCCTGCTAGGTGAACATTTTACCTGACCCATGCGGTCAGTCCCTGTCATGTAGGACAGCAGTAACTGAATTTCAGTGGTATTTACAATTCATATTAAAAGGTTTTGCAGCAAGTACATACTAAGGCTGCCAATGTTCACCCAGACTGGCTGGAATAGCAAGGCTTCAAATTAAATCTAGTAATAAACTCTTCTCCTCTTTCTTCTTCAGGTGCTTGGTACTTCAGCTGACTGCCAGGCAACATGCTGGGAAGAACAGACAGCAGACAGTCGGCGTCTCCTCCTCGCCCTTGGCCCCACTCTGTTCACCAGGGAGGTCGAGCTGCACTTTTTTCCTCTTCCCTACCTCCCCTCACAAGATGAAGACCTTACGAGACATCTTTCACAGAACACTGGCCAGTACAGTTTTCTTAACCCTGCAGCTTCCCGTGACTGGGATATAGCAGACATTAAAGATACCAGCTGCGGCGACAGTCTCTGTCAGGCAAAGAGTTTAGGGCAGGCAGACCGACATCGTGAGTTGGGACCAAGCCTTGGTACGCTGTGGCACGGGTTCCCCCGTGGCAATTCACCACCTCCTGCCTACAGCCCCCACACAGCTCAAAGGTGAGCTATTGCTTCACGCACATTCTACCTCGACCTTCTCTTGTGTTCATATCAGCTGGATATTTGAATTTAAATATTTGTTTTCAAATACTACCATAAGCTTGCAATTAAGCCTCCATTAAATCCAGGGCTACTCTTTCATCTGCACAAGGTAAGAAGCTAGCTAGCCACAAGCTTAGCAGTTTCATGAAACTGGAGTTTTTCTCCTTGCTGCAGGGAGGTCTTCAAGGGGTTACTATACAGTAACATTAATGCATCAGACCTACTAGTAATTTGAAATACAGCTTTATTCCCAGCTCCTTCAGAGCTTCATTTTTTGCCTTTCTTTCAAACTGTTCAACATTGGAATTCTAGCATAAGAATTGGTTTAACCAAATCTGAATATATCCACCAGCCATATCTGTAATACTACTTAGAATTCTGTTGTCTGTTTTTCCATGGAAGTCAATTATTTCACTGAAGCACCCCAATAGAAGGTGGTTTCACACATTAAATCGAAACTGGTTCAGTAGATACAGTAGATAACACATAAAAAAAAGAGACAATCTTTTTGAATACTTATGGAACAAGATTCACCCTTAATGTCCACCAGAGCTGTCTTCCAGCACGTTGGCCACAACGTGCCACAAGCCTAACGCTTGAGGTAGCCATGGAACACGAGAACAGCCAGTTTCTGAATTTGAAGGTTGGTAGTGGTTACACTGTTTCTTGCGAAAAGGCATTTGCTTTTATGATATCTCAAAACAGTTGCAAAACTCTGCATTGGTAACAACCGTATCAAAAGGCAGCAACTCATCTAATACAAACTCCTTTTACTGCCGTTAAAATTCCCGCTCCTTTGAAGCTCTTATCAGCAAGAAGTTGTTCACACATTTTTCATGTTTTGCTTCCTCTGTTAGAAAATTTGCTTTTGGCTATACAGACTAATTTTAGGAAGTTTCCGTTCTTACACAACTTTGATTATTAATATTGCGATACAGTATGGGTAAGGAGGTTGTTTATAAGACTTCAAGTAGATTCAGATAGTTCCTACATCAGCGTTGGGCCTTTAAATTATCAGCTACACACCAAATGGATTAACATTCCTTGGTTGCAACATACTTTGATTTAGGCGAAACAGTCTGAAGAACGATTAAAACATACACATAATTAAAAGGTCCCGTAGCACTCCAGCACCTTGTTAAATAGAGCAATCTCCATATGCCTTAGTTTGAAGATACTTAACACAAGTCAGTCAATCACTAATTCTGTCATTCATCAAGTGAAATAACAAGAAATAATGCTTCCAGACCCCCACCTTTGGCAAGAGGCATGCTTGACACCTATATACACCACCTATATACACCATCCTAGTCACAGTCCTTCGCATTATCGTTCACACTCCTCCCGTGCCTCCCACCCTATCTGACAGGCCATATTTAACCCCTCACACACCACTGTTTCCAAAGAGAAATTCAATTTTTTTTTTTTCCAGTTAGGAAGTATTTGGATTACAAAGCCCATGAGCATTGCTGAAGTAACTTAAAGCAGCTACCTTCCACTCTATAGATTGTTATTTTAGCGTTAAGAGTGATTTGGTACATTCTGAACACTCTGGTCAGGAAATCGTAGCCAGCCACCTTCCTATCCCACACCTATTCTTCATCCTTTGTTAAAGAAATACTATGGGCTTCGGAATTACCCTAACAGCAAACACTGCTTTCTGCCAAGTCTATTACTTGTGAATACGTTCCTGAGAATGTCAGTACTTTACATTCCTCTCAAAGATGGCAATGACCTTGCCTTGGTTCCCTCTCCCCTACTCAACTATGTTTAACAGTTCAAATAGGGTACAAGGAAATTCTGGACTAACAGCAGGATCTAGTTTTGCCTCTATTCTAGTCGGGTATTTGTACTAAAAGACCATTTCCGTTTGTCATTTTGGGCAACATCAATTCACTTTTGTCTTATTGTTCCTTCCTCTGATTTAGAAAGAATTAGGCTGGCACGTTTAGGTATGTTTAAAAAAAAAATTACCTCTTTATGAACCTGGAACATTATCATTCCACACAGATTTTAAAAGTAAAAAAGAAAAAAATAAGGCTAGAAGTAAACCCATACACTAGAAATTAATTATATTCTCTAAATTATTCAATGCTTAACAAATCTATTCAAACTAGTTACCTCTGCAGATCTATTCAAGGCCACTGAACAAAAGCAATCCCAAGCATACCCACAAGCCCAGTTTAGCATACTGGATCAACAGCAGACAGTAGTCAGTTGTGAGAGACCAACTAGGATCGAAAATAATCCAGTTTAAATTTGGAGTGAGTTTAATTTTTGCTGATTGTGTTCAGTACTGCCAAAAACCTATCATACACCACGCTAGTTTAAAGTGATTTATCACCCTACCTACCTCAAAACCATGTATGATTGACTGTAAGTTTCCCCACATTTCACATAATCCTTTTAAGTTCTTAGTTCATGATTATATGATTCCCCATTTTGAAATCCCACCATAGACAAGTCTTCATTATTTCCTGATAAAACTACACTGTCATCATCCATGAAAATAGCATTTAAAACAAAAAAAAAAAACAAAACACCTACAAAATACAAACAAAAACTAATAGTAATTCAACACAATTTGGAAACTAAGTGGCAAATGGATCGTCATCCAAGTTCCAAGTTCTATGTAATGCCAAAACCAAAAGCATTGTAAGGTGACAAAAAAGTAATGGTTAATACTAGATTTGTTAGTAGAAGCAACATTTCCCCAAAAGCAATATTTTCCTGTGTATTTGTTTGTGCAGAGATCAGTTATGGCCACGTTAGTAAGATGTTACATGTACGATATCTGTCCCAGCTCTTCAACACAGCTTGAGTTCACACGGTTTTAATCATGCAATGCAATTCAAGGAGGAAAAAAATTAACATATGTGATGTTGTAAATTTTCTCCTAAGAAGCTTTTAGCTTTCTATCTTAAATTATGGTTTAATCCATGACCATATGCAATATATCAAAATGGTGACATATAAAGAAAAAGACAGTAGAAGTTTGGGGAGACGTTTTATTAATGTATAATTTTATTGGCAATGTACAATAGACATTTTAATTCTCTATGTATTTTGTCTCCTTGAAGTTTGGTAAATGCTTGTTCATATATAAAACTACACGATGCTTTTTTTGTAAGGACCGGAAATCGTGAAAATCTAAGTGCTACAGTATATTTCGTAGTGATTAAACACGTTGTCCAGAAGAGTTACCAGCCACTTCAGTGAAGCACTTCTAAAAATGTTTCTGATCAAGTTCAAATGCACCTGTTCATAAATAATGATTGGTTTTCTCATGTCCATTATACTGCTAAGTACAACTGCCTCCAATATAAAATACCGTTTCAATACATTTCTCCACATGGACAACTAGATAATCTAGTCATATTTACTTTTAACCAAGGCTAATACAAATTTACAAGTAAAGTAACTTCAGAACTTATTCAGAATAATTATTTTTCAACCAGAAGCTTTACTTTGGACAACGCAGAAGTAGATCGCGAGTGACATTCTGCAGCAGAAGCTGGAGGCTTGAGAACAAAAACTAAAAAGGACTAAATATCAGCAGTACACGCTTTTACAAGAACTCTGACCATTCTGAATGTTAACATTAAAGACCAGGTACTTCAGCTTGTGCGCCTGTCAAACAATCAAAACCTCCACACAAAAAAAATGAAAAATATCCCACAGAACACAGTATTTCAGAGAACATGTTAGACACTGGCATGACATTTCTCAGATCAAATTGGCAACTGAAATTTAACATCCACCTGAGCTTGCTTTGCTAAGCTTACTATTTCAGAGAGTTTCACCACCTGAAAAACATAAAATAGTTAATTTCAAAACAATCCTAACTTGAGTGTGCTAGACCAATTTTTTTTAAACAGAGTAATATCAGAGAATCATCAGCAAGATCTTAAAAGGGTGGGGTGGGTAGGATTAGTATTTAGTCCAGTGCTTGTTAATCGCTTCTAAGTGAAAGATCAGTCTAGTCTTTTAGAAAACATCTCACACAGTTATACGTCTGATTCTCACTTACAAGCAAATATCTTGATAAAATGCTACAATTTTTAAACTTTATGTGCCACCTTGTTTTCTTGGGAGGTGTTGGGGTACCCACTCACAAGAGATTCTATATATCTAGAAACTATTTCTCCCCTTTTTTGTTGAGTTTTTGTTGCAAGCATTTCTGGATGTTATTTTGATACCTTATGGAGCCTCAACTTCTCTTGCATAACAACTCAAAACCTCTATGAATCACTTTCTACATAGAATCAAATACTGTAAATAAGTGGTTCTTTGGGAAAAAAAAGATTCAGGTCTATATAAGTTTCCCCATTATACAAAATCCACCAGATGCCCTCTAATTTTTTGCAGAACAAAAATTTTCATCTTCCCTGTTGCTACACATTTGTAGTATGTTTTTCTTGTCCACATTACCTAACTTCAAAAGCACCTAAAATACTAGTTAGCTAGAATAATTTTCAGACATCTGTTGAATATTTAGGCAGAAAAAAATACTTTTAACATCACTGGTTATAATCACTGCTTCAAATGCTCAGGTATTACTCTTGACCTGTCCTCATCCATTTGTTTATCCCACTCATGGCATCATCTTACATAAACCTGTTTAAGGAATTATGTATAGGCAACATACAGAACCAACTATAAACCTTCCAAAAAGTGCTTCTACAGATACAGGTAATTTAAGATTACAAAACTAATTTTAACTCCATTTGCATGGCTCCATGATTCAGCTGAGAATTTTAGCTTCAGCAGCAGCTTTAGCATATGCATTACTTAAATGCAATATAGTTTAAAGACCTGTGTATACTGCTAGGGAAGATTTCCATTGACCTAACCAAAGCTTGATCAGGACTGCTTAAGCAGGACTTAATACTATTCCTTAAAACAGAGGGCCATACTGTCAAGCTAAGCAAGTTCTTCCTGCAAGCTCTCCACAGATGCTTCTAGAGCTTCAACCCCAGGAAACAAAGCAAAACAAAATACACGCACAAAAAAAATAAATCACAGAGAACCTGCCCGAATGTCTGAATACCTAATTACCTTATGAGGCAACAGGATAATCAACTATGTTTGGTTTTAATCATGCACACTGAAATATAGTGGTCTATTGAAGGAAGTGTTACACTGTGTTTTTCAGTGACCTCAATTTAGGTATTTTCTTCCAATAAATAAAGCTAAGCTCTTAGCCATTCCCCAACCAAGGAAAGGGAATGATCTGATCATTTGTCATTTACCTGTTTTATTTTTTTAAAACCTATTTTTTAACCTGCTTTTCAGAGGGGGAAACAAGAAAAAAAAGTCACAAACACAGAAATTTCTGGGGTGTAATAGCTTCTAACTGCATAGTTCTTCTTATAAATATGTACTAATTTGTAAACCATTTGCTTCAGGCCCTGATAATAACTGGCACTGTGATTTATCCTAAACTATCTTTAGTTGATTGAATGGAGTTTCAACTTTTCAATATTCTGCAACAGATGCTATGTTCTGAAAAGAATATTCGTAACCAGCCATCTTACCATTTTTGCAGCTTCATCCAAGTCATCACATGCAAGGATTTTGAGGCCACTAGCTGTTATTAAAGCTTTGGCATCATCAACTCGTGTACCTTAAGAAACAGATAAAATACCACTCTTATTGAACGGGAGACTACTGCCACCAGAGCATTCTCATATTTTCTAGGAAACCTGTTCCAAAAGTAAGTTAGTAAATAAATTTAGAAGACAACAACTTTAGTAGTTATAAAAGCAGGAAATCACTTTTTATTAACCTGCCAATTCTCACCATCTAAATTCAAGGTTTGCCTTATTTTTCCACAGTCTTCAGCTTACAGGCAACTTGCTATGCAATATATAAGCTTGAGAACATTTGTCAGTACTGACAGAAACATATTTAACATGTACTGAAGCACACTCACCTTGCAACCGTACCACAATAGGTATTTTTAGGTCCAAATCCTTCACTGCCATAACGATGCCTTGTGCTATCACATCACATCGCATAATGCCACCAAAAATATTTACCAGAATAGCCAGTACCTACAGAATCAATGACAGTATTCACGTTAAAAGTGGCCAGAGGCACATCAGATAAAAGCATCAGTCAGCCTTTCAGCCTATGGAAAATTCAAGTTCCATAATTGTAATAAGGGACTCTGCAAAAGACAGGGAACATCTGTGGCTGATGTTCTCTAGGACAGAAAGTACAGTTCTATAGAGTCACATACAGCGGAACAGTTACTTCAGGAAAACCCTACTGCAAAAATGCCCACCCCAGGGAACTTTCACATTGTCCTTCAATCCAGCATGAGCTGCAGGCAGTAGCCATTTCTTTTACTCTGTGTAGCTACTTGAAAAGACACATATACATTTTCTGTACAAAGCAATACTGTACATTATTAATCATGCTCAGAATTTGCTGAAGTAAAGAAAGCTGTTTGATTCTCTCCAAGCAAATCAAACAGATGAAACTTCAGTAAAGTCATTTAACAACTTGTCAACTGTTTTATCTTACCATTTCTAACATTACTCCAGCAGAGGTACCTCCCACACTAGTACCCCCACATACTGAAGAAGCCATGCCACACAGAAAATTTACAGAACTCATACACAAGACTCTGTTGATACAGGTTACTTAGAAGCTAGCATGCTTAGATGTAAGCTCTCTGAAATATGTTTTATTCAGGAGGACTAAGCCTGGGGTTAAGGAAAACTCTTTCGTACTCAACTGGTGGAAAGGAAGAGTAAAAAGATCACAGTCAATGGTGAAAGATGGAATAAAGTAGGAGCAAAAACGGGTAGACAGACTTGGAGGTCAGAATAAACAAGACAAAACATCAGCATGCAACTGGTTAATAAACAGTAGCTTGGTTCTCGTTATCTTGCAATTAGACTAGCTCATCTGTGTGACATTGTTCTTGCTCCTGCTACTAATGGGTAGAAGCAACTTAGACTGGCACCCCAGAGGGCTGTTCCAAGTAACCTCTAAACTGAAGCCAGAGTTCCAGCCAGAGCCCAGTCCATGATACCAATGGGCTGTACCGTTGTTTGACTTTCAGCTCCAGGAATCCCAGCTACAGTCATTGTTTTTTGATAAAATAGTGAGCAGCTGAAGGAAGGCAGAAAGGGAAAGACATATTAAGAAGCCTATTTGGACACCCTCTGTCCATGCATCAGCAGAGAACTGGCATTGCAAGAACTTGTCCCAAATCAACAACCCCCAGATTCTTCCTTGTTTCTTCTCCCCTTCTCTCTGTAATGCAGGTGCTCTGTGCCTGTTTCCCTCACTCTTCCCTCAGTTTGCTCAAATAATGTGAAGAAACTACAAGTCTTATGAGGAGCAGCTGAGGGAACTGGGGTTATTTAGCTTGGAGAAAAGAAGGCTCAGGGGAGACCTTGTGGCTCCCTACAACTACCTGAAAGGAGGGTGCAGCCAGGTGGGTGTTGGTGTCTTCTCCTAAGTAATAAGTGGTAAGATGAGAAGAAACGGCCTAAAGTTGTGCCAGGGGAAGTTTAGATTGGATATTAGGAAAAATTTCTTCACCAAAAAGGTTGGCAAGCATTGGAACAGGCTGCCCAGCAAAGTGGCTGAGTCATCAGACCTGGATGTATTAAAAGATGGGCAGACGTGGTGCTCAGGGACATGGTTTAGTGTTGGCACTAACACTTGGCAGTATTAGGTTTATGGTTGGACTCTATGATCTTAAAGGTCTTTTCCAACCTAAATAATTCTATGATTCTATAACACTCTTGCAGAGTGCATCAGACCCTATATTTGTTAACAAAAATCTTTTCAATGGGGAAGAGACTAAGCTCCTCTATAATATCACTCGCTATTTGTTTCTGGCCCTTTCCAAAGATGAGCAAGTGGTGCAAAAAATTCTGGTGCAAAAGTAGCATATCATTACCAGGTCCTGCAAGTCATTGCCACCTTTTTTGGTTACCTCTTTTTCATATTTTTCTTTCTTTTTAAAAAGCTCCAAATCACCATCAAGTTCCTACTGGGAACAGCACCTCTGTGTAGACCATCAGTCCAGTCCTTGAATTGCCCTTCTTGGATGGTAAAGCTCTTCCTCTAGTTTCAGCCAATTTATTATTTTATTATATTCAAACACTTCTGATAAAAATTCAATAGGATAAAATATCAATGCCCTTCCAAGCCCATTACAAAGTTATTTTATCTTACATTACATATAATTAGTACCTGAGAAACTTGTTTGTGCACAGTACAGTGAATATTCATCTCTACAACTCTATGCATAAAACAGATCCAGCTGCAAAACGGGCCCAAAAGCCCCCCCAAAAAAATAATATTAAACTCATCTGAATAATGGTTTCAGTTTAAACAGCAGGCAGGGGGAGTTTCTGACTCAAAAATTTCTGGAAAGACTCAAATACAGCTGTAGCTTCAACCAGAGGACACAAAACTGCCTATGCAGTACAGAGTCAAAGAACCTATTTTTAAAAAAGGGGAAAAAATTCAACAGGTTTTCTGGCCTTCTTCATTTGCACCAAGATTAAGCTAACATCTCCATCTTCTTCCCTTTTTAATTCTATGCTTATGAAAACATGTTTTCTGGAGAACATGCACTAAGCATTGCCTTTCAAATCACAGCCTGTTTTACCATTGTGTAGGACCTTGATATGTCAACTCTTCCCTCACCTTTTTATCAGAGGTAATAAGCTTAAAGGCTTCTGTCACTTGCTGCACCGTAGCACCACCACCAACATCAAGGAAGTTTGCTGGAGTTCCGCCATGAAGTTTAATTATGTCCATTGTGGCCATAGCTAAACCAGCACCATTGACTATATGAGAATAAAGATAACATTTAGGAATTCAGTTTATAAATCCATTAGGTAATTTAAAATTCATTAAACAGAACATACCTAAGCAGCCTATGTTTCCATCCAATCCTATATAGTTGAGATCTGCTTTTGCAGCATCCCTGTCTCTCTGATCTTCCTGTGTCCAATCCTGCATATCAAAGATCTTCTTCTGACGATAGGCCGAATTACTGTCAAAGTTTATCTTTGCATCCATACACATCACTGAAGGGAAAAAACCCCACAAATTATCATTTAATACTAGAATAATAGCTCAACTGCTACATGAATATGTTAAAGTATGTTAAGTCAAACTTGGCAACTAGCTCATGAAGTCCAAACTTATTAGCACTGCATGTAAATACAAGATTCTCTCCAGTTTACCCACACAATCAGTTAAGTCCCTTTAACTGCATAAAAAGGGAAGACAACTGTATTTCCTGAGACACTCTAAAACCAGAGAAATTTACAACAAGCCGTTTGATAAATCTGGGCATATTATGCTTCAGTAATTAGCATAAAATTAATACCTACAAAAGGTCTCTGGTTTGGGGTTTTTTAATCCCTCTTAGTTTTCTGCTTTTAGATTAAATATATATAGTGTGTGCATGCATGTATGCACACAGAAACATCTGAGTTGGAAGAAAAGGTGTCAGAAGAACACATGCAAAAGTAAGTTTCACTTAGATATAGCAGGTGACATGGAAAACCTGGAGTATTCTTTACATCAGAACTAAGTTTCTGCCTGTACAAATGTAAGACCTTTTTTTTTTATGAAGACTTTTATAAAGACTTCGTTTCAACCCCTTACCACAGATGATATAAAAATGACAAGGCACAAGAAACAGATGGAAGAGACTGCTCCCATACTGTTCATTTAAGCAGTATTCTTTTAAAAAAAACAAAAAAAACCCAAAAAAACCCCAAAAAAACCAAACAAACAAAACCAACAATAGCAGTAGAGTAACTGTAAGCTTCAATGAAGGAGCTACATTCATGTTTAAATTTAAAATTGTTGTAACCTGAGCTGAAGAGTAAATATTCTCCACGGATTTCTTTTTGGTGAGAGGGGAATTGGCTGTGATTGAATGTTAACTAACTAATCTGCAACTGGATGTGCTAAAAACCTGATAAACATCAACATATCACATTCCTAAAAGATGCTACTATTCTGGTTACCTGTTCAGTATCCACTTTGACTACACAAAATGGCTTAAGCTTCAATTAATGAATTTCTCACTGAAGAGTGGAAGATGTATTCTTGTTAAATAAATAAAAAAAACATTTAAAAGGAAGCTATTTAAACTTAAGATCCTACTTAGCAATTAAGAGCAAATATCTACTATGTTTAGATTCTCAAATTTATATACTTTATTAAATTAGTTTTTCAACATACCATGTTAATGCTAAGTCCTCTTGCTATATACAGCTGAAGTTTTAGCACTGTGAAGCAACTAAGATTTACAAAAATGTCAAGCTGTTACATGAAGAATATGAAGAAGAAACATTACCAACTCCTGATGCATCTTCCACCATAGGATTTATTTCTATCATGGTAGCATCGTATTTCAGAAAGAGATTATATAATTTGATCATATTTTCAGCTGCTTCATCCACCAGATTAGGAGGAAATCCCATTTTTTGGGCAAGCTGAAAGTAAAAGATTGGTTACCAGTTAACTGATGTTTGGGGTTTCATTTAGTTACAAATTAGGAATGTCCCAGTTTAGCTATTATTTCAGTGTTAATTGCTTTTGCAGATGCAGGACCTCTTCTGCCTTCTTGGAAAAAAAGAAACTCTAAGGTTTGAAAATATTGTTTTCAATACAAAACAGTGCACTTATCCTAAAAAAGAGCTAGTAAAAAGTCATCATCATATGCCTTTATAAAGCTATATAAAAGCTAGATAAGGCACTGCCATGCAGAGATGGATTTACATTGACTACCACCTGAAAATGCTTAAATATCTAGTTCAAATCCGTTTCAAAATGTCAGAAGGATTTAAGACAACTCAGCAGGTTGAATGCATGCACACTTTACAAAATTTACAAGCAACCCTCCCATCCTTGCTAATGTGTACTTTTCCACATTAACAATTACCCTAACAGCTTGCTCCTTTTTTATGCCTTCCACTATATCAATGGGTTCCTTAATTATCGCATCAGGATTCTCTGCAGCAACATCTTCAATATTAACACCACCCTGAGAACTGCCTATCAGCACAGGACCCTAGAACAAAAGGGAAAAAAAATGTGTAAGTAATTTTATATCACACAACTGAAACTTAGTTCTTCCCGTAAGATAACTCACAGCAATAAAACCTTCTTGTTATTTGGAATTTTTTTTATTTGGGCATTTTACTTGTATGCTCTGAGGAGACTGTTACTATCTATTCAATATATCTATATAAATCCCTTTAATAATATTTTCCAAATTTTGAGGTATGTTGTGTCCAATTTCTTTCAGCAAAGAGAACTTTTCTTTGTATATACTATAGCAACAGAGCAATTAACACAGACATACTAGTTTTAAATTTTGATAGAAAGATTCAACTTAGTAATCATATGCATTTTATCCTCTAGGTTGTCACCAGAAAAAGAACAGCCTTCTCATCTCCCCTTCTCCACTCACCCCTACACAAACGCACATCGAATGCCAGGCACTCATTTATTCATTCCACCATGCTCCAACTCCAAGGACAAATCTAGGGTGACAAATTACTGCAAACTATTCCTGTTCAGTAGGATCACAAAGCTCAATAACTATAGCCACCACCGAAAAGTCATGGAGTTCTGACAAAACAGCACTCAGTTATTCAATAATAAAAGAAATTAAGAAACCAGAATTGATAGCATTTGCGGCAGAGATTTTTTTAAAAAAGCTATCTAAATCTCAGCAAAAGCATCAAGGACTCACTACCATAGAACCTAAAAATCTCTCCCCATGGGAACCGTCCTCCAGTTTACAGGAAAGACATACTCACTTCTATTATCCCAACCTACCTTCCCTTATCACCACCTGTGCATGGATTATGACAGCTGGTGTACTAAGTCAGCATTTCATATCAGCACAGGTCTTAAACATTAAACAGCCTTGTAAATGTTGACAATTACAAGAACTGTGACACTAGTTCAGAGAACATGCTTAATAACCACACCACTCCCCTCCCATCACCACCCTTTCAAATGGAAACATACGGTGAGTTATCCTACATCTAATAGCAAGGTTCAACACAATCAGCATTTCTGGATATTCATATCCTGAACAGTCAGGAAGCTACAAACACATTATAAAAATAACTCAATTGTTCCACAGAATTGACCAAAGTGAACAGTTTTGCTTACAACATAAGAAGTCTTGCCCCTATTGGCAAATAACACCCAAGACATCAATTTCCACTTTCAACTGACTATTTCACAGACTTTTGCCCCCCCTTAAAGGAAGAGGTTTGCAATGACATCAGGAATACACACTGTGTGCTATTCAACCTTCACACTTCCTTCTTTTGAAAGGCATTTCCTCATCATAAGCATGCTACACAAGTTACAGCAATTACAAGCACATCTAAAAACGTGACTTCTAAGTCATCAGTAAAAACAAAGCACATCCCTATCAAAAGACAATAACCCACAGTTATGCTCGATATACACTAATAAGATTTACTTTTTTATACAAGAGCAAGAACAAGTCAGGAAAATACATTTCCCTTCTTTATCTAATTTGCTTAAATCAGTTACAGTAAATTCTATTTCCATAAGGATGCTTACTTATTGCTTACACAAGATTATAAAATCCAGCCATTTACAGTGTTTTAATGCCACCTTGTGGTAAATCTGGGGTGTGTTCTGTAACATTTGGATCGTCCCTGTTCCGTTATAGAGTACAACAGAATGTAGGTGCCCAAGCCATATAATTGCACTAAAACCCAACACAACCGATACTTTCCTATCAGAAAGAACACTACAGGGGAAGAGGAAGGAGCAAATACAATATTGAACTCCTAATTTTGCAACAAAAAAAAAAAAAAAGGGAGTAAGACTAATTTCCTCATTCCTCCACAGAAAATTATTTCATACTCGTTGCTCTAATTACCAAGAGCAGTGCCTCTGCAAACTCTTAAGCATCTGGATAGACCAAACTCAGTTTTTGTTGAGCTTCAGAAAATAAAGTTCCAAGATCTGCTTTACCCTGGCTTTGTTGAAGTTATTTAGCAACTCATGCTCTGTGCTCTATAATGGACCAATCTGTCACAAAATACACTGACACGTTTCAGTAACTTGGTTTGAATTGTAGCCTAAAAACTACACACCCATCCATACAGAAAATACAAGCAGGAGAGGCTATGCTTTTCATCTTCCTGAAAGCTCTGGAGACAGACCTCTAGGCCCAGATTTTCTTACTAGTTCCCGAAGAATATTGGCATAAGAAAGCTATCAGCACTCTCAAAACTGAAGGACACATCTGTGCACCTCTAGGAACCTCCACACATTGGAGAAAAAGGACGGTTTGATTTATCCAGCACCATTGGTTCTTCCAAAAGTCTTACTTTTCTTGTTCCTCACACTCTTAAATAGTGTGTACGTGTACAGGCACACAGATAGCTGTATTTTTAAACTAAACTCTAGTATGAGCATCTGGTAAATAAATGCAATCTAAAAACAAAATGAAAATAACCCCCTCTTTCCACCCATCTCCCCTTCAGCCATATGACTCTGAACTTCAGCTGGGGCTACTCATACTCATTCATTATTCCTTAAATTTAAATTGTAGCATTATATTTTTAAACCATTTAAACACTAAGGTAATCATATAGATACTAGGAAACAAAATCTAGCTCATGTGTATTTCTGATTTTCAGAAGCAAGTGACCAGTACAGTAAAATTCTGTGGCGTTTTCTTTTTTAAATTCAGGTATAACAAGTTAATTAGTTTACTTCTATTTCTAATATTACTCACTTGAAAAGACCTTTCCATTGTTATTGCAAAATAGTATTCTCTCCTGGGATATCTGCGCTCACAGATAAATACTTGATTGCATATTCTGCCCTTTTCTCCTGTCTGCTTGGTAAACAACTTCTTTCCAATCATTTTGGAGGAGATATCTTTTGCTTCTTCTGGACTAGAATAAAAGAAGCTCAGAATGTGACAAAGAAACTGCTGGAAAAACAGAAGTAGTGTTAAAAAAAATCTTACCTAATTTGTGTTATTTTAAGGTTAATAATTAAAACACTGATTTAAAACTAAGCAATAGGTTCAGTTCATAATGTGAAACTTCAAAGTTTTTCCACTTGGTTGGATAATTTAGAAACAACTTACGAAAAAACTATTTTCACTCCTCCTTTGAGGCCACCTTCAAATGTTCCTTTTCCTCTACCACCAGCTAAAACCTGTGCTTTTACCACAAGATCCTTTGAACCTAGAATGAAAGAAAACCCAAAATTTGTCATCTGTGACTACTAGAACAAACTGCCCCAGGTAGAATAATAAAGGTTGTTTTCACTTTATCCCCCCTTCTCCACCCCCACCCTCCCAATTCAACACACAAATATGTGAATCAAAGACTGCATTGGAACTCACATAGGTTATTCCAAAAGTCTCAAACCACCCACAAATAGCACCTTTAGGCTTTAGGCTGTTCTGTGAACAAGCCTTGGTGAGTTAGTACCCAAAAGTGTTGATACTTTGAGTGTTCTAATATATCTTTAACATGTGTTTGAATCACAAATGACTAAGCACCCAGCAAGAAATGGTTAGTATCTCACAGGCTATTAACAAGATTAAACCGAGTATCTGACACACCATAATCCAAGATTTTCCTCAATCGGGTACAAATACCCTATATCTGTAACCGCTATCTTCTCAGCAGTGATATGTAACTATGGCACTTACCCAAATCAGCTTGCAGGTCCACTATAGCTTCCAAACAGCAGAGCACTGATGCATAAGCTAGAGTGCTTTGCAGAAGTCAGAGGCCTAAGCAAATCTGCTATTTTTTTCCCAGAGTAGGCAGAGTAAGCCCTCTAGTTGGCTTTAACTGTTTAAAAATCCTTTACAAAATATTATTCTAGGTAGGGGAGACTGTGCATTTGGGTTTAAAAAGCAAAGTATGAGAATATAATCAAAATCAACTGGGATATTTTGAAGTGCCATTGAAAGACAAAAAGCAAAGAAAAAAGTTCAAGTCATTTAAGGTGATAAAGGAAGAAAAGCAAAGTCCTGAGTTGTTACTCAAGTTCAATTACACTGAATAAACTGCAGAGCAGCTAGACTGCAAGATGTTAAGAGCTGCCCCATTCACATTTGTGTGGCACATCCCATCTTTTCTCATGCCACCCGTAGCTGAGACACTCTGGTCTTTCAGAGCACAGAAAGAGCTTGCTCTTCTCTTGGATGTGAAAAGGCAATCATGGAAAAGCCTAAGAAAAATTACAGTACTTGAGCAAAACTAGCTGCTATGCATACTGAAAAAGATTACAGCAGACAAAAAAGTTATGTTAACTCCTATTTTGACCTGCATCCTGCCTGGCCAAATAAAATTAAACTTGCATAATATCACAAGCCAGGCTGGCTATAAGCAAAGGGAATGCTCAAGTTACTACTCCCAACTAGCTACTTGTAGATTTTACTTCTTGACTGTCTACCTAACAACAGATCTCTGAATTCACAACCGATATGAAGTCCTTTGGCACAAGAAGCATAAAAGTTATAAGCACGCAAGTATGTTGATTTACTGTAGTCTAGTATTTAATTCAGTTCCTGAAGATAACTATTTTTATAGCTACTAAGTACTAGCAACCAAGTAAGCTAACATGCTTTATAGAAGCCATGTGAAACAAGACTTAACTTTTACGTAATTAAGTACAAAACTTGCTTTAGGAAACACTAAGCCTCATGTATGAGTAAGATTACAAATAGTAGCTTCATGGATAAATGAAGCCACATACTACAACATGTGAGCTTAAAAATAAAGTTCCATTCATTTGCAAATAATTTACCTTGCACGTTAATACAAACACAAAATTTGGAGGAGCACAACTTCTTAGTGTTAGTATAAAAGACAGAGGAAAATACTTTCTTTTCCATGAAGAGCTTCAAAAAAACCCAAAGCCCACACTTGCTGCCTTGCTTAGAGAGGATCCACCTAGGCTCCTTCACAAGGATGTAAAGTGACTCAAGTATTTAAAATTTAAAATATTCACAGCATTATTTTACTATTTTGAGCTTTCTATGGAAGTTTTATACCTAACAAAGATTCAGAACTGATACACTTAGTAATCAAGACTAAGAAATTTAATTTACAGTCCCCTAGGAAGTTCAGAAGAGAAGGTGCTACTTCTCCACCCTACTTTTCATCTCCTACACTAAGTCCAGAAGGTAGAAGCTGCTTCTATAGAGAAGTTTTCAGGAAAGCAATGAAGTTCACCCACAGGCATGTTCTTTGTAGCGATTACTCCTCCTAGCAATAAAGACCAGAATCTGAACAAGTCAGAACCAGATGCCAACTAAAGCTCTGGCAAGATCTCAGCTGGAACATTACCTTTAGCTCTGGGCATGGTCATAAAAGTAATTTTCAATGTGAAAGACTGTCTACTAGGATGATCACTGAAATGAAGAGCTTCCCTTACAAGAACAGACTAAAAGAGCTTGGCACTTCTTTACATCTATCAATGGAGAACAAAGCAAGAACATGATTACAGTCTTTATCCATACCTGGTGAGGGGCAGAGCGAGAACACACAACTACACCTACATCATACATTCTGTTTCCTGCCCTACACCAGCCAAAACCAAAAGCCACCTACCAAGGGAAGTCAGCTTTAAAAAGATGCAAGAAAAAGGTGTTCCCTCTGATATTCCTAAGACAACAATTATGAAAACAGACAGGCTGACAATCTTCCTTAATACCATGTTCTTTTGCCACCATGAGAAGCACCATTGCCCTAATCCCATAGGATATTTCTTAAGAATTTAATTATTATGCATGATTATACTTCAGCAACATATAAAGACGTCCAGAAAAAAAAGCATGAGGAACAACTTTAAACTCCTTGCAATCAGTTTTGGCCACAGCAAAGTTGTTATTGGACTATCCCTTATGCAACAGAATGCAACAATTATGGCATTAAATGGTCAGGATATTAATGATTTGTAATTTGTTTTCCTACAGCACTGCAAACAAACTAGCTGCTTGATTGCATAAACACATAACACTTCAAGGGTAATTTGACCAGCTATGTTTATAAGCACTTAAGCTGCACAGATGTATCTGAAACAAAATTTAAGATAACATGTCCCAAGAAAGCCTTAACTTAACCCACGCAGAAAGTTTATTGTTCCATAAACATTTTTCCCCACAGCTCCTATTTGAAATGACCCTGAAACTAGAGGACAGAAATGTTTGGTCACACATCTCATCTGCAGTGTTACATCTGCAGCACTATCACACAATCTGACACAGCAGAGAACTGCTGATACACAGTAACCCAAGAAAAAATTTGAAAGCAGCAGCCTACACAGTTTTCTACTCAGTATCAATAGTGGTGCTCTTCTGTTTTGCTTACATTGCTTTGAAATAGTGCTAGGCTTTTGTTTCAATGAAAAATAGCAGTTTCTGCCCTAGAACAGGTATCCACATACAAAGTTAGGACTAAGTTTATGCCAGCCAATGCTACACCACACCAGCAGTCCTACCGTGCCTCCTGTCCTCAGGTTTCCACTCCAGTCTCCCTCCTTGTGCCAACAGAAGCATTTGCACAATCATGCCCTGAAGCATTATCAGAAGAGTGGCTCCACTGAAGGCAAAAGCTAATCTGGCAGACAGTACTTTTGCAAGCCTGCGTGCAGTGTGACAAGCACCTGCACAGGGTCACTGAAGTGAGCAGGACAGAAAGCAGGACACCTGCTTTCAGCAGCGATAACAAGCCGTAAAGCCTTAATACAGGGCACTAGAACAAGACAGCAGACCCACTAATGTCTCGGGCAAGCAAGCTACAGACCAATGCACAAAACTCGGAACAAGCATTTGTTAGGAGCTGCATTTCCATACTAATGGCAGTCAGCACTAAAAGCATATGAAAGTAAAACAGCCTGAAAAGAATCAGGAAATGTTTAGAAAATTAAGAGGCAATACCAATGAGAACAAGTGCCTGAAAGGAGCAGAACAGAGTCAGCCTCTATCTGTTCAGGACAACAAAAATCTATACAGTACTTAACACTGCAGGTTTCACCTTCAACAATGGTTTATTAACTAGACAGTGGGAGTAACACAGACAGAAAACAGGCCAATCTTAACTTCTAGTAATACTAGTATTTATTTACTTATTGCAAGGATTAAGTTCTCATTCCATAACCTCAGCGTTCAAACTGGGAGAAAGGTCTCTTTCTCCTTGCATGCATGCATTGATCTGTGTAAAATGCAATCTTACAATAAGCTTATTAAGAGGCAAGAAGGCTTGCTGTTCCATTGTATCTCTGAAGTTTTCTCTGCAAGTAGAAAGTCGAATCACTTTAATTGCCACTTCTCTACCAGATGTTGACTGTAGCAGCAGTACTGTTTTCCACATATTATAAACCCCTTCATAGTAACTACGCAAGCATAATGTGTTCTGACAAAACAGACAACAGTAAAAGGCAGTGATATGTTAATAACACAAGTGCCAATCAAGTTCTCAACTACTGTTCAACTGCAAACTTACCCTGGGAGAGAGACAGAGACCCGTAACTTTTGCCTCAGTTACTCTGTATTTAGGTTTTTAGTTCCAGGAAGAATATCTCTCCATTTATTAGCACAAACCAGTTTTTTTCTTGTTGCATAGATACAATAAAAACTCTAAGTTTAAACAATACAGTTGTATTTACTGGAATTAGAGAGGGAAAAGATGGACTTGTAACTAACAAACAGAAGTCTCAACATAAAGACTACGCCAACTCTAACTCTGCCAACACAGGCAGAGAATCTCTTCAGAGTATACTTATTAACCAAACACAGACAGTATAGTTATTTAGAATTTATCTTCAAAATTACATTTGAAACTTTTGAGTGTTAGAAGAATCACTGCATGCAAATCAAAAGTATGACTACTGAAATAATTTTGCGCCAAGGATCTTCATACTTGCACTGAAAGGACCATACGAGTCAGGAGAGCCAACAAGATGTTTCACTATTAAAAAATACTAATTTCTACACAAATACTTCCCGACATTAATCAACTGTTTCATCAACTCACAAGACAGGTGTGGTTTTGGCAATAGCTTAAGTTAAGCAATTAAAATAGAGATCAAAATTTGAAGCTGCTGGTTAGATGAATTATTTGAATTAGTGAATTATTATCAACAACATGCTTTGATATCAGAACTTCAAAGGAGTAAAGTGCTACAGAAGAAAGCAAAGTCTGAAGCAAAATGTAAGCTTCAGATGCCAAAAAAGTAGTGTTTACCAGAATTCAAGCAGATGTTTGGTTTCTAGACCAAACTGCTGGTTATCTAGAGATTTTAACCACGTAAGCAAGAACATAATTGGAAAAAACTACTTAGCACTGACCACTACAGCTGGGGTTTTTTTAACACCTGAGGGATTTCTGCACAAGTTCGCCACCTTAGATCATCATCCATGTCCTATAGCAACTGAATAAATGCTCTGGAGCTTCAGACTTTACAAACAACCTAAAAGACATCAGTTAACACAGTCAAGCAGAGAATTCACAAGCAGGGAAAACTGATAATGGCAAAACAACCAAGAAGTACTAGGAACAAAAAACTAGATGTGAACTTTCACTGTGACACAGGAAAAAGAATTTAATCACAGACTACGAAAGAAGGTGTGCCATACACTAGGAGAAAATCACCCCAGCTTTTGTGCCACAGTGCCTGGAATACCTATTCTTTTGAAGAGCTAAGAAGAAAAAGCTAGTACTTTACCTAAGGAAACCATTGCACACATTGTCCTAAACTTTGGTTTCCAACTAAACCAAGCCTGAGATCAAAAAATCTATTTATAAACCCACCCAGGTTTACGTATTACTTTTTCTGCCTATTGCTTAAACATACAACCCGCATCTATTAAGAAAAAAAATAACACTGAAAAAGAACTTAAAAGGTCTGAAAACAAACATCTATTAATCATGGAACTGTCTGCAGGAAAACAGACAAGCCAATTACTTGAGTCATTCTGTAGAAAGCATACCAAAAAAAGATTATTCCTTATAAACCACACTGCTAAGGAGGTGGACTAGATCTCTTAAACTGCAATAGGAAAAGTAGCAGCAGCCTCCATCGCTGCCAGTCTCCTTTCAAGAACTCTGATGTAGAAAGGTGAAATGTTATGCACTATTTCTCAATGCCTCCTATTCTGTTCAGCTTTTTATTTTACTGAAATTTGACAGTCTACCATGAGCATAAAGCTGTAGGATTCACCAACTTAAAATCCTACAAAACTACCAGAACAGAAAAGCTGTTCTCAAATCATCATGAACAGAAACATGCGACAAAAGAAAAGCAGCCTCGTCTACAGGCATACAATATGTCAACTCCCTTCCATGCAACTGTTAACAGAGGAAGGTGTCAGGAAGCATCAAACTTCAGTTATAGCAATACATAGACTTTCATAGGTGCTGTCTTAACAAACAGCAATACTATACATTTCAAAGAGCATGTTTTGCTGAGCTATTTGCTATCATGCTGATGAAGCATGGAAGAAACTCAAGAAATAGTCTAGGGTCATTAGTCATGTTCTTGATAACAAATGTGTATCAGCTTCTAAATCAGCACCGGTCACAGTGCTAGCTGGAATGCACACATTGGCTGAGTTTAAACCATAAACTTCGGGGCAATCATCAAGACATACTACAGCCTCTTATCAACACTCTCTAACAGAATTTACTCAGCTCACTATTTCAAGTATTTAAGCAAGACGCTTATGTAACATACAAACAGCCACACAACATTGCAAAGCCCACAAATAACTGAAAATCTTTTTTTTTTTTTAATCAATAGAGTCTTTAAAGACTTCATCAGATACAAGTCTTCTCACCTCTCAGTAGAATGCATTCTTTCAGAGGCACAAATGAGATCTGGAGGTCTTGAAAGGAGACAGCGAACTACTGGAGGAAAAGTGAGTGAGCAGTGATATATACAGGCAGTCCAAACCTACTCCCAGGGACTGAATTACTCAGCAGTAGTTCTTTTACAAGAATAATAGCTTCATGAACCAGTATGTGATAACAATTTACTTGAAAAGAGATGGGGGGCTCTTTATAGGGAAAAGCCAGTTGTGATAAGTATCAAATTCCAGTGATAACTCTCAAAAGGCAGACAAGTATGAAAAGAAAAAGCTATATGCAAACAATTGTTGTAATAATTACAACAGCCAACCTTCTTATGACACTACAGAAAATATTTTTAAAAAATAGAAGCATGACAATCATTTGCAGAATCCAGATAGAACAGAAATCGGAGTTGAAAACAGCACTTTAAGAAATCTGATAGCTGCAGCAGAAATAATTTTTTTTTAAAATAGCAAAAAAAATTTTTTTCCTTAAGACTCAAACCATAAGTGATCTGTCATCCTTGCTCCAAAGTTGCTCACAGCACCTAATTTCATCTGTTTCCATTAGAAATACTAGAAAAATGTTATAGGGAAGAAAACAATGCAAGCTCCAATACTGTATTTTACTTCACATACGTTTCAAAATTACTTCACATATAGGTAAACAATTTGCTCTCTTTAGGACACTTTGGTCTTTAGCAGAAAAAATATTTAGTACAAGAAAGACTGAGGAGGGTGGAGAGGAAGCAACCCGGCTTCCAGGCTATTTCATCTAACTTCAGACCTCAACATAAGCATAACTTTGAAGGAAATTCTAACAAACATGATTATTTTTGTTATTTGAAGACTATTTAGTGCACTCTTCTAATTAGGCTCTAAGATAAACTGCACCTGATTCTACCACACACTAGTTACCTTGCAGTGACAAATAAACCTCAGTGTGGTGAAGCATTGGTTTCGTTCATACAACAGGGTTATACTGGTTTAGCTACAGCCACAGTAAAACTATGATAGTCTCTGTTAATGAGAGGGTTGTATTTGTTATATACTAGGATAAAAAGTTACCCATTTCTAACTGGAATGAGGTATCTGCAAAAGAGGGAAGAAATCCACTGCCAAACTCAAGTTTACAGAGAGCAGGTTTCTGACTAAAGATTACCAGAAGCATGTGGATCAGCACTAGAGAGACAGAGCAAGCAGACCGACTATCTTTGTAATGGTTTAGACAAACATTTGAAAAACCAGTTTAACACATAGAAAGAAGCAAAAGATAATCTCATATCTACCGGCAACAACTCTTACACAACAAAAATAAACAATGAGCAGGTGGACAAAAAAAAAAGTGAGGTTTTTTTCATTCTGCTAGAGATTTGGTTTGTTTGGTTTGGTTTTTTTTAAGTACAAACTAAATGAAAACTAGTGGGGAAATGGCTACAATAACAAAGAAATCCAAAACACTGGAGCAAAGGATAATCTGTCACCATTCAGAATGAGTTCTGGACAATGTTTGAGCAATGCCTCAAAAACTCAAGCTCCTTCAGAGTGTTCTCCTTTTAGGAAGTCTTCCCTTCCTCATCTCAAGTACCAAAGAAAGCCATAGCGTCAAATACACACCAACTTAAAAGCCCTGAATTCCTTTATTCTGGCTTACTAAAGGATGCTAACTCATACACTTCACAACTTCATTTTTGTGATCCCCAAGAAATTGCACAGGGTCACATACTCCAGATAAAAGGCATACCTATGACATCACATGGATGAGACAGAGCTATAAACCAGCAGACAGACACACCTACTTCACTATAGGACTCTGCTCTGAACAAGGAACAAAACAAAAGGAAACCTGACCTGCAAGTTACCCCGCTGTCTATTAAGGAGCCATAGGCTGTGCAGATATCAATGTAAGCAAAGGGGTATGCCCAATTTGTGAAGTTTAGATCATGCTACAAGCTCACCCTTAACAGAAAGCGAAGGTCTGAGTTTTAAACCATTCTCAGAAGTATTGTAAGACCTTTCCATCATACTAACAAAGTTATAATTTTGTATCATTTACTCTCTAATGGGAACAAGACAAAGAAGGCAGGCAGACAATACCTGAATTTCTGGGACATCAGATCTAAAGAAAAAGCAGCTTTTCAATTCTTTTCTACATTACAAAGCAGCATAACTTGCTCTAGAAAAAAAAAATTATCTTCTTTTTCAGATCTCATTTCTTGCATTAAATCTACACACGAAACTGAAATGAATCTAACAAAACCTATAACCCCAGAAATCACTACAAATGCATCCATTTGGAGATGAAAAGAGATTTAGGCATTTGCATAGAGGAGCGGAATATGACAAGCAATGCCCTTAATTAAAACTGTGTGACTATTACATTTTTCCAGGGGGTAAAAAAGCTTTAAACTAAAAAAAAAAAAAAAAAGAAAAAAAGAAAAAAATCAGTAATAATGCCTCAAACAAAAACCTTACTAAGACACATAGTAGGTAAAGTGGCAAATTAACAGGCAGAGTCAAGTTCAAAATTAAAGCTCAGCTCTGAAGTATTTAAGCACCAGGCAAAGGAGATTGGATGCTTTTTCATCAACAAGACAGGAATTTAGCATATAACTACAAGCCATCAAAGTTCTCCCCTCCTGTATGAAGTAGTTATGTTCTGCCAGAACAGCACGTTCACAAAGGAATAGGATTTTACTCTTCTTCTGCAGCCTAAAGGTAAGTATGCTTTGCATCTTCTGTTCTATGAGATCTTGGACTGCAGAAGCCTTACCTGCCATCACCACTGAAGCTCTTCACACAAGACTTCCTCTAACCTTACTTGAGAGCAAAAAGAAATTCAGGATTTGCACGAAGTAGAGTCTACTACTCATCTCAAAGAAGTTCAGGTAGTTGTATTAGTCTAGGCTAATACAATTTATACCTGCCCCATTCCTTCTAAACAGGACTCACAAATTACAGAAGTATCTGCTGCATTTGGGATACGGGAACGATTGTGCCTGAAATATATCTTCACAGCCTTTAATGGAAGAAGGATCAAATCCTTCCCCACTGGAATTTCAGGGACACAGTTTAGCTTCATAAGCAAGTCTCAATACAGAACCAAGGGTGTCTTTAAAACTAGGTCACTTAACTGATTTCACTGCATACTTGTGCACTGAGCAATCTTAAGCATTAGAAAACTCCAAATTAAGAGAACGTCAGCTCCAAAGTAAATACTCAAATCTGCAAGAAAGTTGTTTCACAGGAAAGGCTCTCTTAAAGAGAAGGTATATTCAGAACTCCAAGAAATGTCTTACCAGGAAAGACAGAAAAAGTAGTTACACCTTGTATCAATCCCATGCCTATATTGTATATGTTCTCTTTAATATTATACCTATTTCTTTTGCTATTTTGTAAGCTTCGTCTGGTGTCCTGGCAACTAGTCCATGTGGAACAGAAATACCAGCCTCCTGCAACAGTCCCATGCTCAGGTATTCGTGTAGTGACAGTCTCCTCTGTTGCTGTCGTTGCACCTGAAATCCATGATTATTGAGGATTCCTGGACTTCCACCAAGTACCTGAAGGGAAGCGGGGAGAAAAAAAAAAGAACAAACAACATGACTGTGTTGTGAAAAACTGCCCTCTTTGTTTAGATTTTAAGTCATCTATATATTAAACAAGTACAGTTTAGTGTACCAATGCAAACACCTGAAGACTTAATCCTACACTTGTACATTATCCTTCCACATTAGTCATTCATGTCAGGTTTGGTATTGGGTTTTGTGAGATTTTACTGGGGCAGCAGGAAAGAGCTGGTGAAGCTGCTAGCACTAACAAGCACTGGGAGGGTTAAACCACCACTGAGTTATTTAGTTAGCATTTAAACACTTTAAGGAAAGAACCTCGAGGAACTTTGGAAGCATAAGAAAACAGAGAAAAGCACACAGAACAGGCTCGTTCAAAAGTTTTGGTAGACTGCCTCTGTCTGCCAGGCTAAGAACTAAGCCCTGCGAAGGAGGGGCAGCAGAAACTAAGTTACACCACCTTCAGTGGTTTTATGTGGTGAATTTCAGTTCCTATAAAACAGACTGGTCAGCCTTCATATGACTATTGTGAAACAGAAAAACCTAGCTATCATCCATTTCAAACATCTACACTGAATCAGAAGGTTGTCAAAAGCGTAAAACAGCTTTAACATTTTAAATGCTAAGTAAAATATAATATGCCTAATATTCACTCCAGGAAGTTCCAGTATGGAATGAGTCTTAATTTCGTCTGCAAAAGTCATGTACAGAACTCCAAGAATTTCTGATAGATATTTTGCACAAAGTAACTCAGGAAGTAACTGATTTTGATTATAAAACATCAGAAGTGGTACTACATGAGCAATGCCTTTTAAAGAACTGCTACTCATGAACTTTAAGACGACATAGATTTCCAAAGGGTACCTTGTAAAGTAACTGTATTTCATAGCAAGAAAGCTGTCAACAACGAAAGTAAAAAACGTTTGCTGTGTTCTTCTTTATCATTTTCACCATATAGGAACAAGACCTTAATTTTATACACACATGAAACAGCAAACCTCCTGAATTCAGCTAACCCATAAACACAGATTAGCACTGAAAGATTCAAGGTAAAAAGACTACAAAACAAACTTAGATACAAGGAAAAAAATGCATTTATTTTTGTCTTTTTTAGTACGTACCATTGGCACAACTACCACAAAAATGAATCTGTATTAGGAAGTTTCTAATAAGACTGGATTTTTAAGGTTTTGTTTCATTTCAAATAAACTAAGCGTGCAGGCAACACAGGAGCTTTACTACGGCATTTCAAGCTAGTGAATCACAGAGCCTGTTTAACCTCCGAAGGATTCCTTCTGCAAACAGGAGGCCCCTTCCTTGGCATGACACCCAGGCGAGAGGTGCTGATGGCCGTAGCTGCTGTTTCTGGCGCTGCTGACCGGCTGGGCCCTGGGAGGCCGAGTGTAACACGAGAGGGGAACGGGAGCGACCTTCCTCCGTGCGTGGAAGGAGAAGAACGTCGCACGGAGTTACACGCTGCAGGCTCCCTAGCACTTCTGTTTACACCGCTTCCCAGGGGTTCTGCAGCCAAAAACAAGGCCGCACCCCACAAAGGCATTCACAGGAAACCGGAACAGAGACTGAGGAGATCACAGAATCATAGAATGTTTGGGGTTGGAAAGGACCCCTAGAGGTCATCTAGTCCAACCCCCCTGCAGG
>NW_009260600.1:1265444-1278057 GCF_000687185.1 Egretta garzetta
TGGCGCCGTCCGTGTCCGGCGGGAGGAGAGGGCCCCAGCCCCCTTCTGCCATCCCTCTGCTTCAAGGGGGAAAATTTGTCAATATTTTTACTCTGAGGAGATTTTTTTTTTTTTTTTTCGTATTTCAGGTTGCCTTCGTGCAATAGCTCAAGCCCATCAACTACCAAACCGGACCGAAGAGCCAGTATTTCTAGGTACTTATTTTGCAAGCCCATCTTCGGCCCCCCGCCCCCGTACCAGGCTCCGCCATCGTGCCACAAAACCATTTCTGCCCGACGCAGCTCGGAGCTGCGCCTCCGCCTTCGCGTTTTAATATCTGTGCTTGTGCTGTGGCCGCCTTGAGTCGCGCCGCCAACGAACCTACGTGGGGGACAGCCACCCCTGCAGAAGCCGGTGAGCAGACCTTGCGGGTCACAAGGAGGCGAAGCTGCTTCCTTTAAAAGAAAACAGGCATTAGGAAAAGAGAAGTGGCCTGGGAAACCAGGACGAGGAATGTCCTCTACCAATAATAAGTAAAACTGCAGTTATTTCTGTACGTCATGGACGTCAAAGCTAGATCTGATCTGAAGGAAAACCATGCCGGAGCTGTGGTTCTCATGCATTTTGTAACTGGAATTACCCAATAACAGGAAAGGTTGCATTTTTCTGTTCTGAAACTGAAAGTGCACTATCATAGCTTCTCCTTGAGGGAGTATTGCAAAAGACGGAGTAACCATAGCTCAGGTATTTTGCTTCTGGTCCTCCGCTGTCTGCGCATAGTGTTATTGTCGCCTGCTAGCATTGCAGTGAGCTCAGCAGAGTGCTTAGATCTGCACCTCTGATGTTCAGACATGCAAGGTAGGAGCGCATGTCACTGAACCTGTAAGCACCTGCAAAATTTTGATAGACCACCCAAAGTTTTCCACCACAGCTGATAAAGGACTTCCCTCTGCCAAGGGGGAAAAAGAAAAAAAGAAAAAAAAGCACTTAAACTCTCTGCTCTTTCTCCACCTCTCCTCTGTACACACAGTGGCTCTTTGCTGGTCGCCAGGCCTGCCTGTGGCTCCATCACAGGACAGTACTTGTGTGTCATTTCCACATATGAACTTCAGGAAATCTCACAACTCTGGGAGACTCTCTGAAATTGTATCCCCCCTGGAAATGGGAAGAAAGAGTATGCAACAAAGTTTACAAAGACGATGTAATGAAGCTTGGCAAAACTTTAAACCTTAGCCCAAAGCTACCGTTCAGACACCAGTAGTGGCTGCAGGTCAGGAAACGGGACTTAAATCCTGACTCAGCTGCTTGCTACTGCAAGAAAGTTGGACAAATCTCTCTGGGTTTAGAATTCATTCTTGCCTTTGCAAAGAGCTGTAAGATGTTCAGAGCACATTTGCTATTCTATGTTATTCTCACTACAGGTGACTTCTTCCAGTTTTAAGATGAAGAAGACTTTTATCTTACACATCAAAACAATAAATGTCACATGGTCTTGAAATATTGAAGGACTTCTAGAAAGACTGTGGCAGCTGCTGCCATTGTCTATAGTCCGATAAAGAGCTGTATGGAGAGCTTTAATTATTTGGATGTTGTACTGTCCGATTTCCTTGTCAGCTGTGAGAACTGGGCTAACTGGGATTCATTGCAAAAGCGCATGAATTTCTGTCTGATCAGCAGCGCCACCGTCCGGCTCAGGCTGTCAGTACAAGGTGGTCGGGAGTTAACTCAAACTTTTAAAACATCTGTTCTTGCAAACGACACATTCACCTTTGCTTTGCTTTCTTAGAGAAAGAGGAAAAGATAATGATCTTGGCTACAACGAGGCAAATTCCTAGTGAGTGCAGTTAAAGGAACTCAGGTTTGCATAGGCTCAGCCTGGTTCGATACCTGACCCACACTTGCAGAGATTGTGCAAGGAAAAGGGAATGCACTGTAGGATTCTGATAGACATTCAGATGTTTTGTTAAATCTCAAAAAAATTCTGGATATAGATTCCTTCGTGTCTGAAGTTTAAAACGGTGAGACTTCTCGCTAAAGTCAGAAAAAGCTTTTTAACACAGGATTGAAGTCCTCTCTGAAACTGTATTTAAAGCTATAAAGGAAGAAAAAAGTACATTGCAAATGAGGTAGAAGGAGCAAAGATGTTTTAACAGACAGACAGCTGTTTGAGGCCAAATAAAGCATTCCAGAAGACTCAGGCATTATGAAATAGCTATGAATTTGCTTTATTATGGATTTACCACACCTACCTAGTGACAATGGTACAATCTGATTTGCTTCCCAGATTTTGTAAGCTCCCCTTGTCGCCATTTAAGTCAAAAAACATTAGAGCAGAGGGTCTCGCCAAGAAGGACATCTCAGTGAGAAAGCCAAAGCCTCTGCCAAGACTGTGAGTTTAGAGGGTATAAAATTTCCAGAAACAAAGGAAGAGATTTAGCAGCGACTTAAAAAGCATCTCAGTACCCATGAAGAAAACCTCACTGAGCTTTCCAGAACACTTTTAGTTAAAGACAGGACGGAGGAGCCAAGGTCAGAGCAAAAAACCTGACTTGAAGCAAAGTGAGAAGAATTATTCAGTGGTGTCTACACAGCACGACTTGCAGCCAGTGAATTCTCTCTGCATTGCTTGTCTGCAGGAGTACCATCAGGGTTGACTCTGGACAAACTGCAGGTTGCTTAAGGGGACTGTCAGGAGCATCTAGTATCGTGAAACTATTCACTGCACCCTTTTGCAATATGAGCAGGTTATTCCATCTGTTCTTCCAATGACTGTCATACAGAAAAGGCAATCCAGGCTCCTTCCCTGAAGGTGCTCCAGTGTCTCTCCTGCAAGGATTCTGACATCTTCACCTGTCCTTGCAACAGGCATTTGTACGCACTCTCAGGTCTGGATAGGTGCAGTTTTCTAAAGGCGACAGTGTGAACATTAAGTACCAGTTCACCATTTCTCCCAATACAAAGAACTGGGGAACACCAAGGCCAGCAGGTGAAATGTTCAATGTAAGCAAAAGGATTTTGCTTGCAGAAGTGATTCTTCACATAGCTAAGCTGTGGAGCACTTTGCCATGGATGCTGCAAATGATGGAAGTTTACATGGGTTCAAGAGGAGTCTTGGGAAGTTTAAAGAAGAGAAATGAGAAGAGGGCTAGTAAATACACAGAAGCCACCTCTGCCTTGAGAAGTCATTGAGCCACAGATGGCTGTAGTCGAGTAGTCAAAAGCGCAGTCATGATTTCTTGCCTATTATGTTCCAGACATCCACTCTGGACTGCCAGGTACTGTCCTAGATGGATTTTTGTCCTGAGCTAATGGACCCTTTTATATTCTTCTGCCTCAATCTGCCCTGGGATTGAATTCACCCAGAAATTTCATAGAAGCTGGAGCACAATCCATCTTTGCCAGCATATGAGTTGCCCAAGGTCACTTAAAATGTTAACGGCAGAGCTACAAATAAAACAGAATTGTGTCACCACCTACACACACTCTGATGACTCAATCTTGTCTGTAAACATTATAGCAAAGAAATAATTAACAACCAATGAAGACGGTAAAACTCTCTCTTCACAGTGCAGCTCTACTTTGTCCTATTGCTCTTGCACATGCACACCATTATTCTCTGAGTCATGAAGACAGTGACTGCTTTTGGGCTGACAGCATGTCTTGATGACAGAGTGCTCTTAATGGAACGAGATATGAATGGTAAGTCCATCACTGATACAGAACCCAATATTCCAGCATTAAAAAAGTACAGAAGCTCATGATAGACAGTGAGGGTTATAGGAATCAACCTTTTCCTTGCTCAGCTAGGCCCTTTCTGAAGTGCAATATTAAAAACAAGGATTTTCTGCTCTATGATAAGGTATTATGTAATGTAGAAAAATCTCATAGGTCTCATAAATTCTGATATGAAAAGGTAATGAAAAACAAACAAACAAACAAAAGGTAATGAAAAAACATTGTTTGGAGTTTAATGTGAAGCCAGGATTGTGGAGAATTGTGCAGATCATAAATTTATAATAAAGGTAAGGTCAGGGCATAGGCAAAGGTAAAGTAGGCTAACTTCTGTACAATTTCCTTTCTATTATTTGGGTATCCTTTCTTAAGTAGAAAGGTCGTTTGTGGAAATTCCTGTATTTCAGCTGGAGGTGAGCAGTCTTCACTTCTTTTCTTTCCCAGTATTCTCCATTGCTTCATTGCTGGTCATGCCATCAAATCACTAATTACTCTGACAGAGAGGCCAGTGGCACACTAGGGATACTGCGAACCCTTGCCTACCTTTTATCCAAAGATTTCCTAGCACAGAATTTCTCTAGCAGTATGCTATTTGACAGCCATGGAAAAGGAAGAGATTGAGTTTAGAGGCAAAGCCTGGAAAGGAAGTCAGGCCCCATGGGACCTAACCAGTGACCCACGACGTCAACCCGTTTTTCTTTTCCTCCACTTCCCAATAAGTTCAGGCAGGCGGATCAAGTTCATTTCTTCTCCTGCAGTGAAATGTGGATAAACATTGCAGCATTGAACCGTGAAGCCTGTCTTTACCATCACAATGCACTGACTGCATCTTTACGCCCGAATCCTATTTAAACTACGGAAATCATATCAGAGGTACATAGCTCAGGGTCAACATTCAACTGATTATTGTTCATGTTAAAGGAAACTGTCTCTTTGCAGGTAAGAATCAGTGCAAGACATTATCACAAAGGACCTGCACAAGTACTAAAAAATAAAGGTATTACTTCTTAGTGTTGGGGTTTTTGTAAAGAGTTGGAGCAAAAGCTGTTTTCTCACCTGTCGTCCTTCCTTTTTCTTTGGTACTATTAAAACGCATTTTGTGGACTTCAGGCAATTCTAGATGGAGACATACAAAATATCAAATTTGTTATAAACTGAAGGGGAAAAAATTATTTGACAAGCAATTAATAATAATTATCAGTATGAAAGCATATGTGCTATTACAGAGAAATAATATCAATGAAATGAAATGAAACGCTCTCACATTACAAGAAAGGAAACTGAAGCAGGTCTGAAGATCACAAGAATTGTTGCTTGCTGCATATGTGTAAGGGGGGAAAAAAAGAATGGATTTAGGGATGAAAAGACAACACATTTGTCTTGGTAGATGCACTTGCATGGTGGTGCATCGTGGCTTAACAAATTGCATGACAAGCTATTGAATAGAAAATAACTCCTGTCAGCTATTCTGTGATGTTTTATGCAAGTAATGATATGAATATACAAAATATCCAGACATATCTTGCAAGAATATGAGTTCCCAAGTTATGTGAGAGCAAAGAGGGAAGTCTGTTTTACTGTTGTAGACCCAGACTCTACTGGAGAATCCCGTTTTATCTAAAATCTCCAAAGCATGTATTGCACAATATCCTGATGAAGATATAGCTACCAACTCCATGCAAGACTGTGCTTATAAGCACAGCAGCATTTATTCCTGTTGAATAAGGATGATTTAATGATTGAATCTAAATGGAAAAGTCAACCCCCCAAAATTGCATTCGGTTTCTCTCCTTGTTATGTTTAAAGCAGCTGCTCTTTAGGTTTGGACTGCCATATAAAAAACCCCAACAAATTAAATGTTTAGGCAGAATTTGCATTGGCACTGTCAAGTGTAAAGCTCTGTACCCTTATTAGTATAATGTGTATCTTTAGTGCAATTCCATACATTTTTAAGATAGAAAGCTTGAGGAGGAAAAAAGGAAAAATATCAGTCATGGAATTATATTATCCCTATAGAAGGAGGAAGCTGTAGATTATCAACATCTCCTAATTACCACCTTTCTTAACGTTAAAAGTGGCATAGCTGGAGTGGTACTCTGGTTATATTTACCTGGTCAATGCAGAATCACAGCTGCATGAAGCAAGCTGGCCCTCCTCGTGGAAAAGACTCTGGCACACAACTAAAGCCAAGTGTGCATAAAACAGCCCAGCAAAGAGGGGACAAGAGCTCCTGTCTTAGAGGTGAACATGCAGCATCCCAGTGTGGAAAAAAAAGCCAGGATTTTCACCCCAAGACATGGAGGCTAAATACTCTCTTGCCATCACCACCTCTCAGAGGCAACGTATGACAGCTCATTAGATCCTGTCTCGGCTTTATTGACTATGTGAGCAGTTTTTGACTGAACACTCACTTCTGGTGACTTAACTCGCTTGCAGATACTGAACGTGACAAGGGCAGATAGTCCTGGTTTCTCAGCTGTGAGGCAAACCTACCTCCCAGTTCTAACTGACAGCATCTCAAGGAAGAGTAAATGGGTGTATTTAAGCTGAAGGGACTGGAGTAGGCCATGTGAGGTAAATACTCAGGTAGTAACAGCAAGGCTTTAAAAAGCTCTGTGCACAAACGGCACAGGGATTTACTGACACTAACCTGAATAGATTTTCATCCTTTGACCACCAAGCATCTTTTTCCTCCTGAAAGGCTTCTTTGTTCCCAAACCCAAATTGTATTTTCCCAATGTATCTCCTAGAAATAACTGAATTGGCTTTGCTGAAATTACCCCAAAAGTTGATGCATAAAGATGACATGCTAGAAATTTATGGGATTAATATTTATGGTTTAGTTTAGTAAACTTGCAAAAACTAAACCCAAGGAATTAGAAACTACTAGGCAACTTCAGCTACACCTGGTATCTCCACAAGAAATAAAAATCATCCACACGTGTTCATATTTCTGTAGCAGAAGATATTCCATGCATATTTCTGTATGCCCCACGAGACCCCGAAAGACTTAGCAGATCCAGGCCTCTGTTATCTTACAAGCTTCATCACCCTTTCCTGGTTTTAAGATGAATGGTCTGCAAATTAGTGTAGCTGCTTACATCAGAGTTAGGAGTTACTGGCTTCCATGAAATTAAAAAGTAAAATATTTTTTAAAATAATTTTATATTTAAATATTTAAACCTTTTAACAAACTCCTGTATTTTTGCAAATACCGAGTGCATGAGTTTGCAAGCAGAAATCCTACCGGCTGCCAGAATAGAATCACAGAACAGTTTAGGCTGGAAGGGGTCTCTGAAGGCCATCTGCTCCAACCCCTCCTCTTCCCCTCACACCACCCCTTGCTCAAAGCAGGGCTGGCTTCCAGCCAGTCACTCGGGGCTGTGTTCAGTTGGGCTTTCAGTCTCTCTGAGGATGGAGGTCCCATAGCCTCTCCAAGCAACCTTCTCTGGTGCTCTGCCACTCTCACCCCAATGCTCTGCACTCGCGGCAACAAGTCAGTCTCCAGGAGACTCTTCAGCTCCTAAATCATAGAATCGTAGAATCATAGAACCGCTTAGGTTGGAAAAGATATTGAACATCATCAAGTCCAACTGTTAACCTAACCCTGCCATCCCACCACTAACCCATGGCCCTAAGCACCTCATCTACCTGTCTTTTAAATACCTCCAGGGATGGGGATTCAACCACTTCCCTGGGCAGCCCGTTCCAATGCTTAACAACCCTTTCGGTGAAGAAATTTTTCCTAATGTCCAATCTAAACCTTCTCTGGCACAACTTGAGGCCATTTCCCCCTCATCCTATCGCCCCTTACCTGGGAGAAGAGGCCAACCCCTACCTCACTACAGCCTCCTGTCAGGCAGTTGTAGAGGGCGATTAAGGTCTCCCCTCAGCCTCCTCTTCTCCAGGCTGAACAACCCCAGTTCCCTCAGCCGCTCCTCATCAGACTTGTGCTCCAGACCCCTCACCAGCTTTGGTGCTCTCCTCTGGACATGTTCCAGCAATGCAACATCTTTCCTGTAGTGAGGGGCCCAAAACTGAACACAGTCTTCGAGGTGCGGCCTCACCAGTGTGGAGTACAGGGGCACGATCACTTCCCTGCTCTTGCTGGCCATGCTATTTCTGATACAAATCAAGTGAGTTCTGGCACTGCTTCCTTAGGTGAGGCTCAGCTCTCTGCATGGTAATACATAATGGTAGAAATGCACTTTCCATCCAACTAAAATTGTAACAGAACATTACTGTTGTCCTTTAAAAAAACTGTACAGATTACGTACACGTGATCAGAACTTATTTATGTTTCAATATAAAACCAATGTATCATACATTTCCTAATTTCTGGTATCAGTTCCTATCACACTACAGCCTCCTGTCAGGCAGTTGTAGAGGGCGATTAAGGTCTCCCCTCAGCCTCCTCTTCTCCAGGCTGAACAACCCCAGTTCCCTCAGCCGCTCCTCATCAGACTTGTGCTCCAGACCCCTCACCAGCTTTGGTGCTCTCCTCTGGACATGTTCCAGCAATGCAACATCTTTCCTGTAGTGAGGGGCCCAAAACTGAACACAGTCTTCGAGGTGCGGCCTCACCAGTGTGGAGTACAGGGGCACGATCACTTCCCTGCTCTTGCTGGCCATGCTATTTCTGATACAAATCAAGTGAGTTCTGGCACTGCTTCCTTAGGTGAGGCTCAGCTCTCTGCATGGTAATACATAATGGTAGAAATGCACTTTCCATCCAACTAAAATTGTAACAGAACATTACTGTTGTCCTTTAAAAAAACTGTACAGATTACGTACACGTGATCAGAACTTATTTATGTTTCAATATAAAACCAATGTATCATACATTTCCTAATTTCTGGTATCAGTTCCTATCAAGCTGGAACATTACAGCAAGGGAAGACTTACGCTAAGAGACTTGACAATTTAGTGGAAACACGAGTGTCATGGAAATATTTCTGCCAAAATACAAGCGAGGAAACAGTTAACAACGTTAACTTTTCAGTATTAGGGTCCAGGGTAACAGCAGCTGCTTGAACGCAAGCGAGGGAAAATCCATACATCTTCCAAGCTCACGTTTCAGTCAGCCTGCTGGCAGGACTTTGATGCCATGCAATGCTGTCACATTCCACCCAGCTTTTTAACGCCAGCTTTGCAGTGTAAAGTATTTAAATGTAATCCTTACATCTTCCAGTTCATACTTCTGCCAAGCAAATGTGAATATGTAGTAAATTCCACAGCCAGGGAACCACATGTATAACATTCTCAGGAAGACAGCTCTTTTCTGGTTGTGTAGCTGCTTTTCAAGCAGCTTTTGTACAGCGTGTGCTTTTTGGACACAGTTCTTCTACGTGTGTTCTTCTTAAGGAACGGCTGCATAGTCATTTTAATCTGACATAAATTTGGCCTGTCACTAACACGGTTAGTCCCATCATTCTTGTTCCCAGCTGCTCATACTTGCTGCCCCTCTTGTGCCAACTCACTCACGTACCCAAGCTGTAAATCGTGCCAGGGAACCCATCCTACTGAAAAAAAATCATCTTTTCCCCAGTTTGCCGAGTTAGGTTTGGCTTCATGCAACTTTTAATCTGATCTAACTCTGTCCCATCCCCTCCCTGTGCTGCCCACAGCACACTAGAAAATAAATGCATTTAAAAAAATATTCTTTTTTTTTTTGGCGCCAGATCAATTCACTCATCCAGTTCACTGCACAGCCACTTCAATAACAGCGCTAGCATGAGGAACGAGTGCTTGGGCCTGAAAAGTAGGTGCCCCTCTTTCTGTAGCAGTCTGGAGGCATGCTGGTTTAAATGCACTATTTCAGCTGTTTATGTCACAGAAGTTACTTTGTCAGATGAAATATTAAGAAACAAGTTTACAAGAGCACATACATCATAACCTCGCAAGCTTTTCAACATACTACTAGAGTAGAGGATGCATTTTTATTTCCTCATTCTTTGCTTGTTCTCATCTCTCTTCTTCAGCCGATGTATGTTCGCCATCATGCTCAGAAATACTGAACTGTATGACAGAATCACAGTGGCAGGGGTTGGAAGGGACCTCGGGAGATCATCCAGTCCAACCTCCCTGCTAAAGCAGGGTCACCTAGAGCAGGTTGCACAGGACTTCGTCCAGGCGGGCTTTGAATATCTCCAGAGAAGGAGACTCCACAACCCCCCTGGGCAGCCTGTTCCAGTGCTCTGTCACCTTCAGAGTAAAGAAGTTCTTCCTCATGTTCAGCTGAAACCTCTCATGCTTCAGTTTGTGCCCATTGTCCCTCGTCCTGTCGCTGGGCACCACTGAGAAGAGCCTGGCTCCGTCCTTGTGTATTTACTTCACGATCCGCGTAAAACCTCCGAGTGCATGCCCACAACTGAAATAAATCCTGAAACCAGTTAGAACCAATTCAGTCAATAAAATGTGTTTTGCTTCCACACCATATTCTTTATGTTAAATGACGACAAATATAAGATGAAGAAATGGAAACAATTCAATACGAACATCTGTTTAAACGCAGATTTAAGAACATTACCAAAAAAGCTATTTTAAACTCCTATAAAGGGACAAATACTTCATGTCCTTGTTGCAATCAATAAGCTGGTAGAGAGAAAAAGGGAAAATCTTAGCCTACTAATGAATATTACAGTTGTTTACAAGAAATATGAAAGCTTTTATATTCTAATTATTTTTAGGGAATATTTGTAAGAAATATTTGTAAGAATTATGTTAAGCATAACGACAGTATAAGTATTTTTTTTTAATTTAAAAAGGTATGAGTAGAATCACCCTCCAACTTGTTTGTAAACACTGTTTGGTGTAAAGTCCAGGAAAATGGTGTACACAGAGTGGAATGTTTTCCTTGTTCAGGTAAACAGCCTTGTGGTGTTTTGATATATTGGGCCAGAATGAGCTTAGTGGGGGAGAAGTCGTCTTTGGTAAGATTTCTGTAAAATCATTCTTGTCATCTTAATTTGTAAATACAGAAGTGACATGTTTAATCTGGAGATTAAGATACTCCAGCTGTACTGGGGGATGGATATAAATGAATGAGCTTGTCTTACAAAAAGCCAGTTAGCTTAGCAGTTACCCCAAGATTATTACTTTTTTTAATTACTAGTGTCACTAATTGAGGGTGTGGGCTGACACTACAGCTAAACAAAACAGCCTTGCTTCCATACAGTCCTCTTGACGTTTCCTTCACGCCAACACTGGGACTCCTCCAATGCCGTACTGAGCCAGTTTAAGCAATTAAATGCCAAAAAACTAATCCCACAAAACACGGTGATTAATTTTCAGCCAATTTGGCCCTATGTAAGTAAATAAAAGTATCTGTATACATACAAAGTATTTCAGAACCTTACCGAAAAGGCATTTGAAAGTCCTGCAAAGGAACGCTTCTTCACATCCCTGTTGTGATCAACAGGCTGACAGCTAGAAGGGGGAAATCTGACAAATAGTACAGTTGTTTGTATGGAACATTAAAGTTTGTACCTCACATTCTACATAATTATCTTTCCATAATAAAAAATTGTGAAAATGAAGGTAAACTTCTGCTAGCAGAAATTCTGATTTCTCCTTTATCAGTCAGGAATTGTTATTCTGCCCCAGGATCTCTGCTTAGCTAAGGCTGTAGTTTATTTTTGAATGATTTCTTAATGACACTTCAGAGTCAGACTCTTCACCCGGCAGGAACTGCGCGCTAATCTCAGAGGGGCCGCTTTTTAAGTTTGGAAGAAATCTGCAGCCACAGGCCAAGCAGCACCCTTGTAACCAGAAGTGGTTAGTTTGTTCTTTTATGGAAACAATACAGAGATAGAAGCAAGATACATCCATGGACATGTTGCTATGTTCATAGAATCATAGAATGTTTTGGGTTGGAAGGGACCCCTAGAGGTCATCTAGTCCAACCCCCCCGCAGAAGCAGGGACACCGCTCCAGTACTATATGCTGCCACGTGCCCAGTACAGCCCCAGTCCATCTCAGCAATAGGTCTAGGAGTAGTTAAGAAGAAAGGGTGATCAATCACATCCCAGATATCACTGTCAAGCACCATACACCACGAGGAAGGAAAAGGAGTTACATAAGCAAGGTAAGACTGCACACGCCTATAAGAGGGGGTCAGCTGAAGGACACACCTGCACGACCACCAGAGACCCCACGGAAGCCCCTCGGAGTTTAAGGGCGCATGCGTAATGACTATGTACCTATGATAATTAGTTCCAGGAAATACGACGAATATGTATGATTATTCTGGGAAATTTGATGCACATCCATGTAACCAGACGATGTTAAGTTTTGGTTGATGCAACCTGCGGTATGCACGTTAGGTGGAGCGATCCCCCGTGCATCCGGCGCCGTGAATAAAGAATGCCTGCCTTTTAACACTACATTGGTGTTATGAGGCTAGTTCCCGATTTCGGTGACACCCTGATTGTGGATACATCCCTAGCAGAACAAGGACATCAGGTTCTGATAGGGTTGGAATGCTCTTACAGGGGAAATGCTTAGCCAGTGTATGGGACACTATTAAAGGGGAAATGCTTAGTTGCTAGAGTAGAGAAGCAGTAACCGCAAGTAGGGTAAGATGATGATAATGAAATAACCAATGAGTGAGTTAGAGGCTTATATGCTTGCTGGATAGACAGGAGCATGTATGAATTAGGAAAGTCTACGTGACCGTGTGTACGGGACTTGGAAGAGTATAAAAGCTGTATGCAAAGCTATAATAAACGGCTTCTGGAGATCATGTCGGTCAGCGTCAGGAGACTGGTCTTCCGCACCTGATCTCCAAGAAAGCGAGCTGTTACTAGCTGTTTTGATTTTAGGAGCCTTTGCACGTATTTTCAAGTCTCGGTGACCTCATTAGCCCCTTTGTAATTCAGAGGCCAAAAAATATCCCTCCCCC
>NW_009260600.1:1279068-1280141 GCF_000687185.1 Egretta garzetta
GAAAACACACGTCCGAGCACGCTTCAGCTTGACGTACCTTATTTTCCCTTTTATTACCACGTCACTCTGAGGTGACGGGGTCGGGGAGCGGCTGCGGGTGCGTTTATTCTGCGGATCTGAGAAAGCGCTCGGTTCCAGTAGGGTCAGGGTTAAGGGGAGGAGAGTAACACATCTAAAATAACGGCGTATGCCGCAGAGACCTTGAATTTGCGTTGGTAATTTCTGCGCAATCTAGAGGCAGAATTGTCACGTCATTAATTTTACACTCTGGCTTTCGTTTATTCTGCGGATCTGAGAAAGCGCTCGGTTCCAGTAGGGTCAGGGTTAAGGGGAGGAGAGTAACACATCTAAAATAACGGCGTATGCCGCAGAGACCTTGAATTTGCGTTGGTAATTTCTGCGCAATCTAGAGGCAGAATTGTCACGTCATTAATTTTACACTCTGGCTTTCCCCCCCCCCCCCCCCCCGCAGGTTGGGAATGGGTTAAATGGGATGAATTTCCTCCAGCAGATCAACTGTTCTGGGCCTTGCGCTGTTTAAGAGAGCAAGGTTACAATCCTTTTACAGAAGAGCTCGATCATCTGAAGGGGTACACGGGAAGTCACCAACTGGGGTAAAAATGAGTTGTACGTTACGTAACAAGCAACGGGACAGACCTGCTTTTGTTGGTGTGAAAGAGAAAAGGATGTTCATCCTGCTCGCTCTGCGCACGCGGAACTATTACCCCTCCCAAAGCCAAAGAGGTGCCGAATGTTTCAGGGCTTTTACCGTACTTCTACACGACAGTTGTCTCTCGCTCCAGAGCTATTTCTAGCTCTTGTGGTTAAGTTAATGGCTTCTTTTACAGAAAACTCATAGTGTTTTACCCGGTTAATCTTTATACTGATGAATAGCCCTTCGGAAGCCAGATCTAGTCATGAAATCATAGAATGTTTTGGGTTGGAAGGGACCCCTAGAGGTCATCTAGTCCAACCCCCCCTGCAGTGAGCAGGGACACCGCTAACCAGATCAGGTTGCTCAGAGCCCCGTCCAACCTGGCCTTGAATGTTTCCAGGGATGGGGCCTCCACTGC
>NW_009260600.1:1280192-1292118 GCF_000687185.1 Egretta garzetta
CACTTAGTCTAAACCTACCCTGTTTTAGTTTAAAGCCATTACCCCTTGTCCTGTCACAGCTGGCCCTACTGAAAAGTCAGAGAAGCTTACTTGCTTGGCAACAGCTGCAGCAGCAGGCCCGAGAGAAACTGGTTTGTTTAAACCACACCCCTGCTTTCTATGCAACACCACTTTGTATGTCATGCTGCCTTCCTATAGTTACAAATCCTGGACCAATTTTTAAACTTAGCCTTGTCTCATAGCTTCAGTTAAGACACTGTCATGAACAAAAGTCACGTTTTACAGACCGTGCCTCGCTCTCCTGCAGATGGTGGTATACACTTGAAAATCGGAGTATTACAAACACAAAAAGGTTGTGGTGGCTTGTTGCAGGGAATGAAAATTCCCTGACCGTTTTTGCCACCCCCTTTCATTACAGAGTTCTGTTTGCAGCCTCAGTTACATTAGAATTCATCTGCAGAAGTCTTTCATGTCTCTGCAGTTGATCTTAATTCCCGATCACGTTACTAAACTCTTACAAGTTTAATCGAGAGGTGCCTCCAGTGTTCTACTAGGCTGACACAAATAACACTGTACAAACCAATCTCATTTATAGGTGTAGCTCTACAGCAGACTGTCATACTGTTTGGCTAAAGAGGGTTGTCAGTTTTAAACAGCACGGATGGGTGTAATTCTGTACGGCTACTGGGATTTGATAGGTTTGTTAATTTTCAGTTTGATGCGACTAAATGAAGTGGTAGTGAATGAAATCACAGTACATGAAGATACATACAAAACCAATGAGCTTGTAATTTTCATTTTTCTAGAACCTGTAACCTAATTTGATTATTTTCCAGCTGTAGTCATTAGGAGATGAGCAACTGATTTTAGGATATGACTTCTAAAAAAGTCACTAATTGGCTCTTCTTTTTTTTTTTTCCCCTCTTCAGGGTTCTTTTAAAATAGGGTTTTTGTCTGTTTCCTTTTTGTACAAAATGTTCTGAGGTACCTTTCATTTCTTTTGAATAAAACATCAGCACAATATCAAAAGATTAAAATTGTCTGAAATTACAAATTGACTTGTCAGTTCCTAAAAGAAATGATCTTGAAGGGTTTAAGGCTCTTTCTTACTTTGCACATACATTTTTCTTAAATGGAGATAGCTCTTTTTGCCGAGAAGCAGGCAGAGGGATACGAGGTGTAAGGATGCTACTGACGCTCACAAGCCTTCTGCTTAGAATTTGAAGCATTAACTTAGGACAGATACTCTGAAGTGAAGAGAGAAGATAAATGTTACAAAGCAGTTTTGAAATCAGAAATGTCACTGAAAAATCCTTTACTACTCTATCTTTGTGGAAGGCTTATTTTTTCTATTCAAAAGCAGAGATTTTCTTCCTGAAAGCAACTTTATGTACACTGAAAATTATTCCGTTCAGCTGTCAACAAAGAGGCTGCAGGAAGAGTTGACAGATGTCCTGCCCATCTGTCCCAAAGTGTAATGAAAAAAAAAAAATTAAAATGATTTAGTGCAATTTTAAATTTCAGAAGGCATCTAGCTCCTGATGGGAAAACCGAGGTCACCATAAAGTGGTTTGTCACACAATAAATATTTTGTTACCAGTAATGGTTATATTCAGTCTATCTGTTGCAAATATACAAGTAGTTACTGGAATGAGGACACAAATGGTACCTCCATATGTCAGGGTTTCTATATCCTTTCTAAGTGGACTGATTAAATGACTACAGTGTATTACTGCAATCAGCTGTCAGCAACCCCTAACTTGACTTGTTTTGTATGTACGATGCATCTGTACCTTTTTCTCCCCAGAAAATCTGATTCTTGGTAGTTTTTAGCTGCCAAGACTCAGTCCTTTCAACCAAATGTTATGTTTACTTTGATTTTTGGTACTTTTAGTAAATAGGAAAGCCTATTATGTACACATCTAAGCCACTGAATAACAAAACACACAGTTAAAACTTTGCAGTTTGCTAAATTGCTTGTAATAGAATTAGCCTAAAATGGCATTATAGTTATCCAGCATTGAGAAAAACTCAACACGGTTTGGAGCACTGATGTAAAAAAAACAGGTTAGGATGCATCTTATACCCCAGAGTCTGATTTTATGGCAGAGCTGTCTTCTTACCTACTTCTTAGATGTAATGCATCGGTCCCACTGAATCCTTTAATGGGTGAGCAACCAACCCAGCAAAAGAAGCCGTCATTGCTTCTGTTCACTCTTATTTATGTCTGGAAACAATCACCCACCTCCACAACATTTCAGTTAGTGAATCACATGATAGAGCCATATAAGAGTTTTGGGCAGACTATACATTACACTTCCCATGACTATTAATTATCTGTATTTGTATTTCATTCCAAGAAAAGAATGTCCTTATAAATGAGAAGACGAAAGAGACTAGTGAGCTGTGGCTGCGTCATGAGATGTGTTGAGAGAGGAGCATTTAGGGAAGAAAATCCCATGGTACAAAGCATCAAGAAACCGCATTTTGCAATGTTGTGTATTATTTTGATCACACTTGTTTAAGAAAACCCAATGTGAACTAGAACGAGGTAGGCAAGGTTAACTGGGGTGATTGAAAGAGGCCAGGTGTGTTGGGATTAATGTGAATTAAAGAGGAAATACAGTTCTCTATAAAGAGATTGGGGGTAAACACCAAAGAGGAAATGATTATACTGAATAAAGGTTAAAATATATACCTATATTAATAACTCCTGGCTGCAAAATAGACGTGAAATTTGAATAATTCTGAAAATACTTCCAAAAGGAACAGCTGAGACACCCAAACTCCCCATTTCTCTTTTAAAACAAAAAACACTGCCCCATATTATGTGATTGAACCTGACTGAAGAGGTCCCTTTCACTTCCACATCCTTATGGGATTTGTACATATGTTGGTCATGTGTGGCAGCATTACTGACAGCAATATTTGAAAGATTGTCTGAGCAAATGATTTACCAGGTACTTCCTGCAAGGAATCTAGAAAATGGAAGAGTGGAGAGAATTGTGATCTGTGCTTCAGGAAGCCTCGCTGCAGGGAAGAACCTGTAACTGCCATTAGCAACAGTTCACGTAAGTAACCCTCTGATCAAATCAGAAAACCAAGAGAAAAGTAGCTGTCATAAAACGACTCCTTAAGCCAAATGGAACAAGGAAAGGAAAGCCAAGGGAAGGGCCTTTGGAAAGATGAAAGAACATGGTAGCCAAGGCAGGAAAGGCAGCTGCTGAACTAAACAAATTAGCAGGTTCAAAGAACTGAAAAAATTATAGATGACAAGAATAAAGAATCTGTGAGCACTTTGAACTGAAAGGAGCTGAACCTGCAGCGTGCCCCAAAGCGTGTCATCTCCAGGGTCCCAGGATGCTCAACCAAAGTATTGGTGAAGTCTTGCAAACAAGCACTCTACATCACTGCCTCAGGCTCTGCCCCGTTCTGTGTGCACCTGATAAAGCTCAGCTGAAAGGACAGGCTTGCAGTTCCTGACTGCTCCGCTGCTTCCAGTACTGACATGGCATTTAGCAAAGGGGAAAACCAAGTACAAACTTCTGAAACTGAATCCGAATTCAACCACATCCTGGGATAAAATGTGCTGAGTATTGAAGTTACACAGTAACTCATAGAAGATTTAAGTTTTCAAAATGAAATGGAGTTACATCAAAGCTGAGTTTATTTATGACAAATCATTCATTATATATTACAATAATTACAAACTTTTGGTTTTTACACCTTATTGCCACATTTTTGTTCTTGACACACACAAGATGATCAAGAACATGGATTTAGGCAGTAACAAAAAAAGATACTAAAATTACAAATTTCGTGCCTCATTTCTGTGCCATAGAAAAGGCTATCATCAAAAGAGTAAAGTTACTAACATACAAGGGGATTCCCCTTACACCTTTTTTCCCAGGAACTTTTGTCATCTAATGTATAGTAAATATATATATACACACACACGCATGTCTCTTGCAAACATACACATTCACACATTTACATAATCACTGTGAATTTGAAATCTCTCCTCCAGCAGAAAGCTCCCAGTCATCTTACTTGAACGTCTAATGGAAAAAAAGAAATTCTGAAGTCCATGGTTTTAAATTAGTCGCCCTATTTCTGAGCCAGCTGTTACCTTCTCCCTACACAGGGATGCCAGCGTAACAAAAGGGTATTGCAGTTTGTGACAAACAGCATCCAACCTACCTTCACCACAGGAAAGGTCTACTAGGGATACTGTCCCTCTTGTACCTAGTCTGAGTCACTACTGCTGCTTGAGGAGTCTGTTGACATAACTTCTACATCATCTTCATTCTCTTTATTGTGTCCTGGAGGCTCCAACATGAAGTCATTACTATGATTAGGAGGTAGCATGTTCATTGACATATCACTTGACTGCCAAGGATACTGAGGAGCGAGCACATCTAGGAAAAAAGGGGGATAATCAATCAAACTATCAGCTTTGTATATCAACAAATTCAACCAGACAGCTCAACTAGAACTCCAATTTAAAATTAAAACAAATCTTAAAATCCTTCCTGAATTTCAGACAGAGGAAACCCTCCAGTAACAGCTGGAAAACATATCATGATGGAGCCATTCTATCACTGTAAAAGCCAACTCTGCCAGGGAGGCCCCTTTATGTAGATGGCTCTTGTTCTCTCATCACTCCACTTCAAAACAGTCTATATTCATACAGAGCTTTTCATCTTCAAAGCACAGTTTGAACTGACTTAACATTCACAACCACTGGCAGTAATGAAAACTGTCACCCTCTGTCAGTATGCAAAAATAGATGAAAACATTACATCAAAAAAACCCAAACACTTAAGGTAGACCATAGAAATTCAGAGTAAAAGGTTTTATCCAAATTTGGCTGAAACACCTTGGTTATTATCTTTCCAACAGCAGATATGGTGCAGCAAGCGCAAAGGAGAAGAGCATCCTACTACAAAACCAGGGCCACAGAGATACTTGAGAGGTGGGAATGTCCCCCTATGCCCCAGTCAGGCCAGCCTCAGTTGCCTCTGACTTCTCTCAGCTCTTGCTGTTTCTTCTCCTCCTATGTCCAAAGCCATCTCACACTGCTCTCCCTACCAACCTACCCTCCCTCCACAACACTTCTTAGACTCTCCCTTCCTTGCCCCCAAACCAGCTCCCATTTCAAAGCTGCAGTACACATCTATATGCCATTTCTGCTCCCTTCCTTTTTATTTATGCTCCTGCTGCTGTGCTTCAGTTCTCCTGCACTTATTACCAGGCACTGTAGCTAGGTCTGTCCCATAAAAGAAACCAGCTATCTCCCACTTACACCAAGAATTAAAAATAATTAGGAAGAGTCAGAAGTGAACAAAAGCCCACCCACACGGGACTTTGAGTACAGAAAAAAGAGGGCACTGTCTAAGCAGGGCGTCACATATGGTAGACTTACTCTCACTCAGGCGCTGCCCAACTCAGAAGCACACAGACTCCACACATTGTAGCTTCTGATCTTTAAGTCTGCAGACACCTGAGATTCCACACAGGAACTACAGCCACAGTCCCCTAATACCAGATGCATTACCTAGCTGTACAAATCCAACCCACCAGCGCCTGAGAGGACATAATGCAGCCTTTATACCAGTTCTGTGCCCGCTTTAGGAAGACCAAAAATAGCACCAGGTGATCTCACCCCAGCTGCGGTGAAGTTAACCAACTTTATTTGAACCAGCTGAGAATGTAAGCCAGTGTTTTACATCCTGTGGCCAGGGCAGCCTCTATTTTCTTTTAAATGAAGTTTTGACATTTCCCTCTTACCTGACAGTCTAGTAATTAGAAGATTTCCCCTGACATAGGAGACTCACATTCAGTTAAGAACTTTAAGGAGTTTAAATCCCACATTTTCTAGCTTCTCAAGAGAAAAGTCCTAAAGAGTGGGCTTTCAGTTCCCACAGAGACAGCACTCAAAAGTTAAAGGAGCAAGTTTGCGTCCCCTAAATCAGCCATAACAGGCTCTTCAGAAACAACTCCATGAAAGACACAACCTGAACATCTTCTCTGACCATATTTCAAAAGAACAGAAAAGACACATGGTCCCACCCTCAGCACTTCCCTGCTGGGTTTCTATGGGCAGATGGCAGGGTCCCGCTCCTATTCAACTCACTGACCCATATTATCCAAGGCCAGAGGTTTAGAAAGCGAGATGATGCAGAACTTTAAGTCACTTCTTAAGAGGTGACAAGAGAGTTAGACAGATGATTGGAAACACAAAATCCAAGTTTTCTATTTCTCCAATGGAGTCACAATATGTTTGGGTTTTTAATATACTCAATATAATTTTTGAAAACAAGCTTTCCATAACACCTGCAAGTAGCTTAACAGACAGGTAAGAACTGTTACAGATCTATGAATCCAAACTAAGAATTTTTCCACAATTCAATCTAACCATGGTAGATTAATGCTGCACAGGTACGGAACCACTGAATTCTCAATTCAATTACTGTAATTTACTGCTAAATTCTATTTTAGCGTGAATCAATGAATGCCACTAAAGTTGGCGGAATTGCCCATCTCACTACGCAATTGAGGGATTAAAGCTTGAATCCTACACTCAGGGTACTACCTCACCAGCTGTCCTTTGCAATGTCTTTTCAATCCAGAACTTCCAAGCAAACAGTCTTGCTATATAGAGCGTAGCCTTAAAGGAAGGTAGTGGATGACAATACACACCTTTTCTTCTGAACAGATCTTTAACAGTTCCATGCTTTGTCAGCACTGCTAAGAAAAGTTTGCTTTGAAAATGATTCTTTTCAATATGATTTGATAATAACTTACAGCAATTTAAATAAGTGATTTGAAGGGTAACTAAGTGAGTTTTGTTTACACTGACTTAGTTGTAGTGTCTGCAGTATGAGTTCGCAATGAAATAAAATGATGCAATTCCTAATTGTTAACTTTATTTACTAGATCTTCACTGCTAGGGAACAACATTAGCCATAATTTTCATTATTTTAACTCTGATTTGCCTTTGCTAAGGGAAATGCATAATTGCTACGACTGTAAAAAGAATAAAGAAAAGCAAAACAAAACTGAGCTGCTCTTACCTGGCAGTCTGCCTGCTGCAAGTGCATCCCCTGGTAAGTGTCCATTAACTCCATTTGTGGATGGGTTGTTCATCTGACCCAGGAGACCACTCCTCATTTCCAGATCTGTAGGATATGGCCTACGTGGGTCCCCTTAAAAAAAAAAAAAAAAAACAAAAACCACACCACACCCAAATAAATGTTTTTAAATATTTAACAATTGTCTTGCAGACATTAACTTTTTCTTCAGTGCCTAGTTTCCTGATCAAAAAAACCCATATTGTGATTGTTTGGCTCAGCAATGAGCATCACACCTGTTTTGTTAAAATCCAAGTCTATGTCTTTGACTTTGTTTGTTCAAACTTGGCAAAAAAAAAAAAAAAAGCACAGCAGAAAAAAACCCCAACCCAACAAACAAACTTCCCCCATGTTTAGAAGATTTCTGCTCTCCCAGCTACTTCACAGCTAAACAGCAAGGACAGGAATTGGAAAAAAAAACACATTCTAATTTTGGACAAGGAGGATATTTCCCAAAGTTGAAACCTGACATAATGAAAATGCTGCTTTTGACTCCACTGATTACTAACATCCTCTGTAAAGAATATTATGAGGAGCAGGAGGGAACACAACCAAGCACATGGAAAAGACTTTTAACATACTTGGTTCTAACTTAAAATTGGGGCCAACATTCAGGGGAAAAAAGCAAATAAAGGAGAACAGAGGAGGCCAGTCAGTAATGGAAGCATGCAGTTTCACAGCCTTTTGAAGATGTACGTAAAGTCTACAGGACATTGGATATCCGTTTTTGTTGAAAATATTAGATACAACAGCTGAAAACAATGTTACTCTAATATACCACAGTGGTTTTCACTACATAAAAGCATTAGAAGACTAGATACTGACCATGCTTCATTATTTAAATAAAAACAAAAAAAAAATGACATGATGTCATAAAATAAAAAAAGTCATAAACATGACAGTTACCTGGTACCCATGTCAGAGGGGCACAAACAGCATTGCTAGCACTGATCCTATGGGCGTATTTAATTATTTCTTCAGAGGAAATGGCACCTGGGAAAAGGGAAGGAAAGTTACTATATTCTCAAGAGATTGAATCATTCAATTATTTCAGAATATTGGACGCTAATATTGAACAGACTGGGAATGTAATTTTGTCAAAAATTAAGAGCATGCTTCAAATGCAGTGACTGCTTAGAGGACTCTTAGATAAGGCAAGGACAAGCTTAGCAGTGAACTGATTTTACAGCCAAAAGTTCACTACAACCTTAATATTAAACAGTTCTTCAACCTTGTGAAAAACACAAACCAATCTCTTAAGCAGTGTACTTCCCCAGCATGATTTGTAAGACAACTTCAGCATCTGCTTTATTATGGAATTTTCTGTAATAAAGAATTTTTTACTGTTTGTTTAGTAACTGTAGAGCACACATGTAGCAGTCGTCCTAAATATGTGCCGGTATTACACTAATAGAAACTTTATGAAGTTCCTTGATTTTACAGATGAAAGAGGTATAACAAAATGATAAAAGACACTGTAAAAACACACACAAAGAATACTCCTCCCACAGAAAAAAAAAGTCAGCTTAGTTTGGCAAGTGCCACAGAGTAGCAGGAATTGCTACAAATACAAACCATTATCACCAGCTAGTCAGTCTTTCAAATACAACGCGCATGCACACAAACATTCTCCCTTTCCTCACTAGACCTACTGAGGCAATCTGGTGAGACACTTACGTAATCAGATACAGTATTATCAGTCCAAGAAGAGAGTTGAGACACTTGAATTTAAGTTTAATATTAAAGATACATTTGCCACAAAAAGTAATTGTTTCCCGCCTTTATTCTGAGGAAATGCTTATAGGTTCATAATGAAATGCAAATTTGTTTACACACAAAGCATCTAAAATCTGTGATAGAAGAATTAAAAAAATTAAAATAACCCTAACTTGAGCTGACTAGCAATTTTCTTTACAGCTGTATTTAGTGTGTACAATCATGAATACTCACCTTTTCTTGCCTTTTCAATTGATTTCAGCTTTTCCTTTGCTTGATAAACAGCTGTTGCCTAGTTGTAAAAAAACCAACAAACGAAACCAAACTTTCAATGCATCTTTAATTTGTAAACTTCTACATCAAGTTGGATCTGTGAATAAACCCTTGCATTTAATTGCATTTTTAAGAGAGAAAGTATTCAGTGAACATTTTCAAAATATACAGAAGTAAAGCAGGTTTGGAAGAAAATTAGCATTATAAACCAAAACTGAATACCATGATAACTAAACAGTATTTGACTACTGAAAAAAACCCCTAAACCACAAAGCTCTTATGAAGTTTCAAATATTTAAATCATCTCAAACTAACACAACACCACTTTCTCCAGAACCACCTTTTTCACAAGTAGATGCTCAAAAGCAAACACATCATTATGAACTTACCAGTATGTGCTCTGCTTCTTTTAGTTGTTTCTGCAGCTGCTGAATATCATTATCCCTCTTTTCGACTACCTTTTCCAAAAGCTGCATTTCATGATGGATTTTCCCCTGATCAACTGCCAACTTCATTAGCTCTTGAAACTCTCCGTCTCTCTGAATCAGCAGTTCCAGGATCTATTGAACAAAAGTTTTGTAGAACTTTTAATTTAGCTAGAGTAACAACACACCCTTGATCGTGCTGCAAAGAAGAGCAACTGACATCCATCGAGTGTTACTGTTTGCATGAAAAATGAAACAAAATTTCTTCCTCTGTTTGCAGAAACAGCCTATGAAACATGCAACAAATGAAGAAGCAAACAACATGAGGGCCAAGAATGCCTTAGTAATGGGGCCAAAACCTCATTGTCACTATTAGCCTGAGTATAGGCAAGGACAAAGGAAGAAAGAAAGGAAAAAATTAAAAGTAAAACATTGTGCTTACCCAAAGAAAAACAGTTTAGAAAGTCAGCTTACCTGGCTCTCCTCTCCCGGTTGTGGAAGCTTCTGGTTTCTTGAAATTGCCAAAATTTCAATCAGTTCCCTGAAATGAAAACTCTGTGTTGGCACAACTTTCTAGGGCATTATTTGTAAATCACATCAAGTCATCCCAAAATTGTCAGAGTACTGATATCATTACAAAAGTATTCACAGGATTGAGTATTTTATAGTTTTATAGTACAGTGTTGGCAGGGATTTCTCAACTAAGAGTAATTCTGTGAATAGTCTCACGATTGGAGCACGTTTTCTTTTTTAGTCTTTGAGCTCATGAAGTGCTCATGTGTATTTGTTCTCAGCAAAAGAAGCTGAGAGAAGAAACAGCACAATGAAATGCATTCATATCCTACTTCTGCCTTTGTTTGTTGCAAGAGGCCATTAAAGTTCTTTTCACTATTTTACTTCTCTGCTTTTCCTCTGTTTTTTCCCAGCAGAGCAAGCTTCACGATTGGGTTTAGAGCAATTAAGCCTACGCTTTCAAACACCTAAAGAGTTTGTTGTGAAACTACTGTTATAGCAACAAGTATTTCCACAATGGTGTATCAGCTGTATATCAAACACACACAAATACCAAAAAACTAATAATATTCAGGTGCTAGGTTAGAAGTGCTTCTCAAACAAACCTCTTCATCACACTACCAGGTACCCATTTACTTTGCCACCATTCTGAAAAGCCATCAAGAACCTCAGAGGGGACTCACTAAACAACACGACCACAATGCAAAAAGGCATTTTCTGTAAATTCAGCAAATTTATTTGGCTTCTAAGGCTGTGGATGGCAGTTCAATGCTACACATGAGTAACTCTCTGTCTGAAGACACTGTCCCTGGAACAGTACCAATTCTTTGCATGGTCCAGTGCCAGCAGCTCAAGTGGGACGTACAACTAACACAGCAGTGGGGCCAGAACCTTAAAATGAAAATGGATACTTTTCGAAATGTCTGAAAAAGCCCCTCACCAGTGAAGCTCTACCTAGCTTCTTGGTCACTCCTGAACACTAAAGTAATTTAAAACAATTTAGAGAATAAAGAAACTTGTCGTTATCACATAAGCTTTATTACAACTGACCAGCACTGAGCAGTAGCAAATAAAATCAGTTTTAAGTAGGTAAACTACTGCCACATCATGCCTGATGTCATGGAGGGTTGTAATTCTGTCCTGTGTTAGCTGGATAACACACAGATGCGGATTCAAAACTATGCAAGGGCAGAATAAACATGTTTGTTAATTTTTGCCCCTACCACCAAACCAGTACCGTGACTGCGAAAGGCCTAGCTCCACAGTGCTGCAACACTTTGCTGATCAACAGGAAGGTTCACTAAACACTGCTGAGGCTTGCCCTGGATTCATTATGGCAGAATATTAGTCTCAAGATTTAAAAAAAAAGAAAAAGTTTAGAGAAAAAGCAAGTCTTTTTTTTTTTTTTCCAAAACACACATTCTCCAGCAACCTGTATGTCACAATAAAATCTAAAGCTGAAAATAAAACCTAACCAGAAACAACAAGAGCAATTGACCAATATATTTTCCTTGTCCTACCAGTGGTAATCATAAGAGAGTGAGCCAGCCACACAGACAGTATGGGTTATTTCCCTTTGAAAAAGTTTTCCTAAACTCCTGTTCTCCTTGAGAGGAGGAAAATCGTTAGGAACCAGTTTAACTGCATTGCCAGCTGTGCCTCCACAACATGGTGGACAACCTGGGACGAGGGATATCGGTCCAGCCTCAAGAGCAGGGGACTAAGTATCTGAGCATTTCTATCACTCCAAAGGCGAGCTCTGCAACCTGCTTTGAGCGAGTTTAACACTAATACAGGGCAGTGAGTAGAACGGCTTAAGTCACGCAACACCATCTACAAATTTCTGACTTAAACGTAATTTTTAGT
>NW_009260600.1:1292837-1296946 GCF_000687185.1 Egretta garzetta
TTACACGAGGGTCTGCGCTTCTTGCTCTATTGAATGCATTTCCAGTCCCCGGATTTCCACAGAAGAGCCTCCAAAAAAAGAGTCCGATGTACGCTAAAGGCACACAAAACGAACTGCAGAGAAAGGGCTTGCGACTGAGTTAGGTCTTAACTCGATGTCTCAGGGTCCTGCTGTCCAAAAATCCTTCAGGTGTTTTTTTAGCAGATGGAGGAAGACATGTTGCTTTACTAATGGCTGAAGAAAGTTGTGGCTGATCCTGAAAACAAAAAATCCGAGCTTTAAATCAGACAGAAGCAAGAGCTCCTTTTACCTGGGCTGTCTGTCCCCAGCAGGGACCTGCCTGGCCGGCCCGTGCTGCCTATGCAGACCTGTCTGTCTATGGAGGCTAGAGGCAGCTTTGCATCCATTACAGCGGCCTGCACACGATGATCGAGGCAGGTAACAGACGTAAATCCTGCCCCAGATCCTGCCAGCGGTCGAGCTATAATTATAAAATAGCTTGGGTTTGGTTTTTTTTTAAACGTTGCTGTATATGGGCTCGTGCTGCTCTGGGTGGGGTCACGGTGAAACAGTGGAATTTTTTATATTCATGAAACTTTCAGTAATGGGAAGAGACTGAGAGAGAAGTGGGGGTGGAGGGCAGCTGAGGGAGCACAGAGTGAAAGCCAAGCTGCGGCCAAGGTTTATAACCCGGGCAAGCGCTTCCAGAGGAGAGCAGGGAGTCCCCAGGCCCCACGTCCTTCTGCTGTCAGCAGGCAGCTGCAAAACCTGCCAGCAAGCAGCGATTCTCTCCTGATGAGAGAAAGCAAGATGAATGATAACGCCCCTGACTCTTCTGGTATTTACTCTGATTATCTTTTTACCTTCTGTAATAAGTAGGTCCCTGAGAAATTTACACTTATTTAAAAAAAAAAAAAGGCAAGAAGCTCATTAGCGATTCTTTGAATTGCAGTTTAAATAAGCGATTCAGCATTATGAGATCTGTGATAAAGCGATGAGATTTGGCAACCCTGAGCAAAAGATAACTCTGCCAACGAGTTACTTAAAATTCCTTTACAATATACAACAACCCTCAATGTTCTGACTGTAGATAGTTTGGGAATTCTCTTTAAACTACACAGCAGATAAAATCTCATCAAATAGTTCTGCCCTTTAAATCACCTTTGCTTGCCTCCCCCCTCCCCTTCCCCCAGTATTTCCCTGATTTTGTTCAGGGAAAGATGTAATCAGTGATGCTGTCTAGCTGTGCATCCAGTTCACTGATTCGTTAGAGTGTCTGATGGGTGCGTAAACAGAAAGAAATAGCAACTTCAAAAACAAAGCAATCCTTCCGCTAACTAATTCTCTTCCTCATATTCATTTTGACATCTGAATTATTTAGACCTGAAGTACTTCTGATCTATTTCTGGGCCATAATACTAGTTTTGCTAGAGCTAAAAGCTTGGGGCGTTAAGGGGACACCCAAACTTGAGAGGCCAAGGAGTGAATACCGGTTGCAGGAGGTTCCTGTAGGCTGATCTTTCCCTCCCTGTGTCCGGGAGCCTGTTCCCCTTTTTCCTTTTGAGAGCAGTACTACTCCCACCCAACCAGGCCAATACCACCTGTTTTTCACTGGAGCAACCACCCTTCTCTCCCCACTTCTCAGACTGCTGCCCTTCCTCCGGGCAAGGTGGACATCACTCTGCTTCCCGCTGCCCAGCCCTAGTGCTCTGGTTGCCCCGGGGGATGCAGCAGTGGCTGGGAAGTGCAGGTTCGTAGGCAGAGACCCGCTTGCGTTCCTGCCTCTGTGTGGGAGGACAGGGTGAGACCAGAGGCACCAGGGAACGCCTGCCTGTGCCAAGACACAGAAAGGCATTCCGACTGTGTCAGAGGGGTCGTCTCCTTCAGGACAAAGGGAAAGGCTGGGTGAAATGGGCTCACGCCCCAAACTTGCCCCGTGGGCCCATTGCTTTAAGACCGAGTGGGTAATTTGCTGAATAGACTCTGAAACACTTGCCCGTACAAAACAACAGGGCCTCTGTTTCCCCAGCGTTGGTTCCTCTGTTTCCTCAGTTCTTCAGTGCTTTTGGCCTTCTTTCCCCTGAGTAAACTTTTTTCGTAGTTGTGTTGGTTTTGAGCCAGATCTGCTTCTTTACAGCTCATGCCCCTCCTGAATAACTAAGCATTGTTCCTGACTTTTTTTCAGTAGCCTGAGATCATTTTAGGTTGTGTGGCCATGAACGTATCTTTCCGTCCACAGTGAGACTATTGGCCATTTCAGAGCTCTTTCATTTCAGATTGTCTTTTCAATGGCACACGGAATGTATTATTAAGAACCTGTTAGCACAAACAAAAATAGCTCATTTATCCTGTTCAGTTGAGCCTTGTCTCTTCCAGCATGGGCCTTTAAGCGATGATCTGCAGAGCAAACTGATTCCCATAGACAGATCCATGAGCAGCTGAGCTGATCTAATAGTTCACCAACGCTGAGAAGCTGAGCTGTTGCTGACTCGTCATCTCCCAACTGCAGATTTCCACCTTCCCTTATCTCCTCCTTGGTGTTTGCTGTGTGCTTCCATGAGCCACTTCAACTCAGTAACAAGACCGAGGAATATTTAATTTGGGAGGGGATGTTCATTGACTTCTGGGTTAGTGAGTGAAACCTCACCCCATTGTGTGGAACCATGCCTTCAGAGTGTGGTTTTATGTTACAACTAATGTAGTATGACTGCGGGCTAATGCTGAAATGTTCAGTCTTCTCCATCTCTCTCCAGCCATGCATTCCATTTTGCCCCACCTTACGTGAGGTCCAGTGACTGTGAGTCTGTGGAATGAATCAGGTGAGCAAACGAGTTCAATGGAAAACCATTGGTTTTTTTCTGGTGAATTTGATTTCTGTCAGATGAGCTCGTTGAAGCAGTTGGCTTCAGGGCAAGCCATTGCTAGGTCGCCAGACACAAGGGGATATGTGGCCAGGGAAGGGAACGAGGGATGCTACTCTTATTCCTAGTTAAATGAAATTCAGGCCTAGGATTCCTCTGGTGCAAAGCCTTTTCTTCTGACATACTACTGTGATTTCTTAGCTCCTGGTGTTACTACCTTACTTTTCATGAACTAGAGGAACTTGGAAGCTGAGCTGAGCACCTCACCTAAGAAGCCCAAAGCAGGTATCTGTTTTAGTTTCAGTCTGTATCTTTTCCAGGCTACAGTGCTTTTCAGCTGTCTTATTTATACATTCCAGACACTACACATTAAGTGTTCAGTTGGTAAATGCTTGGTATACCACACCTTAAAATAATAATGGAAAATAATGGCTACAGAAGATACGTAACTCCTGAAGGCTCTCAGGTGTCTGGCCATGCGTAATAAAACATTGCATGAAAAGGAAGGAGGATAAGCAAGGAGGGCAAGTAGGAAAAAAGGACAGAACAAATACTTATTTCCACTTCCCCTAGATAATGTAAAAATAAAGTCCTTTCTCTCAAATATCAACTAAAATAGAAAGCAAAACATCTTGAGCGCTGCTTGGAAGGATGCCACAGCTGTACTTTGGCCTGTGGAGATGAGAATAATCATCCCTTATTTGTCAAGCTGTCTTTACACCATTAATATTTTTAAATGCCTCTGACAAATCATCCATTTCTGATTGCTATTTAAAAAGAAATCTTTATCTCCCTGATCAGTTATGTTGGATAGTGATTTTAGGCCAATGAGATGAGAAAGGGGAAAAAAGGTGGGTTTTCTTAGCCAGTATAATTCTAGAATAGGTTAAAGATGAGGTAAAAATAGATAATACTATGAGCCAAAGCTTATTTTTTTTGTGGAAGGATTGTGGAACATGAGTACATAATGGCCAAAACCAGAGTTTGGTACACCATCCCAGACTGTTCCATCACAAAATTAGCTCTGCTTTGAGCTGTATTGAACCTGAGTTTTACACTGGTTTCTGCTGGTATAAATTTGGGCACGGAGCCCTCAAGACAGGAAGTCACCCAGGCAGAAAGCCATCATCGTGGCTTTCAGTCTGCTGGAGGGCTTGTTGGGACCGGTGCTGCCTATGAACTAGGAGGTGTCAAGTGGGAGAGAGAATCAAAACTGGCCCTGGATAGTTTGGGGGGGGGTGGGGGGTG
>NW_009260600.1:1296958-1324249 GCF_000687185.1 Egretta garzetta
GCGGTGGTGGGGGGGGGTGAGGTAGGGGGGGAAGAAAGGAAAAAAAAAAAAGAAAGAATGTCCTTTGAAAAGGGAAAGCTTGTTTGACAGCTTGGCCACTAGAGAGATTCACAGTCCTGCCAACTGTTCCCAGGAATAAAGGAAAATTTGGGGGCAATTAAATATGAGATCTTTTCCCTCACCAAGCTAAAAGTTTAACGCTGACTACTTCATGAAATAAAACATCCAATTAGGGATAATGAGACTCCTGGGGTGACCCCCCAACACATATTAATTTTGAGTCTTCATCAAGTTGAACTTGTTTATTTGGAAAAAAAATCCTATTTTCCTTGCGGCTCCTTCTGTGACCTGTTTACCAAACACTACTGGGACACCCACACAAGCTCTATAGAAGCCAGGCTGAAATTTAGAGTTGTTTACTTCCCCTCACAAAAAAAAATCTAAGGGCAGCAATGACAGCAGCAGTCCCTGCTCTCCCACATGCCGAACACCAGCTAGGCTGATAGGAGGTTGTAATGTACTTGGGATGAATCTCTTCCCACACCTCCCTCATCCTTTTATTGTGCCCCATTGCCTGCTAAAGATAAGGCTGTCATCTCTTCCCATTTAGACTACGCCACCTGTCTTTTCACTGGGTGCGTTCATCTTCTGGTCTCCAAGCTGCTGCTCAGATTTTCACCCTCTTCCCAGTAACGCAACTTCCAGACAGGTTTTCAAATACCTGCAAGTGACACCAGCTTCTGCCCGTGAGATGCAGAAAGAGCAGAAAACACCAGCCAGAAATAGAGGGAGCTGGCTTAAACTAGCTGTGAGGATCGAGCTCTAGGGTGAAGATAAAAAGGAAGATTTATTTAGAAAGGGAGATTTATTTAGAAACCTACAAGAGCAACAATGGAAAAAGTTGGTTTTTTCCTAGCAGTTGGAGATGGGTAGAGGTAAAACTCCTTGTGAAAGATGAGTCTTGGGAGAAGTGAGGCAAGCTTTTATTGGCAGCTGAGAAAACAGTATGATAAACTATTCCAAAAGCAATTACAGAACGACTTGTACTCAGCAGCCAAGTAGGATCCCATGGGAGATTCTGAAATCTAACAAACTGCTAATAACGCTGGTTCCATGTGAAACGAGGGAAGAGTTCATAGCTATTAAGCCTGGGAAAGACTATTACGATCAGCCGTAGTCTGTCCCGTGTGCAGCAGGCCGTACAATTACATGCACGGATCTCTACTTCAGGACTGTGCCATTTATTTGGACATTATCGTACCACGCAGAAAGGAACCCTGCTCTTCATTTAAGTGCTGGCAGATTGATCACATCAGTAGGTGAGTTGTTTGAGGGTTCGTGGTAGGGCCAGGCGAGGAGTTATTTCCGTAGTTTTGATCACCCACAAACACAGATTTGAACACATCGGACAGACAATCTTCATTAGTGACTTATGTGGATGCTTTCAGGTGGTCAAGAGAGGCCTTTAGAGTCACCTCACCTGCTTCCAAAATGGAGGACGCCATCCAGCAGCATTGCCAATGTGGAATCAGAGTCCACATCTCAAATTCACACCACACCTCCCTCCATGAGACAAATCCTAGCTACAGTTCATGTTTACTCATGTCACATCTCCTTTTCAGCTCAAACTACAACATAGTGTTGCCATGAGGTCATTAAAAGCTGTGCAGTCTTATCATGCCACCTTGTGCTAGATAGGAGGCAGTCAATGAAAATAATCTGCCAAGAGTTCATGCATAATTAAAATAAACATATCGATAATACCCAGGGCATTTTGTAACCATCCTGGGTGTTTTGCCTGTTTAATTGAAGCTTCTCGTGCCAGGATTTGTCTCTTGTGCCTTGTGGGGACACAGAATCTTGCTCAGATCCAAGCTGCGTGTCAGAATTTCATGCGTTATACATATGGCAATGCTCACATTGGAAAACGCTTCGTTAAGAGCCACTTTGTGGGCATGAACTTGGGCACATAAAGCATATATGCAAAACGCACTGTGGAATACAGAATATGAAAAGCAACCAGCACAATCTGTCACATTTTTAACAGACCCTGAAAAGTGTCACGACAGGAGAATAATTTACATGTTGTTGCTTCTCTTCACCTCGCCACATTCCTTTCATAATCCTCACCTGCCCTGCCCCCACCCTGGTAAGAGATACAGTGATTGCAATAGGTGGCCAGGCTGGGCTCACACGTAATTCTTGTCCCCAGGTGCTTCATAAATCACACTTAGATTATCTGGTAATAAAGCTGGCAATGAAAAGGATGCCGTAGCGGTGAGTTATAGGCATCTGCAGGTAAGCGTGGCAAGGAGTTCACCCCAGGGAACCCTCTTACTCAGTCGTCTGCTTCTTCCCCTGCAGTATCCCTTGTGCTTCTAATCCTCCCTTGTCTCTGATTTTGTGCTGGGTACTCAGGGGCTTAGTCATACACCTTGAAATAACAGTCACCCTCATTTCCAAATTCAAGCCTGAGAGACACATGAACTATTACGGTACTTCAAGAAATTAAGGCTCAGTTTTGCCAAGGGTTGACCTTGTGAAGTGCTGAGGTTCTTTGCCCTCAGTTCAATAGCCTGCCTCTCCCCGTGTTTAGCTTTAAGCTTTGGACTCGTTGCTTGTGATTAAGCACATATTTAAGCTGTTTGGTAGATTGTGGCCTGAGTATACAGCACCTGGCAGATTCCAGTCTTGCAGGAAAGAGTACTCAGGGACACACTTGTGCTTGGGCTGCACAAGTACATTTATTCTAGCTGCTGATAACTCCACCAAGTGCTTCTATATACCCTGCTTTCCAAGCCGTGGCATTTTGTCCTGTAAAATACAGTATAGTTCTGCTGTTCCTGGAGCATTTCCACAAGCACGGAACTGCATCCAGCACGGATGCAAGCAGGATGTTTACAGATTTGTGGGCGGTTGCATGGACTAACCAGGTTGCTTCTGATGTGACCGCTCTGCTGTCACGGGAGAGTATCCCTCCATATTCGTGTGATATCTCAGACTCCCTACAGGACCAGTATAGATCAGGTGTTAGTGCTGGAGATGGCACTATACTGTACTCTCCCTGACTATGCCTTCCTGTTAGGTGTGGCTGCCAGCAAAATCCAAGAATCTCATGGGATGTGTCTAAGCTCCAGAACCCAGGAGTGCCTCCACGGTAGTCCCAAGTCCAGACACACATCTCTGGTATGTCAGGGTGAGCCTTGGGTGTGCACCAACCGATCCTTCTGCCTCACCCACTTCTTCACACTTTCGTTTCATGGGAAATAAACTTAGGCCAGAAGACAACCGTGACACCTCTAGACCCCCAAGCAAGGAACATACTCTCGGCAGGCCAGAAGACAACCGTGACACATTCCTCTAGACCCCCAAGCAAGGAACATACTCTCGGGTATTCCAAACCTGCATTCTGCATGGAGCCACATGCCCTGCATTGTTTTAGGGGCTTAACTCTTTCAGTTAACTCCTGTCTTGGAATATAGCATTTTTAATTTATTTTTCACGAAAGATAGGTATTTCATAAACAAGCTTGCTTTTGTCTCTGGGAAAAGGCTATCCTATCCCTATGGGATTTCTACTTCTCTCAAGCTATCAGATGCCTTGCAAAGGTGTCCCTTGCTCATTAGGGACCCACATAAAACTCCTGTCTTGTGAATTCACACGTTCTGTCATCTTCCTAGACCAACAGTTGCCTCTCTCGCATGAAAATACACAATCCAGGTACCAAGGTGTGGCCTCACAAGAGACGACCATGCCAGATCCTGCAGAGATAAAATCCTGAGTCATTCTCACCAGGTCCTCTTCCTGGCCTGAACACAGGTGCCAAGAAAACAAAAAAAATGCAGAATTTGAAGGAGGGAATAGTGTTTTTATAAATAATAGCCTAATGCTACAGAGTTTTGTAAACAAGAGTAGGACTCAAGACAGCTTTTTAAGCCTATTTATCATAGAATCATAGAATCTTTTAGGTTGGAAAAGACCTTTAAGATCATCAGTCCAACCATTAACCTAACCCTGCCATTCCACCACCAAACCATGTCCCTAAGCACCTCATCTACCCGCCTTTTGAATACCTCCAGGGATGGGGATTCCACCACTTCCCTGGGCAGCCCGTTCCAATGCTTGACAACTCTTTCAGTGAAGAAATTTTTCCTAATGTCCAACCTAAACATCTCCTGGCGCAACTTGAGGCCATTTCCCCTTGTCCTATCGCCCGTAACCTGGGAGAAGAGACCAATCCCCACCTCACTACACCCTCCTTTCAGGAGGAAATAATGCAGAAATTCTTTTCAGACATAAGCTGTTAGAAGAAGGTTTCAGACATTGATAAATTCTGCCCTTAAAAATCTTAAAACTTTAAAACTTTTGCAGAGACTTTAGGTTTGCTTTTTTAGATTATTTTAGTGTCTGTTTGTTGCAGTCCTGCAAGTGTTTGCTGTTAATCCCATGTGCCCGATTACCTCAAGGCTTGCTTTTATCAAAACAAAATGCTGTGGTTTGTTTCAACACCTGAACATCAGAGGTAGGTTAGCTGGAGAAGCCACGCAATGTCCCCGGTTTCAGACTGACCTCTGGCAATCCTACCTCCTGATGGAATAACAACATCATGTGTTCACTTCCAAACACCTGACATGCACTGATTTTCCCAGAGTAACAGTATGTAGGAAGGGAGTCTAATCCTCAGTCAAATCCCACTGCCTCTATCTTTTGGAGAGATGACAAACTTCTATTAACAGAAGGAGAATTGAAACAAGTCCTTTCCAATTTGAAGTTTCACACATTTACAGGAATGCGCTAACCAAAGTTTGCTGAAAATAAAATGGAAAGTGATGCGGAAGCTCAAGTAACTTCACGTGCTATATTCAAAGCCAGACTGTGAATGGATTTCTTGAAATATCAAATTTTAACTGTAAAAAACCCGTCAGAATGCATCACATATGAACACAGAAAGACATTACAGACTGCAGGGACATGTATATCTGTGATGAGAAAAACAACCCAACTGGCACGTAGAGGAATGCTTGAAGCCTCCTTTGTTATGACTGCAGTAAAAATACACATCTATTTTCCTAGAATAACAAAGCGTTCATTCTCTCTCCTGCTTGGAGCTGTTGGGCATTTACAGAGTGCTATTAGCAGCTGTACAAGTGTCTTGTGTTTTGAAAAATCAAAGGAATTAGTGAGTAAGGAGAATTAATACCTTCTCTATAGCCCTGCCCCTGGATTTGCTTATGCATTTTGCTTTAAGGAGTCACTGGATAAAAAAAAAAAAGTCATCTCTGCTGGAATCAAGGGCTGGCGCCCAAGACCTCTATCTCTCAGGGGAGCACCTTTGTAATTAAGGCACAGAGTTGGGCTTCCTATTATTGCTTGTGCTTTTCCTGGCTTTGTGATTCTTCGGTGCTTTCTTGTCCGGTGGTCTCTGCTGTGGGAGGGAAGGCTCACGCAGCTTAGCCTCCTAGCTCCGGCATAAGCAGCTCCCCTTTGAGAAGGAGGGAGCTGTGGGTTTGAACACCATGCCTCTGAGGAGAGCCCCGATCTCTTTTTTTTTCTTTGGGTGGATATTCAAACCATTATCTATTTCTCCTTGGAGGCCATTTTTTCAGCAAGACACATCTGTTCCCCAGGGCAAGAGCTAGTTACCTAAATCTAGAAGCAAATGAAAGGAAGGAGGGCTCAAAATATGTTCCAGTCTCACACACGCAGAAGTCTAAATCTGAGAAGAGAAAGAATCTCTGCTCTCCTCTGCCTTCTCATTTCCCACTGGCTGATTTCAACAGATGCTGCTCTCCCTTATTCAGAGGTTTTGTTGCTAGGAAAAGGAGGCACCGCTGCCTGACTCCCTCTGTTCCTGGAAGGGGAGAGAGATGCCTAAATCAAGCTCATGAATTACAGTCCTTGAGTACCTGCCTGGAGATAAAATACTCAGCCTGAGTCCCTTGTGAATCTCCCCCTTTTGTTCCTAGTGCCTAAGCTTGAAAACACGCCTACCACGCATATTAAAAAACTGAAACGTTGTTAAAAAGGCAAAGTATCTTTCTCTCCTTCATTTCTGCCATGAGCTAAATGTTTGTACCCCTTCCTTTGCATAAGATGGACTTGTGCAGTGGTCCGATTCAGAAAACAGATTCCTGAGGAAACAAACCACTTTCTGAGGGTTAGATTCTGGCTAGATCAGCTCCCTGAGCTTGCTTCGTCTTCTGGTTCCACTGGCACCAATGCCATGCAAGAGATGAGGCCAAAACGTGCGGGAAAGGAAGAAACGAGTGAGTGAGGAAGGAGGGGAATCTGGCAGCAGTAGCCCAAATTTAGAGCAGCTTATGCTGTGTTGGAATCATACTCCAAGGTACGGTTTGGGGTGTTATGTGCCGAGTGGGTTGTCATCATCCATGCCTCCTGTAAAATAAATCTGTTTGAACTGCATACTGGGTCCCAAAATAGATTAGATATCACCCACTGTAGGGTTTTGTGATTCAAAAAATTAAAAAAAAGACTTGGCAATGAGCAAGGCCCAAGGGTGGGGTTTCATGTGATGCTGAATGTGATTTAACAGCTTGCTGCTGCTGAAAGGGGGCTGCTCATCTTTTTTACTCCTGCTTTTCCTCCCCCACAGGCACATGCCGTTAGTGCTTGCCTTGCACCAACTCCAGCATTCATCTTGCACTTAGTTTGTGAGTGGGTCAGTTTGTCTTGCTAACCACATCAGAAAACAATGCCAGCAAAAAAGTGAGTGGTCTACTGGGCTTAGGAGCTGAGTCAGCTTTCCTGGTCACCTGGCTTGGTTGGATGAGCACCACACTGAGCGATTCCAGGGAAGGGGCAGGAGGCCCAGCGGGGAGCAGGAGGGTGCAGGGAGAGGTGGGAGCAGGATCACAGCCCCTGCTGGCAACACCGAGCTGCTAGGTTGGCTGAGTTTCCTGCCAAATTGCAGCCCGGCTCTTCTTGGACTTTGCTATCCAAAGCACATTATTAAATGCATGCAACTCCTGCGTCAGAGCCCTGCCAAACTTTTACTGCTATGCATAATGGGCCAAATGAATCTGCAGATCCTTGTAGATTCAAGAACCAGCTTTGTTTCTTGGCTCTCGCCGGCAGCTCAGGCAAGTTGTGGAACAGTGGTGCAATGTGCTTCCCCTCCGGGAAATTCTGCTTGCTAAGGGAGCAATCTAATTACGTGCTTGAAGCTTTTGGAGAATCTGTAACGCCAGCCGCCTGGAGGGGAGCTGCGGTAATCCAGATGCTAGGCAACAACAGTAGGAAATGCTGCGATGAAGCCTGCATTCAGTGGGGAAGAATGTCACTTAAATGACAAAATACCTACTTGAGAACTTCCTCTCTTTGAGCAGCAATCTACCGATGCCTTTGTTAAGAGGGGTGACATTTTGTTCGCTGTCAGGTCATAGTTTTTAAAGGCAGCTGTCACAGTGGGCCCGCCCTCTCTCAGCTGGCATTTATAAGCCAAGATATTCACAAATCTGTTTCATAGGTCACAGCTCCAGGCCCTTCCCTGTTCCCCAAACAAAAGTGATTTCAGTTGGCCAGTAGTCAGGCAGAAAGGAGAGTTCTTTCGCCCCTGAGGAGCAGCACGAGCCAGTTTGAGTGATTACAATCTACGAGGTCATCCACATTCCTCAGACAGAAAAACAATCAATCAACTCTGTCCAGGAACGGAGACACCCAGGCAACAGGATCCGCTCGGAGCAATGGAGACCCACTGATTTTGTAGAAGCTGTGGGGGAGACATGGGAACCTTTCTTCCCCTCCCACGCATGAGCAACATGAGCTTCCCAACATCCTTCACAATGAAGTTGATTGGCCTCAGTGAAAATTCCTCTGTGCAGTATATACGCTGAGTTCCTACCAACAGCATCTTTTGCTGAGCTATTGCTGAGTATATAACGGAGCCATAGGAACCCCAGACTCCAGATTATTCCTCACAGAATCATTAAACTTCTGCGGTTTTATGCTGCCAAGATCTGGAAGAGGATGTGTGCACTTTCTGACAATTTGGGTAGTGCAGGTGTTTCAGCAATGTGGCCAGGGCTTTCTGAAGAGGAGGTGTCCGGAGTTTCTTGGCAGGGGTGAAAGAAGCAGGTCTGAGTCAGCGGGGGTGCAGCAGAGCTTCCATATTTTCATTTGGGATAGTGGCTGCGTTTTCTGCTTTTCCACACTTATGCCACAGTGTGCATGGTCTTTGCACCCCATTTCAGGATCCAGTTGTGCACAGGAAGATGATTTGTTGTGGCTGCATTCAGTGCCTGGTGTGGAGCCTACTTTCTGAGAACACGCTTGCCTTAGGCTTGCAGCATGAGTCTTCAGATATATTTAGCATTAAAATGTGGTTAACTCCGTTTCTAGCCCAGCTGAACTTTTACAATTAAGGAAGACATTGTGCAGTGAAAACAGACTTTTGTGTTTATTTATTTTCAGCTTCTATGGAAATTACAATGATGCAGTCATGCTCTGAGCATATGTGTGCTCTTGTCTGTCTGTCTGTCCTCCCTTTGCAAATAACTCCTGGCCATTTTCATCCCAGTTTCACTTAAAGCTAGTGGTTTCAAACATATTGGGTCCCTACATATTTCATGAAACCAGACAGTTCAATATAGCAGAGGGAAAGCCTGCAGCCTTATACGGAAGAAAACTTATACCATCAACCCAAGCCATGTTAGGCATAAAAGAATCTACACAGAAGAGCAATATTATATGTCCCAACCTCATGAAAAGTTTTAATCAGAGGTGGCACCAAGAGAGGATCTCACCTTCAGATGAAAATGAGTTGGAAAACGGGTTTCATTTGCTGTGTGGCATATGGAAATACTTGATTACTTAGGAGAGTGAAAAATAAATACTAATTTTGTCTCCCACTCTTGTCTGCTCTCTCGCTTTGCTTCCTTTGTTGCAGGCCTGTAATATAGAACCAGATCCTGTGTGACCAGGAAGTGAGGGTTGATAACTATGGGTAGAGGCCTTGATTTTCAGCGAATGTTCCTGAAACTTACCCTTTGAACAAGGAGAATTTTAGTCTTGTACGTCTTTTCCTTAACCCCACGTTGGCTAGGTCTTAGCAGGTCACTGCATGTTTGGTATGTCCATCACTGAAACGTGAAATATACTGCCCCCATAGGTGAATTAAAAGGCTTTAGTGGAGACAGCCACAATAAAACTGCTAGCTTTAAAATTCTGGTGGGCTTCTAGCTACTTTCAACAATCCACACATCTCCTGTCTTGTGGTGAGGGCCTTACCTTCCCAAAACCGAATGATTCATACTACCAATTTTCTGAAGCAGGACATAGTAAAGTACTAACAGAAATATAATATAAATTTCAGTTGCCAAAATAAATAAACTAAATGTTTTTATGTGCATTCCTGGTGGCTTTTACTGTCTCTCTTTGTCTCGGCCACAGTATGTCAAACCCTTAAGTATGCAAGTAACTACGCATATAAATAGCCACCAGATCTTCTCAAGTGCTTGGAGGCCTGTGGCTTCACAGAACAAATACATATGAGTATGCAGAGACTGATGTTGTAATAATTACTAATCATATTGTAGTTTTACATATATAATACAATATACTAGTGCTATACCTTCATTATGAGTTATGCAGCACATTTATTCATCTTAGTAGACAAATTCACTGTCCTCCCTACACTGGTGAAGTAAACAGTGAACATTCCTTGGAACTGGAAGTTGAGCATCCAAAGTATTAAACTGGAGAAGGGATCCCTGGCAGGGATCCTGTCAGAAAGATTTTCTTGACCTAGGGTGTGCAACCCTTCCCCACACAGTTCCTAGATGCTGTGCGGTAATCAGTCAGGGACCATTTGCGATAAGCAAATTGGAAGCAGCCACCCTGTTTTGGGAGATAAGAGAGTTTAACAAAGTGGGGAGTCACAGTGGGCCTCAGTGGCATCATGAGCACATTTACTTTACTAGCACAGGCATAGACTTAGTGTCTTGCAGTTACTAACATGGATACAGCTAATGTGAATTTGTGAGGTTTACAGTACAGAAAGAATCTCCTTTAAAGTCTGACTAATTGTTTGCTACTCCTGCTGATCCATTATGTTCTTTTAAAGATGGTTTTAACATCAGTTCCTCCTTCACCTTGGAGGCCCAGCTGTCAGTATTTCCCATTTCCACAGCTCACCCTTAAACTAAGGTAGACTCCTTATGCTCCCCTAAGTAGCAGTGATGTCAGCAAGTATTGCAGAAGCAATGCAGAGACAGAAAGAAAGGCCTGAACTCATCTTTGGCAGATTTAAAAGCCTGTCATCTCTCAGTGCAAGAACAAGCCTGTGTATGAGAGGATTAGCTCAGAATGCATTTTACATTAAAATTCAGACACTGTCGTGGGAGAAGGATGCTTTTCTTCCCTTTTTCCCCCCCCCGAAGGAAAACATTCCAGTGCATATTTTGATCATTGTTTATCCTGCTTCTGATAAAAGTCTATGGAGAAAGAGTAAAAATAACAAAATACTGTTTAAAAGGGGAAAAACTTGAGCAACTGAGGAGTTGATATATTGTTTTTCTTAGTCATAGATGCATGTTAGTCAACAGTTTTAAACATGTTAAAACCTGCTGGTTAGTCCTCAATTAATTTTCATTCCATTTCCTTATTGATGTTTTGCAGTGAAAACAGACTTTTGTGTTTATTTATTTTCAGCTTCTATGGAAATTACAATGATGCAGTCATGCTCTGAGCATATGTGTGCTCTTGTCTGTCTGTCTGTCCTCCCTTTGCAAATAACTCCTGGCCATTTTCATCCCAGTTTCACTTAAAGCTAGTGGTTTCAAACATATTGGGTCCCTACATATTTCATGAAACCAGACAGTTCAATATAGCAGAGGGAAAGCCTGCAGCCTTATACGGAAGAAAACTTATACCATCAACCCAAGCCATGTTAGGCATAAAAGAATCTACACAGAAGAGCAATATTATATGTCCCAACCTCATGAAAAGTTTTAATCAGAGGTGGCACCAAGAGAGGATCTCACCTTCAGATGAAAATGAGTTGGAAAACGGGTTTCATTTGCTGTGTGGCATATGGAAATACTTGATTACTTAGGAGAGTGAAAAATAAATACTAATTTTGTCTCCCACTCTTGTCTGCTCTCTCGCTTTGCTTCCTTTGTTGCAGGCCTGTAATATAGAACCAGATCCTGTGTGACCAGGAAGTGAGGGTTGATAACTATGGGTAGAGGCCTTGATTTTCAGCAAATGTTCCTGAAACTTACCCTTTGAATTTGAACAAGGAGAATTTTAGTCTTGTACGTCTTTTCCTTAACCCCACGTTGGCTAGGTCTTAGCAGGTCACTGCATGTTTGGTATGTCCATCACTGAAACTGTGAAATATACTGCCTCCATAGGTGAATTAAAAGGCTTTAGTGGAGACAACCACAATAAAACTGCTAGCTTTAAAATTCTGGTGGGCTTCTAGCTACTTTCAACAATCCACACATCTCCTGTCTTGTGGTGAGGGCCTTACCTTCCCAAAACCGAATGATTCATACTACCAATTTTCTGAAGCAGGACATAGTAAAGTACTAACAGAAATATAATATAAATTTCAGTTGCCAAAATAAATAAACTAAATGTTTTTATGTGCATTCCTGGTGGCTTTTACTGTCTCTCTTTGTCTCGGCCACAGTATGTCAAACCCTTAAGTATGCAAGTAACTACGCATATAAATAGCCACCAGATCTTCTCAAGTGCTTGGAGGCCTGTGGCTTCACAGAACAAATACATATGAGTATGCAGAGACTGATGTTGTAATAATTACTAATCATATTGTAGTTTTACATATATAATACAATATACTAGTGCTATACCTTCATTATGAGTTATGCAGCACATTTATTCATCTTAGTAGACAAATTCACTGTCCTCCCTACACTGGTGAAGTAAACAGTGAACATTCCTTGGAACTGGAAGTTGAGCATCCAAAGTATTAAACTGGAGAAGGGATCCCTGGCAGGGATCCTGTCAGAAAGATTTTCTTGACCTAGGGTGTGCAACCCTTCCCCACACAGTTCCTAGATGCTGTGCGGTAATCAGTCAGGGACCATTTGCGATAAGCAAATTGGAAGCAGCCACCCTGTTTTGGGAGATAAGAGAGTTTAACAAAGTGGGGAGTCACAGTGGGCCTCAGTGGCATCATGAGCACATTTACTTTACTAGCACAGGCATAGACTTAGTGTCTTGCAGTTACTAACATGGATACAGCTAATGTGAATTTGTGAGGTTTACAGTACAGAAAGAATCTCCTTTAAAGTCTGACTAATTGTTTGCTACTCCTGATGATCCATTATGTTCTTTTAAAGATGGTTTTAACATCAGTTCCTCCTTCACCTTGGAGGCCCAGCTGTCAGTATTTCCCATTTCCACAGCTCACCCTTAAACTAAGGTAGACTCCTTATGCTCCCCTAAGTAGCAGTGATGTCAGCAAGTATTGCAGAAGCAATGCAGAGACAGAAAGAAAGGCCTGAACTCATCTTTGGCAGATTTAAAAGCCTGTCATCTCTCAGTGCAAGAACAAGCCTGTGTATGAGAGGATTAGCTCAGAATGCATTTTACATTAAAATTCAGACACTGTCGTGGGAGAAGGATGCTTTTCTTCCCTTTTTCCCCCCCCCGAAGGAAAACATTCCAGTGCATATTTTGATCATTGTTTATCCTGCTTCTGATAAAAGTCTATGGAGAAAGAGTAAAAATAACAAAATACTGTTTAAAAGGGGAAAAACTTGAGCAACTGAGGAGTTGATATATTGTTTTTCTTAGTCATAGATGCATGTTAGTCAACAGTTTTAAACATGTTAAAACCTGCTGGTTAGTCCTCAATTAATTTTCATTCCATTTCCTTATTGATGTTTTTTTATATTGTCAAAGCATCTAGAGGCCCCAACCTGACCGAGGCCTAGGGTCCTCATTTTGCTCACACAAAGAACTTAGGTTTGATGGGTTTATCTTTCAAATTTCTTGTTCAACTATGGTTATTAGTCAAATGATGCAATACTAGTAATATATACTTACAGTTATGATGGACAGATGGTCTTGAATCAGTTTACTGTGTTTTGTTTTGGTTTAATACATTACATTACAGAAATCTCAACCAGATATTTACCTATCAATTTTCCATGGGCTTCCTTTGCCCTTTTAATTGTAACAGCAGCCATTTAACATTTAGGTGTGCAGAATATCTATATTAACACAACCTTTCCTTGATAATTTTGAAGCCACCTACAAAACAAGTGCTTACAGACGAATAATTATTCTCTTGGTGCACCGGTCTGATCACGAAAAGAGCTGGCGTTGTCAGTATTCCTTGCTTTGCTGTAAAGTATTATTCCTGTTTTACAGAGGAGGGCAGTAAGAAACACAGTTTAATGACTAATTTTTGAAAGTTGTTATCAGGCAACCTGTACCCTCTGGGTGTGTCTAAAACTGTGGGACTTTTCAGTTCCCAAAATGTACCCTGGCCACATTGTAACTGACTATGGGGATAAGGTCCTGATGTACAGTTTTTTCCCCTTCCTGCATCCTGGTTTTCCACTGGAAGGAAATTCACGGGTATGGAAAAAGAAGGATCTACAGCGTGCTCCAACTGGTCTCCATCTGGACATGCACAGGATCACAACAGGAGTGAGGACAGGGAAGGGGAATGACAGAGGAGGGACACACCATGAAACCCATAGTACCCCCCACACTGCCTGTTACCAATGTTAGTAGAGATTGAGGATGAAGAACTCCCATTATCCCTGGAATACAGATAAAGGAACCTCCTGGCAAATATGGGACTAGGGCACATTCTCTTGATTCAGGGTTTTGATCTTACTCCAGGATCATTCTTTCCTTCATTTCTGTTTGCTGCTACAGAACCACTCTGGATACTATGATATTACATACTCATATTACAGTTGCAAAATAATACTCTGTGCAATTTAAACTCTCATTTTTAGAAAGGATCTTGTGATAGTAAATCTGAGAAACCAACAAATTTCCTTCCTATGATCAGTTCACCTATAACCTCTCTCTACAGCCACATTTTTCCTGTCCCTGATACTCACCTATAGATCACAGGGGTTTTTTTCAGTTTGTATTTCTGTTATTACTTTTCATCTATGAGAAGTATTTCAGTTTCCCTGCAGCAAACTGGCATTTTTTCTGGGATGTTTCAAGGGGAGCTAATTTACATCAGGAAATTGCTTCAAGGTGATCCATCTGGGACAGTCAGAAAGTTTGCATACTCTGTATGTGCTATGTAGACATATTTTGTTATTTCTTTTGTACTTCACACATCACCTCTGGCTCACAGGCATCTTCGCCCTTTTCATAGTAAGTGGGCAATAAACTTGTGGTACTCTGGCTCACAGGCATCTCCCCACCATGACCAGTCTTCGTCCTTTTCATAGTAAGTGGGCAATAAACTTGTGGTTGCCAATCGTGGCGTCTCAAGAAAACCAGGAGGGAAGAGTCTGTCCAAGCTTAATCAAAAGCTGGAGACTAAAAGGGGCTTCCGTGGGTCAAGGCTGGCTTCCAGCTCTAAGGGGAGAAGTGCTAAGCGAAAAAACTGGACCCTTCTTTGCCTGGAGATACTGTGAAAGGACTGCTCAGAATTGTCCTTCCTTCCTGCACAAGGTTAAATATTTTTCTAAGTAGAAAGCCTGTTTATTTTCTGCCATGTCTCAAGTTGGAAATGGAAAATGCTTCATTTACCACAGAGCCACTCAGCATCAAGTCAATGGGTGCCATGCAAGAACTTGAACTGGATTGAAGAAAAGCAGTTTGGGGGGGACTTCACTGACACATCCTACTTTGTTAACTGCCACCATTCAGATTCAGAGCTACATATGTGCCTGGTCACAAGGCAGGCAAAACACTGCATTTCTGCAAAGGTCCATTTCCCTCTCCTCATCCAGCCTTGATCTCAGCCAGAGAGGAAAAAAAATGGGATTGCTTCAAATTGGGGAGTGGCGTGTACTTGCAATATGCTGCCACATTTCCAACCAGCCCATGGCATGGCTCTCATTACACAGCAGATGTGGCTTTTCTTCTTTCTCTTTCCTCCCTCTTCCCTCATTCCAATCACTTTTTTTATCAGTTGAACCAATTAGTCCAACAAAAAGCTAGCTGAGGTGTCCTTCAAAGCAGCTACACAGCCATAACAAATGGATGCACTGAATCTGCTAATGCCATGGCTCAGTTAGACGGAGATCTCTGTGCTTTCTGCCCCCCACATCTTTCTCCCACGAAGGCTTTCTCCAGAAACATGAGTAAGCTCGTCATCTTACACTGTCCCTCAAGTACTTCATTACATTCCTTAAAACTATCCTTTCTGAGAAGAGCTGACAACAGTGCTTAGACTGTCATGCAGGTCTGTCACGATGCCCGAGTTGTTGTCCTGTCTGGTTTGTCTGTTTTGGTCTGTCGTCTCCAGTTCTAAGCTGGAGGTAGGGACCTTCTGTCTTGTGTCCATACAGCACAAAGCACTATGGTGCCCTGTGTCCATCGCTTCAGGTTTCTAAAAATGCATGCAGTCTGATTGATCCTAATTGCTATTCTCCATTTCTAATGTTTAATCACATTTTGTGTAATCCTACTCCCCTGCCTAAATGAGTATGAAATTATACTCAGAGCAGCAAAATCTGCAGGGATGGGGAATGAAAGCTATTTCCTTGGCTTCTCATTAATTTGGGGGACTACAGCGTGTCTCCTTCTCAAGGGCTCCTAGACAGGACTTTTGTGCCCTAGGCCTATGAAAGTGCCAATAGCCACACTGTAACAGGCTGCTCAAACCTACCGCCCCTAAAGATTTCTACTGCTTCACCCCCAAACAAGCAGCCTCAGCCTGTAGCACATACAGGTAATAAAAGTTCCTGGCCTGTAGCGCATACAGGTAGTAAAAGTTCCCAGCCAGATCTGCCTTTCCTAGGTTTCTCCCCAAGCACAAACCAGCTAGCTTGAGAAGGTACTGAAAGCGTAGACTTGCTCCTGTGCTGGTGCTGCCCGAGGCAGATATGAACCTGTTAGATGAAGTCAGTGGTTAGAACCACAGTGTTAAAAAAAAAGATCCTGTGTCGCTGGGTATTTGGTGGTTGCTCTGTGGTGGAGCGAAAGCTGTCTGAAGCTCTGCAGTTTCAGGATGTGTTTTAGTAACAGTGCAAGTGTCTACCCAAACTGAATGTGTTGCATTAGAAAAATATACAAACCGTTGTGTGACAATAATGTAACATTGCAGAAGAAACTTGAAAATATGTGGGAGAGAAAATTGGGGCATACCAGAGTATGGATGGACAGGCCATATGTGCAGGGTTGCGGGTTTGGTGCAGTACTGAGAAATTGCTCCCTGTAAACTGTCTTTTCAGCATCTGTTCATTCTGTTGCAGCGTGAATGCACTCCCAGACTGAAGACAACTTGCCATCACTCAAAAAATTGCTGTGCAGGCCACCAGGATGCACTGCCCCAGGAGAGCGCATCCTTGCCCGCCCTTTTCCAAAGTGACACATTGTTCCGTGGAGGAGATCGACAGCCCCGAGGCAAGTTCATATGGTGGCAGTGGAAGTGGCTAGGGTTAACCATCCTCCACAAAGGTCTGCCTGAAAACTGTTCCCACCCCAATGACTGAAGAGCCCTTTGAGGACAGCAGGTTCCTGTCCCCAGTCACCTTAAGGTAAAATGTAGGGGAATTTACGACAAAGCAAAGGGGCTTCTGGAAACACCCAGCTTGACTGGAGTCCCTGTTTGTCTTGCCACACTCTATGCATAATCTGTAAGATTTGTTCTTTTTAAAGCCACCTTTCATACTGTACACAGTAAACCCCCCTATGTGACACTTCCGATTTCAGTTTCAGCGTTCCCTCAGGCCCATGTTTCATACCTAAGACATCACACGTTCACTATTTTACTACCTTGCTGGTGGCTCAGTGTCCCTCTTTACCCACTCCCTACTTAAAAAAATACCATAATCAGGCCCACCTCCCATCCTCCACAGAGACACACACACCAGTGTACCCCAATTTTTCTGCTAGGATCTCAATTCTCTTCCCACACCAAAAGCTCTCTGTCCATACCATTTTCCCTTGCCACCTACCCACCTACCCAGTGCAAGGATTTTGCCTTCCTCTCATTTTTCCTGTTCATGGCTCACTTAGTTGACCCTAAGTTCCTTATGCTAAGGACTTTATGCTCGCTCTTTCTCTTCTAAAGACTTTATGCTCTTTTTTTTTTTCTTTTCAATTCAGGCACCCCTCACCTCCTTCTCTACCTATCTCCGGAGCTGGGTTCACAGCCATTCCCCCACTATTGTTATGGGGTTTTTTTCTGTCCAGGAGAGGAATTATGCAGTGTGGATGTGTCCCAGATGTACTGAAAGGGCAAATGGAGAGGATGGGCAGCCACTGTTATCTTGGAAGGTGTTAATGTGTGTCCTTAATGGATTTTTGTTTCAGTATATGTTTAGAAAAGTGTCTGAGACTGCAGTTCTGATAAACGTAGGGAAAAGGCTCTGCACGTTCTTCATGTTTTCTTCCTTCTTCATTATTAAATATTTACCAAAGTCAAGAGAGTTCTGCCCACTCGTGCCAAAAATACTCCCTGAAACTCAAGAAATAAATGGAAACTGTGTTCAGAAGTTACTGCTTTAGAGAAAACAGGGGTATCATGAGGCTGATTGTAGGCTCACAAACCCAACACATAACTTGTACAAAACAGAGGATAAAACACCAAGTCTAGCAAATATGATAATGTGATTTATTCAAAGATGTTTTCATACTGGAGAACATCTCTTTAGGCCTCCTAAACCAAAACAAGGAGATAGCCCCTATGCATACTGAGGAAAGCACGATATGCCAAAACATGTCTACCCTTTTTTTTTTTTTTAATATAAAATACTTACCACTTTCTTCTTAATTTGGGTTTAAAACTGGCATGAAAATTGTCTTAGTCTCCACACTCCCAGTCTCATTAAACTGTCTATTTCTCTTGCTCTTTTTTCCTCTGGTTTATTTATTTTTGGCTCCTTCTCTGTCATTCCTGGTTTGTATTTATTTGTGTTTGTTCTTGTTTTTCAAATCTGGGACCTGCTTCTATTGTCTTTACTCAGATGATTCTTTATTGAAAGCAAATGGCAGTCTTACTGGAGAAAAGGCAACGGAAATGATCCACGGTTTTCATATTAGGATCTTGCTTCTGTGGCAAGCTGCATGCTGGTAGAGATATTCACCAATATAGAAGTAGCCTCAGATTTGATTGCAGATGACCAGTTAAATACTGTGTTTCCATTTACAACCTATATAAGGAATTTATTGTTCATAAAGTTTTCTATTTTTAACCTATTTTAAAAATGGTTTCCACTCAGAAGGGGCAGTATTATTTAGGAATCTAATTCTTGTGCTGTGAATTATTTAAGAGTGAAGGAAAAATAACTGATTTGCTGGCAAGGTACATATGCAAAAACATTGACCCATGCCTTTGACTTCTTGTCAAATCATTTGAGTGATGCAATTTGTGCAAAAACCTTTGTATTCCTCTCTGTTGCTTCCAGAAATGGCCAGATGTTTCTTGGTGTATAAATTTTATTAATCTCGAAAGGGGATTGTAAGCTCCTTTTTTAGCACTGAAGATGGATGATTTATCTCTAAGGTAGTCAAGACTCATAATTGCACAACTTCACTCAATGAGAATATTGCTCTTGACTTCAGTAACTACGGAGCAAAGTCACAGGCAGGAAGGCAGATTTTTTTTGTGTGTGTCTAGCCCTCCACAGAGGAGATAGCTGAGAATTTTTCTTAGATTGAGACTACGGTTTTCTCTCTGAGTCTTGGCATTTCCTTACAAATAACCATTATCTTTATTTTTCCTGCATAATTTATCTCCCTAGTGCAGAGTGTGAGCCATCCTGAACAAGTAGGTAGTCACCTTGCCACAGCTTGTTTTACCCTGTGCCGGTGCAGTCAATGCTGTATTATGTTGGATACAGGGAAGTTCATAACAACAGACCACAGGGATTTCCTGAGAAACTAGGAAATATTTCTTACATTTCTTTCAGCTTCTTCAGTGTTTCATCCTCATAATCATATCACTACTCCACTAACCAGCCTCAAAAATATAAAGGAAACTCAATTTGTTAGCTCTATAGCTTTAAATAATCCTGAAGAGAAAAATGTGAGGGAGAGACTGCAGGTTACTGATTTTTTTTTTGTCTCTATAATCAGGCAAAAGATGAGGCTTTCTTGGGAGTAAACATCTTTCCACAAATCCATTCAAGATTTGAGAAGGTGGTCTTTTAGTAAATTTTCCTGAAGGAAATTTTAAAATTTTTGGCAGATACCCAACTCTCTTTGGCCTGGGGACAATACTTAACAAGCAGTATGCAGCAGCCTTCTCCTAATTCTGCTCTCATTATAACCCATGGTTTTAACTTTTTTCCCTTCTCTTCCTTTCCCTTCCTTTCCCTTCCTTTCCCTTCCTTTCCCTTCCTTTCCCCTCCCTTCCCTTCCCTTCCCTTCCCTTCCCTTCCCTTCCCTTCCCTTCCCTTCCCTTCCCTTCCCTTCTTCCTTTCTTTTCTTTTTTCTCTTTTGTTAAAATTGTGAGCAATACTGGAAAGCCTGGGCTGTATGATGTGAACAGGTCATAGGCTGGGGACACGTGCTTATTGCTCTGCTTTACTACAATTACCATATCACAAAGGAACCCTTCCTCATGCCAGAGCATTCCTGGGGAAATCTTTCCTTGTTCTTATTAAGCCAGGTGATCTTATTGACCTTACAGATGTTTTTAAAAATATATAAAATGGGGTGGGCTATTTTACATGTCTGTAAAGTGAGTAGAAAGGTGACTAAATGTCCAAGCATCTTAAAAACATATTTTATCTTAAATGCAAATGTACAATTGCTTCTGACTACTGCCATGGGACAACTGGTGGATCCCATCCTCTGTTACCACTGTTCTCCTGCAGCCCCTCTTAAATTATGTTGCAGCTCCTTCTATCTTTCCTGGATGCCCTGCCTGCCAGGAAAAGAAGGGAGAATAAGAACTGATGAACACAGAGATCTCAGCATCTGGGCCATTTTACATCTCCACCCTTCCAACGTCTTCATTACCAGGATGACAATGTCAGTCGTTTCAACATTAAGAGTGCGGTTTCTTAATACATCTAAAGCAGAGCAAGCGTGGGCTGATGCCTGCAAGGAGCCCCTTCCTTGCTCCTTCCCCTTCCTCCCCCACCAGTGAGCTCTGGCCGCTTCCCTGCAGGCAACTCCAGGGATTGTGCAGCTGAACGGTGAGTGGCTCAGAGCTGATCCAGTGCAAGCTCATCCACCAAGCAAGTGCAGTAATAAAAAAAAAAAAAAAAAAAAGAATAATTTTACTCTACAATCCAGTTTATCTATGACCATACCAAGGCCTGACTCATAGGAAGCAATGGGGGTGCCACTGTAGCAGATACATGCAGTTCTCCAAAATTTGTTGTAGCATGAAACTTCTCCTGAAGATATCAGGTGCTGCTTTAAACAGGCACATCTGGGTGCAGCCTCCGACTCCTGCAGTTTGGGTAGAAGGTTTGTCTGATGTGCGGCAGAGCTAGCTAGCAGAGAAATTAACCCTTCAACATGAGACATCGAGTTTGCTGTTCTCTGAGTGTGTTGTGAGCCAACCACTTTGAAACCTGTTTAAACAGGATAGAGCCTCGCATGCTTTCTATTGTGTAACTCATGCAGCTTTGCAGAAGTTTATCCTAAAAACCAACAGTTGCTAGGTAGAATTAATCTTATAGCACTGGGCTGGAAAGGTCAGTTCCTTACTTTCTTGCCAAATGCTGGTAAGCATAGAAGACATCTGAAAATCAACAAAACCAATACAAGCTTTAGGTAAGGAAAAAAAAAAAAAAGAACAAGAACTTGACTAATAGAAATCATCACAAATTTGGTAAATGACAATTTTATTCCAATCCCACCCCCCCTGACATTCTAGCCCCCTGCATACTTCAAACCCCCAGATGCACAGAGAGGATGGTATCTGAACGCTATGTGGGGCACTGGGCTAGGCAGCCAGTTGCAGAAAACACGGTGTGCACGCTCATGTTTACTCGGGGTTGATGAAAAGACACTCGCAAGTCCAGAAGAGCCATGGGAACATAGCAATATACAACAAACAGGGGGAAAGGGGGTGAAAGCAAGGGCACAGAGCAACAGTAAAGTTGATTCGGACTAGTGAGGTGAGCAGCCTGTCACTTCGCCTCGGCAGAGATCTCATCTTATCTGCGCATTGGTGCATGGGACTGAGCACCAGCACTGCAGAGGAACAGTAGTAGTAGGGCCTGGCAGCGCATGGGTCCATCCAGCATACTCAGTGCTCCTGCCATGGCTTCATCTTCTCTGTACAGACACTGTTTGCCCCAAGGAAGAGAGAAACTGTAGCATTAAGTACAAATGTGCGAGATTTTCGTGATCTGGCTGGGAAGTTGAGACAGAGGCAACTTTACAAATCCCTGGTGACCCAGCTACCACAGATGTGATTCTTCTGTTGGGCTATAAACACACATAACTTTAGCAAAATTATGGTTTTCAATGGACAGGACAGTTCCTTCCGTGTGTGGATGACCCAGGGCCAGAGAAAAGAAAGTTTGCACCAGTAATGATCTGTGGGACCAGCCATGAGATCTAACAACCAGTATGGACAGGGGCATATGCCAGCCAGGGAAGGCCTGGAAGGCCAAGTGAGGAAGTTTGCATTTGATGCAGCAGAAAAGGAGGCAAAAGGACAAGTACAAAAAACTCCTGAGGCCCAAACAGAAAATTGAGCCTATGACACTCTCTGCTAGGATATATTGTAATGGAGCGAGCTGAATTCGTCTTTAACCTCCTAAAGCAGTGTCCTGGGTTAAATTAACCACCTGCACCCAAAATTTCTGGCAGTCTTGGGTGCTAACGGACAAAGGAAAAAGGAGTGATAAAGCTCAATAAAGCCTAAAAGACAAAAGATATTTGCAGCATGCATTTAATGTATAAAAGGGGGGAAAATGGCATTTTGGGGGCCGGTATGGAGAAGGTAGCAGCTGCTAGGATACTAGAGGACAAGGGCTTGCACACAATTTTTATGTCTGTGAATGGAAATGAGAAGGAAAAGATCTTAAGGGGAAAGAGAGCGCGCCTTCAAAGTTATTCTGTGTCCTTAGCTTCCCAGAGAATTTTTTCTTTCTGTATCTGATTTAGATTATAAAATCCCTGGGGCAGCAATAGTCTTTGAGTCTTCTTCAGTACTGGCCAAATCATTGATGCTTAATGAGCAAATAAAATGTTGATAAATTAATATAAAGGTTGCCTTCCTGCAGTCTGGCACTTAATAGATGATACCCAGTTAGAATTGAAGCAAAAACATTTGCATTGAACCTGAGCACAGGATCAGCTTTAAGAGAAGAGCCCGAGAGTTCCTCCACTGCCTTCAAACAAGGGAAGATCTGTCTCAAGTTGCAAACCACTCTTTGACATTGAGAGCGTGCGACTGGGTTCTGTACATGCAGGTACGTTTCCGCATATTGCATATGGTAATTTCCCACCAGACACACTACAGACCTAGTCAGGCAAGCTGCTGCCTCTTGGTGGACCCCAGGGTTCCACGTGGGTGCAGAAGCTGGCCATGCAAAGCAGCTTGCTGGATTATGGCATAATTCATTGCTCTGGTGCCACTTACGCACTCTAATGGGCTTTACTCACAGCAGGGATGACTGAGGTGCCGGGAGGCACAAGCCAAGTTGAAATAGATTTGTTAAGCTTATTTCGTGCTTTGTTGTAGCGGCCACATTTTAGACAGATTGTGAAAATTATGTTATTTTTAAGATTTAGATTACAATACTGCCTAGAGACGAATAAAAATTGGGGATTCTGCTGTAACGATTTGGTCCCAAAATATGCGAGAACACCAACAATCTGCAAGCCCAGCCATCTGCAAGCTAAAGAACGGCAAAGACTTACGTACCATTTGGTTTGCTGACTTCAGTGGGCTCTGGGATATTAAGAAGAACATAGAGGCTGATAAACAGACTTATATGCCTTTTGATATGTTTTCTTTCCTTTCCTCCCCTATTTACAACAAGTAAGTGCCATCTTTTCCCTTCTGCTTTAGCCATCAGGAATTTACGCTGGTCTTTTTGGTTTGAGTTGTTACAGGAAAGATTTGGAGGAGGTAGAAGATTTAACTCAGGACGAAACAAAAAAAATGTTACCATGGCCATATTCCCCCATCTAACCAAAACAAATAATCTGGAAAAAACTTCCCAGATCAACACATCAAGCAATGGCAAAGAAAAAAAAAATCCTTTTGCTGAGGAAGTGGCATTCCTAGTACTGGGTTTTGTCACTGGAATTATACAAGTAAAACTACGTCTTACCTGTGTACTAGTGTATCTAAGATTAAGCCTACTCTTAGTACAAGTCCTTGCGAATTAATTCAGGGATCGCACAAAAGGGACAGTGTGACAACAGGTTTTTTGCAGGCCATTTCGGTAAGAATCTGGGAGATGAGACTTCTTGCAGGTGGAGCTGAGGGGGCTGTGTGGAGAAGAAGGGGGGTGGAAGGCAGAAGAGGATAAAGAGGAAGAGCCGTGGTGTGAAAAGCCTTGAAACAGCGTAAACGGATTTCAACTTCTGGCTAAGAAGGCAAGCTGAATAAATGTCTGTCACAGAAACAACTTTTGCTTGTCTCCTCCCTCCCTCTGCCCCAAGGAATGAGAATGATACTCATAGTTAGAGAGACAGATATATATAGACATAAAACTGAAAACAGTTAACGAGAAACGAGGAGTAGAAGAAACAATTAAGAAATACCGTGACACCATATGGAACTTCCACACTCAGTTGCATTTTAAAAGCTTTATAAAAGAAACTTTAAAAACAACTACATTCTCCTCACCTCAAAATAGTGTCCTTTGTTGGAAGACAATACCGTTATTCAAACCCCCCCCAGTTTTACGTGTTTGAATCCACACATTGTCTAGTACAGGCATTAGAAAGTTATGATCCCGGTGCAAGAGAGAGCACGTAGGCTGCTTTTGAATTGTAGATGGGCAAGCAGAGGTACGGCTTGGAGCATCGTGGTGCTTGAAGAGAGGCTTCGGAAAGAGAAAGCGGCTCCCAGTCCTGATGGACATAATAGCCGTTTTCCTCTCAGGGTAAACAAGGAATCGGTGAGATGCCCCCTTTTTAGTGTCAGCTGAAACAATGGAAAACCTCTGCCCAAGGACAGAAACACATGGACCTAAACAGCGTAGCTCATCTGTTCCTAGGGAGTCCCAAGAGATGATAAATGATGGGGCAGAGGACTGAAGGAACTGAAGCCTTGTACGTGAGAGAGAAGGGGAAGAAACGTGAGACAAATAAGAAACTCACCCAGATATAAACTGAGATGCAGCTACTTGCCTGAGAGAAACTGAGGCTGTGGTTTTGAGAGATTTGTATCTATGCAGTATTGAGGAAGCCTTCCTCCCCACTTCCTCCCCTCCCTGCTTTTGACCTTGCAGGCCCACTGTTTATGCTGGTGCTGGTCCTTATCTGTCTCTGAACTGACATAACTCACCAACCCAGCAGAAAACTAACCCAGAAAAACTTGGATAATTTTCTGATGGGCTCATGAATTGAATTGGCGCATGCATAGCACAGAGTAGCCACACGTGTAGCACAGAGACTGAGTGGGATTGCTGGTGGAAGGAGGGCAGTATGAAGGCTGAGATGAGAGGCAAGATGAAGGGCAAGAGGGATGCCATCCGGAGGGACGTTGACGGGCTTGAGAGGTGGGCCCATGTGAACTTCGTGAAGTTCAACACGGCCAAGTGCAAGGTCCTGCACATGGGTCAGGGCAATCCCAAGCACAAAAACAGGCTGGGTGGAGAATGGATTGAGACTAGCCCTGAGGAGAAGGACTTGGGGGTGTTGGTTGATGAGAAGCTCAACATGACCTGGCAATGTGTGCTGGCAGCCCAGAAGGCCAACCGTATCCTAGGCTGCATCAAAAGCAGCGTGGCCAACAGGCCAAGGGAGGTGATTCTGCCCCTCTGCTCTGCTCTGGTGAGACCTCACCTGGAGTACTGCGTCCAGCTCTGGAGCCCCCAACACAAGAAGGACATGGACCTGTTGGAGCAAGTCCAGAGGAGGGCCACAAAGATGATGAGAGGGCTGGAGCACTTATCCTATGAAGAAAGGCTGAGAGAGTTGGGGTTGTTCAGCCTGGAGAAGAGAAGGCTCTGGGGAGACCATAAAGGAGACCATAAAGCAGCCTTCCAGTACCTGGAGGGGGCCTACAAGAAAGCTGGAGAGGGACTTTTTATAAAGGCTTGCAGTGATAGGACAAGAGGTAATGGCTTTAAATGGAAAAAGGGTAGATTTAGGTTAGATATAAGGAAGAAACTCTTCACTATGAGGGTGGTGAGGCACTGGCACAGGTTGCCCAGAGAAGTTGTGGCTGCCCCATCCCTGGAAGTGCTCAACGCCAGGATGGATGGGGCTTTAAGCAACTTGGTCTAATGTCCCTGCCCACGGCAGGGCAGTTGGAACTAGATGATCTTTAAGGTCCATTCCAACCCAAACCATTCTATGATTCTATGAAGATGAGACAAGATTTCCTTTCAGAGGAACGGAGCCATCCAATCCACTCCGCTGCCTGTGAAACCACAGCCTGAAAGCAAGCACATAGAACCAAAGTGCAGTTTGGAAGTAAGCCAAGAGGTTCTCCTGGTGCTTTATTCTTAGTCTGTTCCCTAACTAGAAAGAACACCAAATACCTAAATTCTTGCTAATCAAAAGGTCAGAAGCGGCAACATTGTAAGGGTGCTGCTCTAATCCAGCTGCGGTCAGCTGCCATGATTTGTAAACATGACTCAAGAAGCAGGCAGAGTATATTTGATCTGGAAAAAAAAGAGTGTGTGCTGCCTGGGGAAAGCGTTAGATATACTTTGACACCGATAATAAAATGCCATGCCTTAGCCTTGACTGTCTTTTGCATATCCATCTTTTTGTGAGGAATATCGGAAGATGTCATTAAGGAGAACAAAGCAAAGCAAAACTCAGAACTGCAGCCTTTGCATGCTAAATATTGCCCTGAACACACAATGCGCCTGCACGGATTCCCACTGAAACGGGAGTGAATCTGGTGCATTTCTCAATTTGGGAGTAGGACAATAAAGTCCCACTTACAAAAAAATTTTAAAATCCATAGTAGTAACCTGGGAAACTGTAGGTTATGATAGCCTTATTAAAGTACTTTACGGGTTTCATCTGGAATACTCAAATACTTTTTAAAATGAAAGTTCCTACTAAAGCAAAACCTCCAGGATCATACCAAATATGGTCAGAAAGTGCCTAGAGAAACCTCTGTATTCTGTCTTCCTTGGCACCCATGGCTTTTTATACATCAGTGAAATACCTGCAAATTACTCCATTAACCTCTGTTGAATTTTAAGGTAGCTAGACTGAATTCTTGGAATGCCTGGGGCAATTTGCAGTCTTGGGTGCAAGCTGCGTCATCAGCTGTTTTATCTTGAGATCACGTAAAATTATCATGGTTTGCTTTGTGGATTTTATATCTTTACCAGAAAAAAAAATCCTTTAATTATCCATAGATCTTTAGGTTAAAATACTTTAGGATGAAGTAGGTTAAGTTAGCTTTTCTGTCAGCCATTTTAGGTCAACAGTTTTGAAGGACACAGATGATCAGGCATGTAGCATAAGGACAATTCAGTCATGGTGCTGTCTAATGCCTGGAAGACCAGATTTTACCAAAGTCAGCAGCAGAGCACCGGCTGAGCTCAAGGACTGCATTTTGCTTGCCGGGTATCTTACCAAGAGCGACAGAAACATCAGCTCTGCCAAGCTCTTGCCAGAAAATGGACTCTACCCAGACGAGTCCCCAAAGTGAAATCCTTCTCGGAACAGGCTATAACCGTATCCACAACACGACTGTGTGCATTGCACAGTTTTACTGAAGAGCACCCTACTTGGGAAAGCGTGTTGGGTTTGCTTGACTTCTTACACCCTCTGCGTCGGAGAGGAAGAGGGAAGCCCACGACGCCACCTTCCCCGTACTCCTCGTATCCTTCCCACGGGGTTTAACCACTGGTGGACTTTACTGTCATTCTGCCTATGTGAAATTTTTTTGGATTTTCTTCCCAAGAGCAACACCCATGAACATTCTTTTAATAAAAAGTCTATTTAAAATGGCAACCCGAGAAATGCAGACACTGCACCGGTTGAACCAAACCGCTTGTGCCACCCCTGCCCCCCCGGGGAAGGTGGCACCCCCAT
>NW_009260600.1:1325494-1357180 GCF_000687185.1 Egretta garzetta
AATCCCCTCTGCCGCAGGGGTTAACTCCGGCGAGCTGCTTGCGAGCTCAGAGACCGAAAATGCTTCGGAGGCAGGGAGCGCTTTGGCGAGGGTGAAGTTGGGAGTTTTGGCCGAGCTTGTGCCGCAGCGGGTTTGCGGAGCCTGGTGATCCTGCGTTACGGCGAACTTCGCCTTGAAACTTGGGCTGGTTTAAATAAAAGAACAAAGGGCTGCCCCTCTCCCCAAAACAGCACCCAAACACCCGTCGCTGTCGCCTTCCCTCCGCGTCTCCAGACAGCAACAAAGAGCAAAACAGCAGGGGCCTTTAAAGTTTTTGAAGTGCAAAAGTGCCCGGAATATAAAGGTTTTGGGGTTGCAATTTCTGTGCTCCGGTAATCAAAACCAGTTTTTAATTAGGATTAGCGTAATTTGCTCCAAGCTCTTTGAAAAGAGAATGAGAAGTTGAAAAATGGCAGCTGCACATAAGCAGCGTGCCTTGCTGTTTTCATTTGCTTTCACAATCTTTTGTGCATCAGGCCTCTGAATTACCAAATTGAATCTGCAAGAGAGAGTGTTTTATTAATTTCCTAAATCTTTGATGAACTTCTGCCTGGGAAGACAATATTTGTTGAACTTTTAGCATGAAGTTGTGCCCTGGTGTAGCTTTTTGCTGTGATTTTGATGGGGACGGGTTCTTCACCAGCAGAATCTGCTGTCATTTCAAAGCCAAGGGGGACTGCAAGATGTTTTCTAGTGACATCTTCCTGGTACAGCAAGTGGTGAAATGTCACACTTCTACTGAACGTTCTGCATTCATAAAACTCTTAAAAACTTCTATATTTAAGTCCTTACAACAGTGTGCCACAACAAATGAGACAGTATCATTACTCAAATTGCCTGCAATTATAGGAAATCCGTTAGGTGATCCGTGTACCTAGTTGTTCTTAGCGGGAGTGCTATTCTCTAGAAGGTAATGGATTCCTGAGCCCAGCTTGAGCTGTGGAGTTCCTTCTTGACCCCAGGTTTGGTGATGGGTTTGACACCGAGCACGTAAGCAGGACACAAACTACAAGTTCCAGAAAATGGGTTTTTCATATTACCTTTGAATCCAGATATGTCCTGGATGATGTTTGTTTCCTACCCATTTGGGCTTGTATTTTGTTTGTTTAGCAGTAGGAACAACATCTGGCTAGTTGTATGCTGGGGAGCAAATCCTCTTGACCCTGTCCAGATACTGACGGAAGCGTGTTATTTGACTATGATTTCCTTAACGCAGAGCTGTAAATTCTTGCAGCTGAGGATGAGGTACAGGATCTGCCTTAACTTTGCTCAGGTCTTTCCTTGCCTAGAAATGAGACTTGCAAACATGTACTAACCGGGTCAAAAGGTGGTCTGGTCTCGCAGTAGCTACTTCTAAGTTCTTGCACTGTTACTGGGGGATGAACAGGCCTGAATGAGGCTTAAAACAGTCCTAAAATAGCATGCTAGGAGCGGATGCTCTGTGCAGATGAAAATTCCAGAAGCAAATGAGCGCTCTTAAGGGACATCGAGCCTTTGACATTCTCCTTGATGCGTTTTCATCTTTTCTCAGCAGAACTGCAGACCCATACCTACCAGTGTGCAAAATTCTCTTGAATAAGCTTTCTTTGAGCTTGCGTGTTTTAGAGCATAAATACAAGCAGATCCGAGGACAGTAGCATCATCTTAGTTTTAGTAGAAAAGGCTCTGCAATCCATGCAGGATGAACAGCATTGAAACAAATTATGTCGTGTAGCTGTTAGAGGTATTTGGATTTTCGAGTCAGGGAGCTTATTCTCAGATCCTGGACAAAAAAAGGGAACTGAGGGTCATTGTAAAAAAAATTATATCTTTGAGATAAGTGCAAAGTACGCTCTTTGAACTTCACCTTCTCTAATATAAATGCATTAGAAATGAATCTTCCCTCCTGCCCTCCCTCGAGAGCTTCTACTGCCTATGCGGTTCTTTGGAGAGAACGGGAAAAATAAACCACATCTGACAAATGTATTATTCGTACCCCTTCATTGCTGGAAAACCCTTAGCTTCAAGTGAGGTCTGAAAACAATATGAGAATGTATATTGAAGAGTGAATTCTGGTAGATTGAAAAACGGTCACATCTCCAAACCAGCATATATGGAACACTTGTTTTCCCCTCTCCGGTATCTTTACAGACGTTATTTCTATAGGACAATAAATAGATCTGGATCACAAGTGTGAACATGTGGAATATTACAACATTTTATGAGCTTTCTTTTATGAAGAAAGTCCTGGGAGGCATTCTGGACTGAAGTAAAGGGAAGACCTTAAGCATGGAAAAGGATCAGCAGCATTGCACATTCAGAATTTTATTGTCAAGAATTTCCAAAGTCTTGAGCGAAAGATATTAGTAAATCAGTTGATATTAATGAATGAAGCCAAATACTCTGAAATGTCCAGAAAATAAAGGTTCGTGGCATGAGCTTTTTGGGCTAGTTCTTTGACGGTCTCGTTCTGCTGCATTTCCCAGCACTGTGTCACAAAGGCTGCTACTCCGCATCGGAGGGTTTCTTTCAAGTAGATAATCTTCATAGGGCTTATTAAAGAGCATTTGCGGCCAAAATATGCTGATGATGTGGCATAGAAATACTCTTATCTCACCAAAATTTGCCCAGTAACCTCCAATGCAGACACTAGTAGGAAATTAATTGTAGAAGGGAAGAAAGGAAGATGCGAGAAGGGTAGGGGATGGTATCATGGGAACAACAGCTTAAAAAAAGCTTTTGCAGAAGGCAATAGTCTTATGCGTTGGAGAATGCTACTTAAAAAGGAGTTTAAAAATCAAGAGTGCTGATCCGGTCTTTGCATAAATCACCCGTCAGTATTACTGCGTGTGGTGAAAGTGGCTCCATACTTACTGTAGGTGACTGTTACAACTCTGCTACTGCTGTTGGGATGATACTTCTATGCTGTAATTCTTGGCCAAAATATAGAATACTCTTAGTGAAGGTTCTCAGGCAATATTTAATTTTCCCCTTTGCTCATTGTCAGTACAATAGGATATTTTATGACCCAGTTTCCCAACAAACAAACAATGTGTGGTATTTTAACATTTCTCCCTACAATAGATCTTTGGAGAGCCAAAGATGGTTCTGAGCGCATAGCTGAAGTCTTCAGACTGTTTACAAAGTCCATTCAATAGATTAAATCCCCCCCAAAGCTCTTTGGGCCCTCAGTAACTCTCAGGCAGTTGCTCCCTTCCATTAGGGAAGGTGGCAACCTTTTCTTTTTTTCCCCAGTCCCCCTCTCTCCCCCCTGCCCCCCCATCTTGGAGCACTGAACTCCGTGCATCTTTACCAAATACAGCTTTGTTTGCAGAAGCTCTGAGTTCACACATGTGTATCATAGCTGACCTCCTGTCTTTCTGTGATGCGATATTTTTTTTTTTTTTTTTTTTTCCCCTGATAAGCTTCAAGAAACTAATTTGGATATTAACATTCCATAGTGGTATGAAAAATACCACTTAAACAGAGGCTGTTGGAACCAAAAGTTCTGTTTGGTGGGAAAAGCTGAAGTTAAGTTAGTTCATTTCTGAAGATGTGGATCAAGATGAAATGCTGCACTTCTCTGTAAAAACAAACATTTGAAAGAAAATATTCTTGGAAACAACAATATTTTCAAGGGAAATGGTTTAGACTGCTTCCATTATAATGAATATTTAATCCAACATATGAGTTGTCTATTTCAAGAAAAGTTTAATTTCAAAATACAATGTGTATATATGGGTTTTTTTCCTGTTAAGTGTTTTAATGAAATGTTTACAGTTGCAAATGTAATCTAACAGTTGTGGTTTTATAGACTCAAATAAATTATCTTTGTTATTTGTGTGGTGTTTTCCATTTTTTTTCTTATCAGCAATTTAATTAATTTTGATGCTAATGGTTATTTGAAGGGGAGATTATAAGAATGGTAAGCATACTTACCTCTGGTAATGTTTTCAGTTAAATGTCTGCTGTTGCAATTTTGGAATATTTGTCAGCATTATACATATTTTCTATCCAGTAGCCACTAGCTAGAGGCACCAAATAGCTTACATACAAATAAAACAGTTCTCTCTGACTCTCAGGAAACATCTCCGAAAGCAAATACTGCATTTTTAAGTCCTAGTAATTTAAAATGTTCTTTATTCTGTGTTTCCAAAAACATTCTGATGTATTTCAAACACAAGAACTACAGCTGGGATAAGTGATGGTGTGTTCTATTGCATAGATTCCTTTTTTTTTTTTTTTTCTTTTTTTTCTCCCTCCACCATTTATGCTATGATTGACAAAGGTTAGCATTATCTGGTTTTAGTCTCCTGATCCATATGAATAATACAACATTAATTTTCTTACTATTTATGTACTTCTTTTTATCCTCAGTGGAAATTACTTTGAATCTACAGATGAAAAACATGCTAATTTATAAAACTTGGATATCTGTCCTAATTTTACAGATGTAGTAAGCCAAAGGAATGAGATAATTAATAAGATTGAGCTCTGCAATGAAGTCAGAAATGGTTTTGCAACAGACATCACGTGGCCTAGGGTTTGGACCACAGTGGACATATAGAGAGACTCCAGCTCCAATCTGAGTGATCCATACGTGAGTCATCTATAAGCCAGGGTCCTTTGTTCAGCAGCCGTACAAAATTTACCATGAAAAAAAGGGCAAAGTAATACTTGCACAACAGTTATTATAGAGGTCATGGAAAAAATAAGTTGATATTTTGTTTGCCCTTTCCATGTAGTGTCAGTGTGTGTGTATGCAGATATTTTTATAAAGTTTATATATTATTAAGTATATATCTTATTTTCATATATATATATATACACACACATAAAAATAAAACCCACAGGCATTTTAAGAGTAGAGTTCCTTGAATGCAAATCCTTGGATAATTTGTGGTTGTCTTCATCCTAGGGTTCAGCAAACTCCTGCTTTTGATGGCAGCTTTCTGCTGGTTTGAGGGTAGAATGAGACTGGAATGACTGTGGGGGAAAAAAGTATGCTGGGGAGATCATACTGGGAGGGGGCAGTGATCTCTGGGGTAGGTCTTACACGATTGCTGAATCACAAAGGTCTATTTATTTATTTATTTTAAAAGAGAAAGAGTCTGCATAGAGAACCCTTGCATTTATACATTTGAAAATGCAGTACCTTTGGCAGGGTGGGAGGCCAAATGTGACTTTTCGAGGCTGCTGCACAGTGCGGTGAGTAGTCTTGCCTAAGGTTTGCAGTTTTGGGAAGTTCTCTTGCTGCCTGGTGAGGTGTGTGAACGCCGGCCAGCGTCTGTGTTCCTGCAGGGTGTGATGCAGCCAGGTGCTGGGTACGGGAGCATGTGCTCCACTTCAGGCTTTGAATAGTCTAGTTGCAGTGAAGCCCTTCAGGTAGTTAGAACAGTTTCTTCTAGGAAGAGGGCGTAATTAAATGTAGGCCTTTCAAGGTCAGCTCTCTTCTGTGCCGATACTCTAAGTGCTACAGTTAAATGCTATTCTGTATTTGCATGTAGAATGGTTTCCGCTCAGAGAACTCTGCTTGCTGTACAGGCACTATATGCATCTTAATTCACTAAAACATGTATTAGCAAGGTATGGATTTTTGAGGACAAAGCTGCCATTCAGAGGGACCCCAACAGGCTACAGTAATGGGCTGAACAAAACCTCATGAGTTTCAGAAATAACAAATGCAAAGTCCTGTAGCTGGAGCAGACTCACCCTGCTATCAGGTCTGGCTGGGAAGCTGCTCTGCTTGAGGAAGACCCAGGGCTTCTGGTGGACAGTTGGCTGGGCACGAGTCACTGGCATCACTGAAGGCTGAGAGCTTTCTGGTCCAAAAAAAGACATTGACAAACTGGTGTGAATCCAGATGACTGTGGGGGAACTTCCCAGCAGCCTCCCAGACAAACTGGTGTGAATCCAGCAGGAGCCACCATGATGGTCAGGGGCTGGAGCACATGCCCTGTCAGGAGTGGCCAAGGGAGTGGGGCTTGTTCAGTCTGGAGATGAGATGACTGTGGGGGAACTTCCCAGCAGCCTCCCAGCACCTGGAGAGGTGACTGAAACTTCAGGCAGTGGCCATAAATTGAGAAAGGAGAGCTGGTATAAGCAAAATATCTTTCAATCTGAGTTGCCCAGAGAAGCTTTAAAGCATCTGTCCTTGGAGACAAACTGGTGTGAATCCAGATGACTGTGGGGGAACTTCCCAGCAGCCTCCCAGCACCTGGAGAGGTGACTGAAACTTCAGGCAGTGGCCATAAATTGAGAAAGGAGAGCTGGTATAAGCAAAATATCTTTCAATCTGAGTTGCCCAGAGAAGCTTTAAAGCATCTGTCCTTGGAGGTTTTCAAAACCTGAGTGAGCAAGAGCCCTGAGCAACCTGGTCAGGCTTCAGGGTCCATCTTCCTTTTGAGCAAGAGGTTGGACTAGAGACATCCCGAGTGGTTCCTGTGATGCTAGATTCTACTTTTGAGAAAAACTGAGACACAGTGTTTGTAACTTGCTTGAGATGACATACCATCTGTGGCTGAACTGGGAATAGAGTTATTAAATTCTGAGGCTCAGTGGTGCATATGTGCATGCTAATGAGATCTCTTGGGTGAAAGAGCCATCACCGCTTGGGAAAATAGCCTTGAGAGAAATCTAGGTTAAATCCACATAGTGTTCCATCATACTGATGTCTGAGAGTCAGGCAGTCATAGGAAAAAGGCAGAGAAATTTCAGACATAAGCAGCGAGCAGGATGAGGGAGAGACAGGAACTGGAACAATCAAGGTCAAAAAGGTAATTTAGTATTGATCCATTTTAAGTGGAATAGGAACCTTCTCAGTTCCTGTTTTCAAACATGATCTAAATCAGGATAAAGTAGAGAGAAATACTGCATTAAAAGTTATAGATTTATTTAGTGTATTTTTTATAAGTATGGTAAACGCAAGTCATTGTAAGCCAAAGAATGCAGGTGGGGGAAAGGGTTTATTTTGGCAATGTGTAGAAGTGAAGTGTTTTTCATAATTAGACAGTTTAATGAAATACCATGTTTGACATGCTGTAACCATAAAGGGTGTAGTGATTTTGTTTTCTGAAAGGGAAATGTACTCTGAAAAATGTCCCATATAACCTCTTTGGTTTGGGGTTTATTGCTTTAAAAAAGGAAACATCCCTCAGGCACCTCTTGCCAGATATCTGTGCAAGCTTTCATCTGTGTGTTTTGGTGTATCACTTGCAAACTGTTGCACCAGAACACTTCTCTTTTCTTCAAATACTTGAGAAAAATAGGTGTGGAATGTGGAACAAATTTCCATTGTTCTCATTTATGTAAATGTATAGGTAAATTCATCAACACTCGTGTATAATACAAAAAAAATGCTGGCTTCCATCACCTCTTCACCAGCCAAACTTACGAAAACTTTTTTATTCGGTACAGTATGGTGGCAATCGTGGATCTCCGTGGCTGTCAGTGGTACAAGAATTTTTGAATTCAGTTGTCCAGACATTTAACAACAACACATTTTCCTAGTGTTGTAGATTTTGTTGAAGTTTTGTATTGGGGGCAAGGTTGGGGGAAGAAGGCAAAAGAATCATAAAGCCCCCAAGTTAAGGAAATAAAGGAGGTGTGGAGCTTTATTACCTGTCTAGCACAGACCCAGCACTCCTGGACTGACTTATTTATTTTTTAAATTATTCATGAATCCTCTCCCTGCATAGTGTTAGTGTTACTTAAAATCAGTAGATGTGTGTCACAGAATCACAGAATGGTTGAGGTTGGAAGGGGCCTTTGGAGATGATCTGGTCCATCCCCCGCTGCTCAAGCATGGCCAGTCGCCCAGGACCATGTCCACATGGCTCTCAAATATCTGCAGGGATGGAGACGCCACAACCTCCCTGGGCAGCTTGTGCCAGTGCTCACTCACCCGCACAGTAAAGAAGTATTTCCTGATGTTCAGAAGGAATATAAGATGGTATTAAGATCCTGTTGTGTTAATTGCTGTACAGAAAAAAGAAAGGAAGGCAGTCCTTGGCCCTGAGTGTTCACAGTGAAAATGCAGTGCAAGAGGCACTGGAGTGTTGGTTGGCGGGTTAGTGTAAAGACAGAACACTTCTGTGGCCACAGCCCAGCTCCTCTTCCCAAGTGTAGCACACTGATGCGGTGAATGGTTTATCTTGTAGCAGTAATGAAGGGAAGAAATGGAAATAACGTGTGCCTGGTATTGTACATGTGGCACAGACCGGAGAACTCTGCTTATAGAATGGGGAAAAGATAGACACAGGAGGTAAGGAGGAAGTTATAGGAAGACTTGAAACTACTGGGTTTGGTAGTGAGAGAAGGGAGTTGGGGAATCTTGGAACAGGACAGAGAAAAGAGGAACAATTTGAGGAACACAGTTTGAAGAAAACAGTAAAATGTAGTGTGTGGTTAGTTGTACAGTTGCTGTGGACAGCCTGGGATGAGGATATAGCCAAGAGCTCTTGCCTGTGAATCACCTTAAGAAAGTCCTTGCCTGGTCTACAAAGACAGAACTTTGAGGCCGTTTTAAAAAAAAAGGTTTTTCTCCTTTTTTCCACTTTCTAGTCCACGTAAGACCAAAGCTAACAATAAAAATAAGCACTCTTAACAATACTGCTCCCAAATTCAATCAAAGCAGCAGGCTAAATGGTTACAGGCTTCTTCCTTCTTTACCTGTCCTCTTTAATTGTTGGCTGCTATCAAGTTTTGTAATCCCTTATCTCAGATAGGTAATTCGGGATTACTCAGTTAAGAGTTGCAGGATTACTCTCCCAAGATACGCTTCTCTTACTGTTCCTCTATCACGTAGCTGTGGGTGAACTGCTGATTCACATCCTTTGACTTCCTGCAGAGAAATTGAACTCTTCATGTTCTACCATGTTTATCTCTGGTTTTATGTGCTGCTCCTCTTTTCTTGCCTGTTTCTTGAGTTGTTTTTGTTCTCCCTTCACCTTCGTCTTTCCCAATACATGCAGCTACCCTCCTACCTGTCAGCACTGATTCCCTTTTTAAGATGATCTTGAGCTGGCTGCTTATGTTAATGTTTTTATTCCATGATAGTTATGACCATGAAATGAATAATTTGACAGACACCTCATTTTTTTAATAAAATACCCCCATTGTTTGGTGAAAGGTAGCTTTCAACTAATATCAAAATGACCTTGGACTTTGAACTTTGGAAAGCTCTTGGAACGTATTTTCTTCTCACTGCTGGATTTCCTAGTGCTGTGCAACAGACTTTGTATTTATAATGGTATTTTATAGAAAACATATGGATATTAGAAGTATAGGAAGATGTTAATAGTACTAACTGCCTAATGGGTAATTCTAATTAATTAATCTCCTTGGTTATCCAGGCTACGTGACTACAGCAAGCAACACCAGAACTAAGGTCTGGTTTTTATGCTGTTCTTTAAGCAGAGAGCCTTTGGCCAGATGGCTAAGTCCCTGTCCATCTTGATGGAAGAGGAACTGGCAGTGCTGCCACAGAAGGGTTGCAGTGTTCAGATATCAACTGCACATAAACAACCATAGCTTGTTTTCAGGCTTCATCATCTGAGTAGAAAGAATACGTCACTCCTTGTGATAAGCGAGATCTCTCTGAAGCATCTATTGTATATAGAGTCTGTTTCTCCAATGAGCAAGTTAAAAGATTGTTGTACTTAAAATTTAAATTTAATTTTATTAGGAAGCATAAAATTGCTGCTTGAGAGGCAGATCAGTATGATGGCCTTCCAGATTCGCAGCATCTGCCAAGTGAGGAGTCTTGCAAAAGCCTGCCTTAATTTCCCATCTGCAACAAGTAATAAATAGATTACCAGGCTTGGAGCAGTCTTCAGGCAGGAATACCATGGGAGGAATGCAGAGCTCTTTCTAAATTAAGTTCATTCTAAATTGACTGTCTTTTGGGAGGATTTTCTGCAGATGTCAGATTCTACAAGTCAGAGCAGGCGAGCCTGACCAACAAAATTCAGTTTATACAGCCATTGGTCAGTATTTTATTTCAAGACTTTTTAGCCTCCCTCATTAAAAAACACTTTTAGGGAGTCATCATTGACTTTCCTTCTCCCCATTCCACTAATTAAAGCTGCAGTTGGTCAATATTTGCCTTTAGGAAGCTCAGTCTGCCCCACTGCATTCTGTCCATCCGTGTGAGCTAACTGGCACGTAAAGGACCTCGGACGAAAACTGTTCTGAACAGCTTCCAGCCAGTTCTACCCACACGAATTGTAAGCTTTTATGTGCGTGTGTGTGTATGTGTATATATACTAGATGTTATTCTCAGATGCATAATTATGGACAGTTTGTGTATTATGCTGCAGACATTTTTAGTAATATTTGTAATACTTGGTAATACTCTGCATCTGTTTCTCTGTGGATCAAAGACTGCACGTCGGTTCTGAAAGACACTTCCCCCTCCCAAAGTTATTTTTATTGCTGTCTTATCTATTTTTAAATTTGGGCCATTATCTTTTGCATAGGTGCACAATGGTCATAAAATATCCTGGACTCCTCACAGCAGATCCATTGTATCTGATTTAGGTGGATTCTTACCTGATTGATTCATATGACTTTTTTTTTTTTTTTTAATCGTATCATTGATGTGTCCTTAATTTCTGCAAAATAACAAGGTCTGATAATCTTCTCACCCATTTTTATATGAACTAGATGTATGCCTTTTAAGTTTTGAGGCTGCTTTACTTTTATAATGTTGAAGCAATTATATTCCACTATGTACAAAAAGCCACAAGGGGAAAATCTAAGTAATTACCAAGTCTAATTATACACATTTGTAGCTCAGTACTGGAGCTTCTTAGATGAATTTTGTGATGTTACCCCAAACATGAATTTGGTCCTTCTGAAATTCTGCGTTTATTTAAAGAAAAAAAAAAAGTAGTAAAATTGAACTGAAAAGAGCAAGAGAATGTGTGGCCAGTAGCTGTTAATAACTGCTAATGTTTGCGGGTTTTAAGGGGTGTTAGCTTCTTTTCTTTTAATCCACGCCAGAGCAGTTAATGCTAATTGTCATAAATACGTTCTTGTGACGATCCCACTGTAGTTGAGAGGTGCTTTGGTAAATAGTTTGTGGTTATCATTTGTCCATCTCCAAAGTGTTTCATGGTTCCAGTAACAAGACAGCGTGCAGCTTTACATTAGCTGCCATGGTCACTGATGAAGGGATCTTTACTGAAAACTGCAGTCATTTTGTAACTTCGTTGTGAGAAGACGAAGGATTTGAATCTTGCCAATCTCAAGTAATAGAGAATTTAATACTTCTCCTTTTCTGTCTACAAGAAAATCGTTCCTGCAGAGCTTGAAGCTATTTCAGTTTGGGAAGTTCTGAACCATTTAATTTTAACACTGTAGGATTTAGTGTACAAGTGGCAGAGAGATGCTTCTGTTTCATGTCTTGTCCATGGGAAATAGGCTAATCAAATGTTTTCCAATTAGAACAATCAGCTCATCAAGGGAAACAAGCCAGTATTGGGCTTGCATCCAGTTCCTCCTAAGGCATTTTGCATCAGAGAAGATTAGTTCTGTGGCATCATCTTAAGGTTGAGGATTCACCAGGGAGCTGGAAGTGCATGGGGCAGGGATGAAGCAGAAGAGGGGAACGAAAAGGACTGAAACAGCAATGATTAATTATTGCTGCTCACAAAAGTAGAGAGGCATATTTTTAGAGGTCAATCTTCACCTCAAGTATGTGATGCTTTCTTTTGTCAGATACCTCTGGCAGTGGAAAGCTGACCTAGAGAAAAATTAGTCAGTGAGGCTGCAATCTCATGTTGCGCTCTGGCTTCAGAAGCCGGCGCTGCTATCTGGGGACAAAGTGTGGTTGTAACTAAGTGGGGAGAGGCGCTAATTCAGCACTGTCCCTCTTAGCGGGGATCCGCTTTCACTTAATGTTTTTTTTCTTTCAGAACATGCCTCACCTGGAAGGAGGGTGAGCATCCGTCGCAGTTTCTTTTCTTGCAGTGCAGAGGGGTCAGATTTATACAGCAAGGGATGAATTATTCTTTTGGGTCAATTCAGCCCGAACTAAGCTGTCATGGCAACACTACAAAAGCTTAGCCAGCTTAGCCATGGCACAGCTACTAATATGAGTATAATTTAGCTTCAGTAGATTATTTATAATATTTTAATTTAAGGTGGTTTTAAACTGCTTGATGGTGTACTTCGTTTTCAGATTTCAGAAGAGGAGATCAATTCTGTGTTCTCCTTCAACAGCATAAAATGTTTTAAGTGTTACTTAATGCTTGTGGTTCCTCTGTACTGAGATGCAATACTTTCATGCACTGTCCTAAGCAAGAGGCTAAACTGGGCTTGAACTCTTGCATTAAATTTGTTGTGCTGTTTTCAGTAGGCTACGGACAAATCAAATGCTATAGGCAACTACAAATACAAAATGTATTACTGTGCCACCATTAGGGATGCATTCAGAAAATGATAATGGTAAAATTTAGCTGCTGGGAGAGCATTAAAGAGTTGTGTTAAACGTACTGTTTTTCATCTCTCATCTCATATATCAAAGGAAGATTATTAAGGTGGATTACTGATAAACTTGTCCTTCGGGTTCCTCCTAGCATGGTAAAAGTATAAAAGTTACTTTGCTTTTTCTGATTATTTTTGTGGCCCATGCAAAATGAATTTGACATTAATCCCCATTTCCAGGTAGGTGTTCACACTGTGTATGCTTTCTGCACCATTTTCCAGATGCGTATTTTGTAAGTCTGACTGATGTAAAAATGGAAGAGGCAGTTATTCCACTAATGGGTAATTCTGCTTGGAGTTAAAAAAAAAGGGGGAGGAAATAAAAGCAGCGCTGAGAAGGAATAAAGATACTCTTTATATTCTTCACTAGGGAATATTTTGGCATTGTATCCCAGAGCCACTTTGCTATCCGTTTTTCTGACATTAACTTACAACAGTTTAAATGACAGCTATTTTAAAAAGTTTCAGTTGGGTGTCCTTTATGCATTGAAATATCTAGGGAAATAGTTACCTAATGATACAGGGCAACATAAAAATAAAAATCCTTGTTTTACCTGGTTTAGATTTATAATTGAGATGATTTATAGAAGAATCCACAGCGAATCTTAACCTGACCTGAAAGTTAATTAGATTACCATGGGTATTACATTCTATTCTCAGTCTTTGCAAAGGGCCAGGTTAAAAACCACGCAGCTAGTAATCCTGTAATTGTTTACACTGAATTCCTTAAATAGTTAGTAATGTAAAAACTTTTAGAAGTTGTTATTTGTCTTTTCATTCTGCTTTCTCAGTCCATGGCAACTGTTTTCTAGGCACTCTCACTTTGCCTTCTAATGTATCCCAGAAATGTTGGTTGGAAGGGGCTTCTGGAAGTCATCTGGTCCAACCTCCATTTAGAAACCAGGATGGTTGCCAAAGCAAGATCAGCCATGGCTTTGTCTCATTGAGTTTTGAAAACCTCCAAAGATGGAGATTTCACAACCTGATTTACAGTGGTAGTTTGCGAGGTAACATAAAACAAAATCTGTGAAATATCTTTGGAGTTCAACTCTAAATATTTCTGAATTGGGTTTTGGCAGCCGTTGCCTGGCAAAGAAGCTGCGTTGCCACTTCTGTATGAAAGATAATTGCAGTGTAGTGTAAAGGTGGGTTTCACATCGCCTAATTTTAGCTACTTATGCATTAGGTACCTAGTTTGTTAACCAAGGAATCTGCCTCTATAATCAGTATAATGAAGTCCCACCAAAAGACCACTTCTCCCTCTCAGGGGTGGTTGGGATGAGTCATTCTCAGGAAGCGCTGCTTTTTCCCCATCATTTACAGGGAGGTACCCATTTCCATTTGGTGTCAGACTTGCTTAGATAGCTTTGGCCAGATGAGGGGCATTCCGTCCCCACTGGACCAAGGCAGCGTGGGGACTACACCCGCAACTTTGTTCAAGTGGGAAATCATTGTAATCAGCAAATGCTGCAAAAAACACCCATGAGGCAGAACATCGACTGACAACCGTACCTGTTGAAGCCTTCTCAAGCGCTTCCCCCATGCTCTTCCTCCATTTTCTGGTCTGGGATATTTTGTTTATTTGACTGTAAGGATTTCCTCTTGGTCATCATGCTACCCTATTGATTTTTTTTTTTTTTTTTTTGGTTGCAAAGGGGTAATGAATTGCTTTGTATTTATTTGAATTCTGATACTTTCCCAGGATTATCATGGCTTGGAAGAGGGTGACTCAAGGATGGGGTTTTTTTTGGTGGGATTTTGTTGTTGTCGGGTTGGTTTTTTTTTTTTTTTTCTTCTTTTTTTTGGATGTGAGTTATGCAAACACTTGGGGGAAGAAAGAGCATTGTGATGTGGCTGATAGAGGAAGGATTTTGCAAGCAGCATTTTATAGCTTAGGATGCCTGTGGGGACTGCATGGTTATGCAAACTAGTGCCCCAAGGGGGACACATCCTGTCCTTCCTTTAGCATAACATGCACAGCAGATAGTGAGGCATGGCCAATGCTGTCTTAGAGCAGAAAACTTTCTTAACTACGACTTACAAAGCATCTTTTTTTCATTCCCGCTCTTATTATTCTGCCAGCAAAGAGGTGGTAAAGTTTCTTTCTTCCTGATGGAACAATGTAGGAAAGGATATATTTTGCTGTTCTTATTGCCTTTGATCTTTTGTTGGTTCTTCAGGTTCGCTTAAATTGCATATACCAAGATAAAAAAAGAATCTGACCTTTCTGAATTGACTTCCTCTCTCTGCTGTTGTTGCATGGAGGTTGCCTGAGAACGGGTATTTTTCTGTCTGCAATCTGTAAAGTGGTTCACTGCGTTATTAGGTATCTCGGGAGATCTTGTTACATGTTTCTCTTCTTTAAGACTTAAGTCTGCTGATTTAGTCAGTGGCAATGGCATTAAAAGTGACTGTTAGTACAAGTTTTCCTAAACCTCAACTTCAACAGATCTGTTTTAAACTTTACCAAATAAGTATGTTTCCAAACAATTGTGATAAAGGGTGCATAGGCTTTTCTGATAGATGCAGTGTTTGTACTTGCTGGGCCTGAAGTGTCTGCTGTCATATGTGTCTTTGGAACAGTGTGTTGAAGGTCTCTCTGATGGATTGCAGGACCCTGAGGATGCTGTGCCTGTTGGGCAGAGGAGGGCCTGGTGCTGGTGCATGTGCTTCGGGCTGGCCTTTATGCTGGCTGGTGTGATCCTGGGTGGTGCCTATCTGTACAAATATTTCGCATTCCAGGTAAGCCAAATATATTTCGTTATGGGAGGGCTGTGTTTTTCTCTGTTATGCCTTACATTTAGAAGAGGGAAGAGAAGCAACAGACTAAACCAAATAGCCTTTCTACTTCTTTTTCTTTCCAAAACTTCAGCTTTTCTAAAGGCAAAGTATATGCCCTGCTCTGAAGTTACCTAGCAGCAGAGGAGGGCAGGAGCAAAGCTGGCAAATAAAAGGGAGCAGTACCTTTGAAAACCTTACTTTGCAGAGAAAGGATTACATCTAAATAGGACTTGGGTTTAGGAACCCTAGTGGTGTCCCAGATTTTCACCTGCCCTCTCTCCTGTTTGGAAGTGCTGAGTACTGGAGGTGGATTAACCCCTTGAAAGCCTCCTTGTTTGACCCCACATTTCCTAGACGCATGTGGTCCTGCTAATGCACAGGAAAGGGACTGCTTGTCAAAGCAGCACAGTGACTCTCCTCCTTCCTAGCCTCCACAGGGATAAGAAATACAGGCCCCTCAGGGGACTTGGGAGAAGCACAGCCAACGCGGTTAAACATGCCCTGTCAAGTCTAATCCATGCTGACAAGATTAGACCTCTGACAAAATGTATTTTCAGACTTTAACAAATGGCATGGCTGTGAGAGGAGCCCTGTGAAGGTGGTGGTGCCAGGGAATTGGAGCATTTACCTGAAACATGGGGGATCCGAGTTAAATATTGTCTTCCTCGGGGGGGAATTGTCACTGGGCAGTGCTGGCTGTGCTGGGCTGTTACCCAAGTGGGGCGAGCACACCCTCCCTCCATCAGAAACTGCCAGGGTTGCAAGATTCACAGGATCAGAAAGGGAGAGTATAAGCAAAACAGGAATCCCTCTAGCCCACTGGTTAGTGCACCTAATTATAAGGTAGAAATTACGTGTTCTTGTCCCTGCTACCAGGATTTTTCCCCCCGCCCCCATTTTGGTAGCTGCTAATGTGGAAGGCAAAGTGATGAAACATGAGAAATTCTAGCTGAACTTGCAGCTTATGGTCTCTTTGGCTATCATGTTAACCTAATTTACAGGGGAGCAGTAGTGTTGCCAACGATGCTTAACGGCGTAGCATATCTTGGTGGATTAACACGCTCAGAGTAGCTGAAGGCCTGCTGTATTACTAATGCGTGTTTCATCTGTGCTTAGAACCATGGTGCTCCACCTTTCACCTGCCAGCTAGCTGAAGTTGAAAGTGTCGTTCAATTCAAACCTGTGGTACTTGTTCATGAGTCAGATCTGGGTGAGGGAAACATTCAGGAATTGAGCTAACATTGCACTGAAGGCATGCTTTCAATGTAAAACCTTAAATTGATGGCATGTGCGTATGCATAAGTTGTATGTTTCTAAAGCTGTCTGGCCTATAAATTTGGTATATGACTTCCTCTGACTCAGGACTTTATTTTACCCTTAACTTAGTTAACCTGCTATGTGTCCTGTGACAGAAGGACCCAAATTGGTCATTTTAAATTCTTTTTATTACCTTTTTGTCTTTCAAAACTGTTCAGAAAAAGAAATAATTTATTTTAAGAGAATGACTTTCAAAACTTCTGAGGCCTTCCAAAACTAAGCAACTTCACAGAATAATTGAGGTTGGAAGGAAACTCTTGAAATCATCCCCCTGCTGCAAGCAGGACCAAATTCAATGTTAGATTTGCTTTTTAAAGGTGATACGGATGACCAATTTCAGTGTCTTAAATGGTAATTATTGACTGCAGTTAAATCATAATAATAATATGCATGCATATAGGCCTAGGAACTTCGTCTTCTTTCTAAAAATAAGATGCAATGTGCCACAGATAATGGATGCAAAATGAAGACTAGATTTTATGAACCTGCTTTTGGGATCCTGTTGTCCTTGAATTCAAGGGAAGGACTTCCCCTGGGTTCAGTACAATCAAGGTTTTACCCATGGTCCTCTTGTAGATAGCAACTGGCTCCTACTTTGGTGTATGAATCAAATTAAAGGGAAAACATTTCATCTAGTCTGACAAGTTTTCCTTCTCTGCAGTGCTTTGAGAATATTAGTTTTAAACTTCTAACATGGCTACTGATGTTTTGTTGCTGTGTTGTTTACTATTTTTAGCAGGGTGGCGTGTATTTCTGTGGAATAAAGTACATTGAAGATGGCTTAAGTTTACCTGAGCCTGGGGCAGAGGCTCAGAGTGCTCGCTACCACACGATTGAGCAAAATATTCAGATCCTGGAGGAGGAAGATGTTGAGTTTATCAGTGTGCCAGTCCCCGAGTTTGCTGATAGTGATCCTGCTGATATCGTCCATGACTTCCACCGGGTAAGAAATATTTCTGAAGAAGCTGAAAGCATTTAAAACTTGAAAAATATTCCCCCTCAGTCATCCTGATAAATGTACTCCCTAATTATTGTGATGGGGGAAAGTGGAGGGTGGAGGAGGCAGCAGAAACGTTTTGATCAGCAGCAGGCTGCAAGCAATTACTAACTGGGCATACAAAGTACAGCGTTATACAATCATCATGAGGTAGTCTGTAAACCACCATCTGCAAATACAGTTCTGTTTTTAGAAAGGGAAAAATCTGAGAGCCATTTCCTTTCCTTAGTATGAGGAAGTAAAGAGAATCTTGTTCTTGCTGCACTAAGTCCACCGAGCCAGAGTTTGACCTACTGCTGTGATGCCGAGGGAAGTTTAGAAAGGGCTGTCGTAGCTTTGACCTCAACTTGCAGGGGCTGGTTGTGTCTGACGTCATTAGGTATGCTCAAGCACCCCCAGAGGTTGCTCTCCTAGCACAGCTCAAAACCCCCAAAGCAGCAGCAGAAAGGGAAGGAAGCGACCAGCTGACTGACCATGGGAAGAGAGGTCATTTTCCAGATGCTGTAGGAAGCCTAGCAGAAGCTGAATTTTCCTTGTGTACCACAGGCTACTGTGATTTCCTAAAGGCACCGAACCAGGGTATCAAGGCAATTTTAGCTGCTTCTTCCTTTTTTGTAGAAACAACTTTAATTGATAGGAATCATGGTAGTGAATTATTGGTAAAGCAGTTGACAGGCCTGCAGCTCTTGGTATTAAAGACAGAGCTGTAAAACAATTAGAAACTCTTCTTTTCTGTATCAGCCTGATGGAAGCTGTCTGATAGCAATGAAATGTTCTACAGCTGGTTTTCAGGAAGCTAAATTTATGTGAACATTTGAAGACTTTGCTGAACAGCTTTTTTAAGCAAGGCTGAAAAAGAATAATAGGGAAGCGTCCTATTTTTTTATGCAAACTTCAGAGTTTCAAGTTTTCCAGGCAAAACGAGTGCTATCTATCAAATATTCATAACCAGATTTGGAGGGAAACATTGCTTGCTTGAGCTATGTCATTTAAAAATATTCCTGAATATATTTGGGAAGCTTCTGTGAAGAGTTAAGAGCAAAGTCTCTAAAGAAGGAAAAGCAGGAGAAAAAAAAAAGCAGTATATCAGAAGTGAATAGGAACAATATAATATTAGAAATTTACTTTTTGATTTAATGGATTAGAGGCTTTGCTCTAAAGGTCAGTGCAAGGATTGTTTTGCCATAGGCACAGCACTTACTCCCATGTAATGAGATTAGTTGCACTGATGATTGCTGTCCTGGTACTATTTTGACTGTTGGGCTCTTGGTGCTCAGTATTTTATATACGTCCGCAGCCTTAGAGCTTTCAGCAGCTTGAGATAATGTCTTCTTTAGCAAGAACAGATGGAGTAAAACACAGCTCAGTGAACAGAGCCACAGGATTCATCAGGATAATTCCCGGGGCTTTTATATGTCTGTTTTTATCAAGTAATGGCAAATATTGCAGTTCAGGTACCATAAAGAGAATAGCTCAGCTATGAATAATGATTAACACTTCAAGTCAGTAGTATTTTTGAAAATAAAAGGATTTTTGTTGCATTATCTGTAACAGTATTTTTTTCCTTCTGTAGTTTGTTCCTACCAGCAGCTTTTCCCCTTTACAACAAAATACAAAAGTGTGGCGATTAGAGCAAGGTTTTTGCCCTGTTGTTTCAAAATGCAGGCACTAAGAATAAACGAATACTGTACTTGATTTCCTAACAGATCAGATACACCTTTGTAATTTCATTACTGTAGTGCATTTGAGCTACTTACTGCCTGCTGCCTTGCACAAATCCCTGTCATAGATTTAAACTCTCATCAAGACTGCCTTTTATTTCCGCATTTACCTACCCTCAAATTGGAGTTTGTTGGACAGATTTTAGAGTGAACAAAGCAATAATTTGAAGAACAACATGAGGCAGTAGCAGTTCAGCAAAGTCTGTGTGTGAATTTTCTGATGTTCTTGTTACTTTGATTAAAATAAACATTTCCTCAACAGAGACTCACTGCCTATCTTGACCTTAGCCTGGACAAGTGCTATGTGATTCCTCTGAACACTTCAGTTGTGATGCCACCAAAAAATTTCCTGGAGTTGCTCATCAACATCAAGGTATGGTTAAATCGTAAGTAATTTGTTATTAAGACAGGGAAAAAGCAGAAATTTTTTTTTTTTTCCTGCCCTCCCCCCCGCCCCCCCCAACTCTGACATTCACACAAGGCGCATGTGTTAGAAGTTAATTGATCGCTGGAGATGTTTGCAAAGAGAGAAGAAAGTCTGTAACCTTATTTCATTAACTACAATCATGAAGGAATTATTAATTCAGAGGAAGGCAAACAAACCTGATTTTATTCTTCAGTGCTACAAATTTGGCTGACAAAATTGCATAGATGTGGTGTACCTGGACTCTTTGATAGTACTCTGTGTTTTTTAATTTATAATCCATTGTGACTAAAGTTTCCATAAAGCATGTACCCACTGGACTAAGACTGGTTAGCCAAGAGGCTTGAAGTAGGTGTACTGGGGAATCCTTTTAACGTGGGCATTGTTTAAAGCCCGATGGTTGGCCCCTGCTTTGAACTGATCCAGTGTCTTGAGGGTGATGTACATGAGGTGTGTCGGGTCCACTGCGCATGCTCAGGGAAACGAGATGTGGCACTACGTGTGATGGACTAGCACTGCACGCGAATTCACGAGCCATCCAGCAGCCTTAAGGTGGATCTTCCTGTTTCCAGGGCGGTTTTGTAGGAGTGCTCAGGATGTGGATTGTATGATCAGCAAAGCCCATTTAAGCAAGAGGGGTTTTAGTGTAGCCAGATTCCTGGTTCTGCAAGCACCAGACCTTCAGAACAAGAGTCGTGGTTCTTAAAACCAAGGACTATGGAAAGGACCGAGATACCACAATCGCTGAACAAACGAACATGCAGTATAACGTTGTGGAAGCTCCAAATCGCTTCCCAGCAGGGTTTGATAATGGAACACTACTGCTGGGCTTGTGGGGCTGGTGCTGGCTGGCTTGTCGCCACCACGGGGACACGCTGTTCTGTTAGTACTAGTAACTGGGTGAAACGTAATGGCCTGTGAAATTGAGGAGGCCAAAGTAGATAATCTAATGGGGTCTCTTACTAATGTAATATGAATCATTTTTATCTTTATTTTTTTTTTTTGTAACACTTAAATATGTATGCTTTTAATGCAGGTTTAAATAGTACTTACCTTGGTTTTCAGCCTTCTGGTTTCTTTACAGAACAGCAAAACACTCTGGGTGGGGAAAAGAGCTGATAAGCTAACTTACGTCTAAGATTAGGGGCGAGTGTTTTAAATTTTATTTTACTGTGCTTTTGTAACTTTAGAATTGTTAATATCATCTTTGGGTTTGCATCTTTCAAACAAGGCTTTGGAATTAGGACTCCGGGAACCATTTTAGCCATTTCTGAGTGGTTCATGTATATAAATATATTTCATGTGAAAAATGACTTCATAAGTAAGTCCTCTGCTGCCTTTTTGCTGCCTATTTTGAGACTGGCTATTTAACTACACTTTGATTTCCTGTACCTAAGGATGAGGTGGTGTCTGTAAAACTCAGTGACCCCATATGTTTTTGCTTTATGCTGTTTTGTTTCCATTTTTAGTTCACACAAATTCCACTATTAAAATCTGTTAATTTCCTAGTTTGTCATTAGCGCTAAATCAGATATGCTTGGCTTACAAGTAAGAGGATAACCAGGCATCACACACTGAATTGAAAATCTGTGCAAAAGCAAACTGTTTTGATCATTGTCCCCGACAGTGAGTGCCCTAATTTTACGAGACATCTGTTTAATTCTCATTGTATTAACAAAAAGCTGTGGGCATTTGATGTCTCAGAAAATCAGGCTAAATGTTTTGTAACTGAAATTTGGGAAACCACTCTGCAGATGCACAAAGTGAGTAAATTTCTGTTCACTGTCCTGCAGTCACGCTCGTTGCACAAGGAAAAAAATGTATGAAATTGAAGTGCTCATTTCATTAAAATGAACACTTGAATACATGCAGAGGGCATTTTGTGAAAATGGAGGTGCTCTGGGCTGTTCTGTTTTTTAAAAAAAGCCGTAATTGTAGCCTAAAGAATGACATTTCTATATATTGATACAGTTTGCTTTAATATGCAGACAGTGAAAGGCCTCCTTTCCTTGGGAAACAGGGCTGAAACCCGTATGTGTTCATCCACCTCGTTCTTATGTTGAGCCAATGGGCCAATTTTAACTGAATGCGATGCACAGGACTTCTCAAAGATGACGATATTTGTGGCTATGCAGGTAATTGCTCCTGCAGCAGCTGGGCAGAGGACTTTCCTGTACTGAGCTCCTCCTCCTCTTGTGCCCCCTGGGAGGGATGAGGAGGCTGGGTCTGGGGGGTGGTCCAGGAGGTCCCGGAGGTCCTGCAGTTTGGAGGGCACAAGCCCAGGAGCGTCCTTACAGGTTGTCCCAAGTCCTCAGCACCACTGCCCACCCTGCTGGTGCCCTGCGCTGCCACTTTACTCTGGGGCTCCCTCGGGGCGTTCTCCTGAAATTTGAGAGACCAAGGGTTAAGATACAGTAATTTACAGTAATTTTAATTACCAAATAATGAGTCAGATAATTTGGGAGCATGAAGTCCTCTAAGTTCTTATTTAAAGAAAAACAGTTGCTGTTGTTTTCCTCCATCATGCTGAAGAAAACTTTCATAATTTAAAATGAATTTTATACAGTCCTTTCTTTCTTTACTGAAAATAATAGCATTTAATCGGCTTCTTCTCAAAATGTCGCTTGGACTGAAAAGGCAGTCTTGTTTTGCAATGGAAATTTCAAGTTGTTTATTGTCAATAAAAATACAGTGATCTTTTGCCACAGAAGCTGAATTTGTTTCCATAGTAAGTGATCATTTTATTTTTAGAAAGCAAGCAATACCTTCTCTACTGACATAAGTTAGAATCACACTAACAGGATTTCTTAAATGAAGTAATACTTCAAAGAAGCTGATGATTATTTACCAGTGGCGGTATTAGGAAATTGGCTGATAGCAAAGTATGTGCATCTTCAGCTGTGTACAGTGAGGTGTGCACAGGGCCGGGTTCCTCTATCGTTTCAGCTGTGGCAAAATAACACTGAAGGGACTAGGGAAGGCTTGAGAAGCCTTTGTGTGTCGTCATAGCTCTTCCCTTTTTCAGTGCATTGCCTTAAAACACCTGATACACCACCACGACTTTCTAATACCTGTCCATATAGACAATTGTGGGAGTCACTGTAATAACTTATGGGGATAGATGGTCTCGCCTGGCCTGAGAGTTGTGACCCACACTGTGAGCATGTTCAGGGCTTCCCAAACCCCGTGGGCTGCAGCTGGAGTATCTTCATCAGCAAGAGTATCTCCATGTAGAGCATGCTTCCGCTAGCTCCTCTTTGGGAGTAGCTCCCACTGAGGTCCGTTGGGCTGTTGTTAACAAAGCGAAAACTTTGGACGGTAAGTGCAGGACTGATCCGTGACAGTGGGTGCTCCTGGAAGGAAACATTTCTTCTCCACTGAAGACTAACGTTACTGTAGCAGGAGGGCTGTGGATGTTTGCATCGGTGGAAGTTTCGTGACCTTTTTGAATATAACTGTTATGTATTTCTGTAGTGCAGTGCGGTCATGTTTGCACATTTAGAATGAAATTCTGTGGGTAATATATATTTTGAAAGAATTCAAACAAGATGTGTCACAGCCATGTTAAAGAAACACATTGCAAACTGTTTCTTGTGTACTTAGACCACGAAGAGATGGCTTTTGACAGAGCTGTTATATTTTTGTTCAACAGGCTGGAACGTATTTGCCTCAGTCCTATTTGATTCATGAACAGATGATTGTTACTGATCGCATTGAAAATGTGGATCAGCTGGGATTCTTTATTTACCGCCTCTGCCGTGGCAAGGAAACCTATAAACTACAGCACAAAGAAGCCATGAAAGGTAAATGTTCCTCCTGTGATCTTTTGTGTTGGCAGAAGGTTCAATGCCACTTGAGTTCAATAAATAGGCTTGATTGTGTTGAGAGGAATGACTCTTATTAAAGCAAGGGCTGCTTATTGCAGTAACCGGCTCTATGGGCTTAAGTACGTCTGATATTTTCCGTGTAGGTATGGAAATAAGTCATTTTATTGTGCAAAGTGCTGAAGGCCCCAGTGAGCTAGGAGCTGCTAAATGTGTGTGTATGCATGGGTATGTTCTTCTGGGGTTCGGGCTTTCATCGATGCTTTTCTTTAATCTTGTTTCTTGACCCACCCTCCCCAAAACCAAAAAAACCCTTTGAAGAGAAGCTATAGCCTTGTAGTCCAAGTACAGAATTGTAGGTGGTTCTTGTCATTAAAGCCATCTGTAAATTAGTCCACAACTTCCTATTTGCATAAGTGAAATGTGAATAAGAGTTGTCTTCACAGGAGAGTTATAGTGCTTGGCATTCCTTCATGGAAAATGCTTGAAAAACCTCGTTTGGAAGAGTCTTGACAAGCTATTAAATACTGCCTTAAAATTTTCACTCAGATTTTACTCGACTTGCTTTTTTTTCTTTTTTTTTTTTTTTAAACTGTGTATGACGTAAGTGCACGCTGAAGCAATTTAATGGCTTTAGTCATATTGTTGGACCTGACTGCTTGGGAAAACAAGGAAAAGAAACGCATTTAAACATCGTTCTAAATTATTTTTATAAAAAACGAAAAGGTCTTAATAGCAAAATCCAATTCAAAATTCAGGATGTTGATCCTATGATAATAAATTATGAGCTTAGGTTGGCAGTGAGCGTTAGTTTGGCTAAAATTTGGTTTAAATCTGTCTTTCTCCTATTCCAAGATGATGATGATTAAATACTGCTAGCCCGCTACTTTTTGCCTATAGCCATTTATTCTTTCGCTCTTCCCTCTCTCGTGTCCCCGCAAGCATTTTTGCAGACATATGCAGAGAGGGAGATTGGGAACTGATCTGGGTTAAAACTAGCCAGTGGGGGGGGTTGGCAGGTTGTGGTTGATTTTCTAAGTATGGGTGTGTGCCTACGTGCATTTCTTCTGAGAGGGGGATCGAAAGAGGGGTAGTTCTGATTTCTGGTGGCATCTTATTATTGCGAATGTAAAACTATTACATCTCTGATGTACCTCATCCCCTCTTCTGTTTACCCTCCATTGTTCTTTACCAATACAAACAGGAATTCAGAAGCGTGAAGCCGTCAACTGCCGAAAGATTCGACACTTTGAGAACAGGTTTGCTATGGAAACACTCATCTGTGAACAGTAATGAGGAATTACTGTTCCAGGAGACTTAAAAGCTACAGTATGACCCCCACCCTTTGTATTCGTGTGCAGTGATTATTTTTCAAAATCTTTTATGTAAGTAGTGGACAGGGCTTTATTGCTGAACGCCTTCCATACTTTTCATCTCATGATACATGTAAAATCAATACGTTTTAGTTTTTTCCTTATTTTCAGGTGTCGTGTTCTTCTTATGTATGAATAGCAATTGTATAAAGACTTAGTTGCTAGTGCATTTCATGTGATGAATCTTGAATACTAGGAAGAAGAAGAAAGTCTTTGAAATACCCACCAGTTTTTAATTAAGTAAAATTGAAAAGAATTATTAATGTACAAATGGACTGCGAGAGCTACTTCTAACTGTAATATTACCTGCTATATAGTTTGTTACAGCATATAGACAAACCTGTATTTGACTCTCCCTAACAAAGTGCAATTTGTTTTCGTTTTTAAAATACTGTCACATATACCTTTTTAGATTGATTTCTGACTCGATGTTTTAAAATGGCAAGTGTTTGCTGTAACAATCTTTTAGAAAATTAAGAAGTAACTTATGTTACTAACTTGTATATAATCCATGTATGTGCAATGGAAAATAAACCTTATAAACCTGTTTGTCTAAAAGTCTTATGTTTACTTTTGCTATTACTGGGGTTCTTTGAGGGGAGGGGACTACAGTTAAAATTAATGCTTTTTACTTGCAGTGCTGTTTTTAGAAACGAGAAGATAAAATGGAATAGGGGATGGCTGAGAAATGAAATACAAACGGAGAAGCATGTTTCCTGTTCCTTTTTCATTTAAAGGCAATATTGTGCCACTTGCTTAGATTCTGGGCTGGTATTTCCACGATACATACAATCAGAGTGGAGATCCAAAGCTGACTTAACACGTTGTTAATGTCTGAAATCCCTGTCCTGAGTATTTGTCCAAGGATGTAATCTAGAGCGTGCCATGAGTCAGGCTGGCCCAGCTGAGAGCCAGGAGCATTCGCTACATGCCGGACTTTGCATTTCCCTTTGTTCAACTTCGCAGCATTCTGTCAGCCTGTGCCGTTGCGCTTTGCCAGTTAAGCTGGAGCTAGCTCAAAAGTATCACTCATACCATCCTGTGTCGTGCCATTAACAGTTTAAAACTGCTATTCTTAAAGCAAGTTTGAATTCTTTTCGTATGATTGGGATCTTTGTAATGGCAACTTTTGCAGGGGAGAGTGCAGGATAAGATGTATCGCAGTGCCTGCTGTTTTGAAGCTGGTTGCAAGAAAAATTACGGGAGGGGGGGAAAAAAAGGGATTAACACTCAAAAACAAAGCTGGAAAATCTCTCCCAAAATCCACTTCTAAGCTTCGGTAATATGGGAACTGACTTGTCTTTCTGACTCTGTTTTGAGCATTGATTTATCAGGGAAGTAGGAATGTTTAATAGACTATTTGCACATTTCTTTGCAAAAAAAATCCAAAACTGCTGAAACCGCTTAAATAACATGCACCATAGGTGTCCAAATCTTTTGTCTTAGTTAATTTAATCAAGAAGCTTTGGACTAATCTTATTTTTCATCTTTTAAAGGATCTTTTCTTAATACCGTGGGAGGATGCTTTACTGGTTTTGGAGCTGTTACATGATTGTAAACATGCTATCATCCAGCTTCCTGCTATTGTGAATGTTTGGATCGAGATAAAATCATTTGTTTTGAAGGAAGTTTCTTAAATACACAATACTACTACTTTGGTTTTGGCTTAATTTACAGTTCAGTTTTAGTGTAGGTGCATTATATATAAAAAGAAAAGTATAATTGTTACTTTCCAAAAGCTGGACTCTTTAAATCCATTCTTGATGGTGCATGGCAGTCAGGAACATCAAATAAAGCCTCATGTAGCTATAGGTTAGGTGCTCATGTATAAATTGTATTTACATAGCTACACTTTGGTAGAGATGTAAGCAAGCTGGAAAATCTGCTGGGGAAACTTCAGCTACAAACACTGAGGATGTTGCAATTGTGCTTGCAATACAGGTCAAATATATGTCAGGAAAGGGTTACTGGTGCGTTCTTTGGAACCCTGTATGACGCAGGATTCATGCTGAAGTACTTTCAAGCCTGTTTCCTACCTTTTCATGAGTGTACTGTCCCTATTTTCCGTAAATTAACATGCAACTTGCTAATTTTTAAGTAAGCCTCGCATCATGTTTAACTTCCTTTCAAAATAAAACTCGGTAAGAAACTTTTTGTTCTGCGGCGTTTCCTTTAACGGGGACACCAGCAAATGAGGCTGCTGAAGGGGCGGCGGAGGGGGAGAGGAACAGATTTGTTCTTACAGGCACAAGGTTTATATGGTCCTGCTGTGTGCCTGTGTCCCCAATGATTTTTGAGCCTGTTGGATAGCAGAAGGAAATTTATTTCTATCACTAGCGTGAAAATAAGCATGGGGAAGGAGGAAGAAACTCGCGTGCAGTGAGGGAAAGCTCCCAGCATGCGCTCCATCTTAGTAAATGCCAGGCAGTTTGGAAGGGAAGATGACCTAAACCACCCCGACTGCAGGAAAAGCCCCTGTTGTAGACAAAGTCAATAAAACACAGGACAAAAATCCATGGAAAAAAATAGCTCTAGGAGCTGCTTGGGCTTTTTCCTTTTTTATTTTTTACATTAAAAAAAAAAAAAAGTATAATAAGCAAACACAGCTGTGCTATACTGAAGAAAACCTCATTTCTAGTCCAATGAATTCCAGAAAAGGGTTAGTATAAAAATGACCTCACTGGACAATTATCTTTACAAATATTTTTAAAACTCCTTATAAGAAAGAAAATTAATCCTATTGATGAGACACACATCGTCAGTAAAGTAGCAAAATCAAAGAAATGCTACTGTCCTATGCCACCGTGTTTTATTTGGTGGAGGGGGGCTGTGTTGCTCTCCCATGGGTCCCAAACAGCCTCTAATGGTCAGGAGGCCTTGGCATGTGCATAAGGGTATGGTCACCAGTGGATGTGCGTGATCTGGGCTTGCAAGGAGTGATAAAAGCTCCAGGTCTTCCCTCCTCCGCTGGTTGGAGCCTTGCAGCTTTAGTGGAGAGCCATGGGGCAAATTTTGGCACAAAGAAAATACTGAAGGCCTGCGGGACAGAAAATGGAAGAGTTTGCTTATTTGTTGGAAGGAGAAGCTGCGGGGTTACCCGAAAACAACACACACAGATGTGCTGCACTTGCAGAGACAAAAAGTAGGGGCTGGATTCATTGGTTTAAAGAAGGTTGTTTCCGGCTGAATCAGTACCGGGGAGGCCAACAGAGGTTTATCAAAGCTGTCAACCAAGAGTATAGCGTTGCCCTCTGGAAAGGTGGGTCCGTGCTTTTGTTGTTATGAGTTGCGTGGGAGGATGGAAGCCTGAGACGACTGCGTTGGCAGAAGCCTGTGGTTTGGAAATAATAGCAGAGCTGTACTCTTGCTGGTGGTGTTTGTTCTAGCTGTAGGAGGATATTTTACTGTTAACGGGGGAAGCAACATAGAGGAGCCTATAGCGTTGTTTTCATACTATGCGTTTTGCTGGAACACTATACACGAATGCTTTCACCTAATTAGGGTATTTCACTGCCATGCCTTGGTAAAGAATGTCATCATCTTCGGCTCGCTCTTAACAAAAAGAACAAAGCAAGATCACAGGTAGATTTAATTCAGACAAATTCCTGTCCGATCGCTATAGGCTACGGTTGCAAATTTTCAACTGGTTTTCAGGTTGTCGGTTAAAATTAATTTGATTCCTGAGAACCACTCTCAGTAGAGCATATTCTGCTTCCTGTGGGCTTAGGAAATCCTGGAAAAGGAGGCATGGGAAACATCCTCGTTGGGGAGGCCGCCAGCAGCAGGACAGGGTGTTGCCCATGCTGGAGCACACTTCCTCACGCTGAGAGAGGAAGCAGAACATGGGACTGAGCAGGACGGGAAGGGAGGGATTGCAGTGGGGTCATTAATGTGGCCGTGTAATTGCAAACAACAAGAGGGCAGTGGTTTGTTTGTTTGTTGACCTTGTATTTCATTATCAGCTGGCAGTACCAACCAAAAGGAGCCAGGGGCTGGGGTTAGCGCTTTGCACGTGGTGTGACGCAGCCACATGTGCAAAGGCGTGTTTCAGACTAACGTCTGGGCACCTTCCGCAAGCAAGGAAAGCTGTACCGGGAATGATTCATTTTTTCTGATGTAATTGCACTTGCATTAAGGCTTCCTTTGATAAATTGCATCAGTCAGGGATTTTATTTTTTAGTACCCAGGTCCTCAATGCTAGCAGAAATCTGGGGGTTTGCATATAGGCGTCATACACATGCAGACATTTCTGCATTCAGCAACAACAGCCAGAGTGTCCTTTCAGATCCTGCTGACGATTTGATCACTTTGCTGATGGAGAGTCCCGCCTTAAACTCATCACACCCATAAACCATTTCCAGCTTCAAAGGCAGAGCTGATGCCAGTGCGATTGCAGGGCAGCGTTACTGGGAGAGGTCATGCTGGAAGGTGGATTTAAATCAAGTTTCCCCATCACAAATACTTCATTTTTATGAAAACTAAAAGAGTAGCAAGCTTCTATCATAGCTGAGCAGTAAGAGTCAAACTAAGAAGGCTTGGTTTCATTTGCAATGAAACCATGACTTTATTCCCACCGGCAATTACTATGAAACTATAGCAATGGTTTTAAGTGAAAAAATTGAGATAATAAAATTACTTAAGATTATTTTGCAGCTGGAAACATTGAGTCAGGACTGCCTGACTGGGCACTGTTTCACAGACTGCCATCTGTCTATGACCTACAATTTAAAAGCTGTTGTGGCAAGATGTTTAGAATAAAAATATTGTCAGGCCAGATGAGAAATTATCATTAATACTTTATTTCATCTTGCAGTGTTTCCTTTGCTTCTTTTTGTAAAAGCTGCTTTTCTTCTTTCCTTTGCCATTTTATTCCAAAAGCCCAAAGGCTCCATTTAAAAGAAAATGTTTTAAAATACAGGATTACAACATTCAAATCAGCATATCTAACAATGGGGGGGAAAGGTGCAGCAATTTACACATGGTTTTACATGTGCAAGTGCCTTTCTTTGAAAGTACATACACACGTTAAGTCTTCTTACTGCAGTTTAGATGTAGTTACTACATCTGAGGCTCCGGGATGGAGGATTAAAGGTTACTGTAGCTCAATTCATCTGTTGCCTCCCTTCTTCCCCCTCCAGTTGTAACCTGAAACGTTCTGGGATTATTTTTTTGCTTGGACCTGCTTACAGAGGGGAGCCCTAAGTGCCTTGCTTGATGAAAACGTGCATAAAATTTGACTTGAGAAGGTGCTTGGCATGCTAGCAATTTTAGAAAGTTATTATTCACACAGAGGCTGGTTGTCAGCTCTTTAAAAGGATACAATGTTCCCTAAGCACTAATGCACATGGGGTTATGAGAGCAACACAAATCCTTTGCCTTTCATTTGGATGATCTAGGGCCTGGCTCAAAGCACATATCAAAGCCGCTGTGTGGGAAGCTAACCCAGGAGGGTGTGTTTCCTTCTTGCTGACAGCTGGGAGGGTCACCACTGGCTCTGACCAAGTTTTCTGAGATACTCTGCTCTCATCTTAAATTCTTCTGTGCTCTTGAAGCCCATTGTGAGGGAAGGGCAACAGACTACAGTTTAAACAACAGTTCAGGGTGTTAGCTTACCTTTCCAAGCTGGTAGGTCTGCCTAGTTGTCTGTGGTTCAGCTGTAGAGGACAGGCAGTCCTAGACTCCAAACCTTCCACAGCATCTGGTATCGTCTGACTAAAAGGAAGTCTTTTAAATGTGCTTAGAAGCAGGGTAAAGTTACTGTCACAGTTTTACTAGAATCGTAACAAGGAATTTCTAAATCCCACTACAGTCTACAATGCAAACATTTCATTTGGCATTTATGTACCTTGCTTTGCCTCAGAAATCCCATTTGTTCTGTATTCACTTTACCGTAATTGGTTTAATGCTAATTATGAACCAGACAAAGAGACTGTTCTCCTGTTTTTAAGTTAATACCTATAAAGGAAAGGCTCAAACAAATTGATAAAGTGTGTGAATCTTAAAAATACTGAATTTTTATTGCATATCATAGTTGTACTCAGGTGTTTTTCTTTACATTGAGAAGTTTGATGGCAATCTCACTGAAACGAGTTTCTTTGCAGACGAATGATAAATTCGTGCATGTATTAATAGTCTTTATATACAAAGATTTTGCTTTTTCTAACAAGCTGTCATCAGAAAAATCTGAAATGAAACGTGCCAATTTGCAGCAGCAGTGATCTGCCTTCTAAATGTGGGTATATGCCTGCAGACACCAGAGGAGATTTTTAAGATCTGTGAATCGGGACACCGGGAGTTTGAGTCTCATTGGTTTAAAATCCAGAAGATTCCCTGAAGACTGGAGAATTTCTTACATGAAAAACGCAACTGTAATGCACAGTGTTAAAAGCAGTGTTTCAGTTAGGACTTGGATCTATGTCAGAGAGACAGCCATAAAGGATTTGTAACTTCTGTCCTACTCTACATCCGCAGAGTTATTTTTTTTTTTTAATATACAGTTCTACGGCTCTTCCCACCCCATAGAGAAGACGTATCGCCCGCCTCCAGCTTGTTCAGCACCTGAGAGACCAGGAAGAGCCGGGCGATGGCCTCTGGGCTGACTAAAGAAGCCTGGGAGATCTCCTTTCGCCCAAGGCTGCAAAGTGCTTCTTTCGTGAGGGAGAGGCCTTGACCACCTCGCCGAGGCGCCCCTCCTCCCGCCGTCACCTGCCACCTGCGGCTGCGACGGCCGGGTGCCCCCGCC
>NW_009260600.1:1357827-1400920 GCF_000687185.1 Egretta garzetta
CGGGGCGCCCGTCGGCAACCGGTGTTCCCTCCGAGCTGCGCAGCCCGGTGCGCGGCCGGCGTGTTGCTCCGAGTCCCCGCCAGCGGTGCCTTTCGCTTTTCCTAGGCTCGAAATTGGCGAAGCTGACTTCGTTGTGCTCTGCGATGCTCTGAAAGTGCCGGAGGGCGTGAGGGAGAAAGCGTGGAAGACGTACGAGAGCTTGTCGGCTGTGGACGGAGCTCTAGTGAGTACCCGCTGCTTGTGGCGCACGCCTCCGTTGTGGGGTCTGCCCTGCGGCCCAGTCGAAATATTAAACTGTAGCTTTGCTGGACCGGGGGCCGGGTCTCTTGCCACCAGGGCTTGCGCAGTGTGACTTTGTTCTTCCCAAGTGCCGTTAGACTGATGCTGGATGCTGCCATGTGTATGTTGATATAAACTAGTTTCTATACATCTGCCTTTTCTGTTAATGTTTTCCAATAAAGGTATGGACTCAGGAATTCTTTCAGATAAAATAAATGACGGTAGAAAACAACACCATGCGATCAGCTAATTCTTCAAACTGCAAATGATTTCAAATATGGATGAGTCAGCTTTACACCGGTCAGCCCATCGTGTGTTTCTGTGTATGTCTTCCCGCTGCATCCTTCTTTATGAGGCTGCAGAAAGGGTCCGGAGAAGACTGTTGCAGAGAAAGGCATGGCTGCATGTTTCCTGTTGCATAATCTTAATCATACTTATTGTTGAGGTATTTCCGTTCAAAGTTAGTCATTGGGCATGTGTAAACAGATTAAAACGCACTATGCCCTTTCCTGATTTTTTTTCCCCCTTCTCAGTGTATTACTGCTGTCTCAACAAGCTGACTCTGACAACAGCTACAATACAATTCACTCATGACTGAAACTTTCTTATACTAGACCTGAATTAGATTTTAAAACACTTAGCTGGGGTATTATTCCCCACTGTGCAGGCTAGCATCCATGTATTTGTTGTTAATTCTGCTTATTCTTCTGCAACTTGAGCTGACCTGCCACAGCTATGCTGTCACTAGTAATACCTTGTGGTTTTTAAACCGCAGCATGAGTATACCAGCTCTTGATGCATGTGAGTTTCACAACACAATATGGTAACAGGGTGGGGGAGAGACTCTGTATAGCTCTTTCAGTAACAGATACAATTTCTGGCTGTGGATGTTCCCAGGGAACGTTTGCTTAAAAGCATAGTCAAGCTCCTCTATATGAACTGAAACCAGAGTAGTTGGTTCTATTGAGTGAAAAAAAACAAGGCATGTTTGAGTATAATTCTGCAAATATTTCACTTAGAGGTGAAATTTTCTTTTTAGTGATTGTTACCTAGCAGTGGCCAGGTAAGACACAGGGCATTTGCAGCCCTTCTCAGCATCTGAGGATGATCTCCTTTACCTATTCACAAGAGGGCAATGACTAGATCTTCATTATGACATAAAGCTCATATTTATTGTTGTGCAATTAAGGCGTATGTTAAGAGCCTTTCAGTGTACAGGAAAAAGTCTACATTACTTTGTGGTTCAATCCAAGACCTTTTCCTGAAACTTTCTGATGCATCAGCAAGGTGTTGAAGTGAGGAAGCTGGCAAGCATGTGCCTCCACGGGGACCTGGCAGGCACTGGAGTTGCTACTTCTAGCTGAGATCGGCGCAGGCTTCATTTGATTGTGAAGTCAAGCAAATTAACAGCCTGGTTGATTGCTGCTTCTCTTTCCAAGCCAAACTGTTGTCACGGGGAGCAGGGCTTCTCAGGGTGACTCTGGTTCAGGTTTCAGGGACTCAGGGGGAGGCTGTATTTAAATGCCCACACCTCTCCCCTGTGCTAAAGGTAGTGTGTTGAAGGGACTGTCCCAGGGTTGGTCCTGCAAGTACCACCTGTGTATGTTTCAGTCAACGTGGTTCAGTACTAACCTGTCCAGTTCTGAACTGGAACAGAAGCTGCTTATGTAGCAGCTTTCTGTTCTCAAGCAGGAAGGGAAATGGCAGGACACCAGTTGAGACAAATACCTACCAGAACACTTCTGTTTTAACCCTGTTGTTGGTTTGACTTGAGGAAGTCTAAATCATCAGACCACTGATGGAGATAGAGATAGCATCAAATGATCCCACTCTTGAGCCATTTACAGAGCATAAAGATCCAAAACCTTACTTTCCCTGGTCTTGTTCTTTGTGGTTGACCTCAGAACTGTGCCTGCCAAGCCTCTGAGAATGTGGAGGGGACTTGCAGTGCTAACTAGGAAGTGGTGTGGCCCAGATGTCAGGTACTGTGGTTACTGGCAGAGATTCAGGGTGCAAATGTGGGCTCGGATGTAGTCTGAACACCTGCTATTCCCTTGCTCAGTGAATATGTAGGGACTTACAGTGAAAACATCTATTAGTACTGTCCTTTTTGGGTCACTTTGGGTACATGTAATGGTGTGCAAAGAGACTCTGCAAACAAGGTATTTGCAGCTTAAAAGTATCAAGCAATTATTTTTGGCATACGTACACAAAAGGTGGCTAGGCTGTAGTGATGTATCAGTCTAAGCTTGCCTGTGCTTCAGTGAGACACCTCAAGAGTCGTTGCTGGCCAGGCAGGCATCAGTCAGGAGGAGAAAGGTTGGTATCCACCGCTCCTTCACAGAATGAATTCTCTGTGCCATTACCTGCTGAAGCCACTGGCACCACCAAAACTGGCCGATGCTGCTTTTTTCCTTCAGGATGTCACGCTTTTCCATGCTGATATTTTTTTGTTTTGAATCTTTGAGCTAATAACGATCCCACTTCTCTCTGAAATTTCACCTTTCTTATCTTGCATAGCTCTGCACTGCAGCTTTTCTTAGAGTCCTCTCAATTTACCTGTTTCCCTAGCAACTTGAGTCAAGGATATACAGCTGCACCCTATCACAGCTGGGCCTTGAATCCTTCAAACAGTTGAACCCCTGTGGGAGGTGTGGAGGAGGAAGGTGGCAGGAGAGAGACGGTTACACGATCTTTCTGGAAAATTGAGGCTGATGTGTAGTTGTAAAAACTAGACCTGCAGAGAGAGATTGTTCAAACCATTACAACTATCTGTTAAATATGGTGGTAAAGTTTAAACTCTGCTTATCACAGAGGAAATTACACTCTTCTACAATTAAATTATAACTTGAAATCTGTGAGACAAAACCCCAAATGCTGGTTCCAAAAATGTCATACTGAATTGGCACTGTTGGTATATGTTGTGAAGGAAGGTACCTGATGCATGGCCAGAAAGCCGGTTTATTTTAAAATTCTTTTTATATCTGGTGAACTCCCACACAAGTTTATTGTAAACATGGAAGTATATATATAATTAAATAAATAAGAGCTTTTGCATTAGTGTTATACAAAGATTTGTTCTTTCTATCGTTTCGCATGTTTACCAAACCGAGCTACTTAGGTAAACAAAATGCTTGTTTTAGAGTTGTAGATTTTACTGTCTTTCAAAAGTCTTATGCACTGACAGTTGTTGGTTTAAAAATTGGCTCTGATGCTTGCTTCTCTTGTAGTCTTTAATTTTTTGTCACTGTCCTGAAATCTGTATTATGAATCAATAGTGCCTGTGAACTCTAGATGGAGTAAATAGATTTAGTGCAATCACTAACGTACTTTGGTGAGCAGCATGTGGTTGTTGGTGTAAGAAAGACTAGGAGAGGTCCAAGAAGCCATGCTAGGAAAAAGTTCAGAGTGTTTGCTATGTTCTGCTACTGTTTGTTTTGGTAAAGAACAGCAAAGCGAGAATCCGAAGTAGAGTATAGGGTGATGTAAGCAGGAAAAAGAAACTCGAGTGAACTGTTACTTAATATATTGGAAGGAACCAGTGTGAGGAACAGATGACACGGTGACTAAATTGGAACCAAACTTCTGCAAAAAAAAAAAAAATTGAAGTGGTTTAGGAAAATTGATAGAAACTGGAGTCTGCCAAGGACCTTGAGGCATAGGGGCTGGTGTGCTTCAACCTCATCAGCCCAACTTGCCGTAGTATGTGGTGTGTGGGCAGGAGCTTCATTTTTTGTTTGCTGTTCATAGCACTGTTTGGGAAATGTGGCTCACCATTCTGCTGCTGCTCAGCTGTTCGGACTCATGAATTCCTGAGTCATTTTTATCAAGTGTCTGTCTAACCTGCTATTAAAAAATTCTGATGATGAAAGACCTGCAGTCTGCATAGTTAGTCCTTCCTAGTTTAACTTTCTTTGCCTGTGAACTTTTTCCTGAAGTACTACACTAATCTGTTTCTGTGTTATAATTGAAGCCAGGGGTGTTTATTCTGTACCCCATGGACATAAGAATGTATTATTGCTGCCTTTTTTTTTTTTCTCCAGAAAGTCTCTAACATCTGAAGATTTCTGTCATCTTTCCTTGTTTTTAATTGCTCATCTTATGTTCTGAAATTTTCTCTAGCTGGTGACTTATACTGGTATGCAGATACTGCCGAGCACTTGATTCTCACAGGAGTTGAACTATGTTCTTAGTGAAGAAAACTTAAAAGACGAACTGTAGCTTAAGTGGAGGAATGAAATAATGAGTCCTTAAATATAGCAAGGTTGCTCTATATAGACCAAAAAGTTAGTGATCAGCAGGTCAGATGTTCCCAATCTATAAAATACCGCATTTAAATTAAATCAGTTCCTTTTGGTTGTAGTTTCTTACGAAAAAGAAAACACTGTAGTTGGTAAACCACCTCATCCTCCTATTAAAAGATGTGCGGAGGCTTCTTGCTTTTGGCAAAAGCGTGAGACACGTGAGACACACAAAACCTTTTCTGTCTAGAGCTTTGTCTCTTATTTATAGAACTGCAGCTAAACTGGACCCAAATCCACTGAAGCTTTGGATGGATGAGCAAAATTACAGCTATTTTAGGATCCTCTGTTATTAAACAAAAAACAAAGAGCCACAGAAAGTCCTGAAGCAAACATAAATCATCACAGTGGCCTTTTGCTGGTGATACTCATTATCTTGATAGCAGACGCCTTGCATGCATGTGTTGTGCCCTTGCACTTTAAACGTGTAGCTAACTGCCATACAGTTTCTTTTTTTACTCATTTTCTGCCTTCTTGCTACATGCAAGAAAAGTGTAATGGAAAGTTTTCATATCAGAACTGTTTTAATCTGTTCAATACTTTCCATTGACTTCCATTACTTTCGGCTAGTATTATGTTTAAATTGGATTTAATCTCTTGAGAACTAATAGTAATCTTCCATTGCAGACAATGTTCAATAGAAAATTTAAAACTGTTATTGCTGAAAAATGGAGGATCTGACTGTCTTTACCCAGAACTTCTTATATTCAGACAGTGGGTACAATATTCACTTTCAGAATTTTTTTTCTAGAAAATTTTTCCTACAAGTCTTAATTCTGATCACTTTTCTATTGTGAGTGCTTCTTGGTTCTTTTTCCCTGCCATCTTCCTCCCGTGTAATCGTAAACGTATCTGTGAGTTTCTTGTACCATCTAACTAGTTCTCTATATTGATTAGGATGTGGTGGCTGAGGTTTGAGTAAGCCAACAAGTTCTACATCTTCCCCTTCAAAAATTAGGTTTTTGGTATTTACAGTGTGACATCCTGTATGCTGCTTGATTCAAATACCCATCTGCGTTGGTATTTCTCATGTACATTTCTCTTGACCTTCTTTTACACAGCATCAGTTGAAGGTTCTATTCCTGGATCACTTTTGTAGGCTGTCATCAAAACTGCTATCAGTCTTGGCAGAATAATAAACATCTCTAACTGCAAACTAGAACTGAGATTTCTGTGACCATCTCCTCCTTGTGACTGGTTTAGCACTGGAGAACCTTGAGGCAGAGAACAGAAAGTATTTCTATTAGTGCCTGTAACACCTTGCAACAACATCTGAAAAGAAGAGAGGCAAGAATCCCATTTCACAGTAGTTCAGTTTGATGAGCATTTTAAGCTTATGACTCTTCCGGGTTGTTTTCACTAGATTTAGGCAAACTGATGATCTGCTAAAAATGGGTTACATAGTATTAACAGTAAGTCCAGAATGAGACAAAAATATTTTGAAAGAGTTTGTAAGAGTTTTATATCTTTTCCTCCAGAAAACTATATTGATTCAACAGAACTGACCTACATTGTCCAGAGTTATAGCATTGGTTCCCCAGAATCCTAAATAAAAAAAGAAAGAAGTCTATGTAAACTACTAGGTGCTAAGCAATCTTTGAGTTAGTGATTGGGAGGCTTTGATTCATGATCAGTTGAAATAAGGTCACTGGAAGTCGTCTTACTGGCACTGACAGCCAAGGACAAATGTTGAGCTGTTGTTCTGCCTGTTTTCTGTAGTGATGCTATATCAACAAAGATCTTGAGTCAGACTGTGGTCAAGAATAAAACCCTCAGAAATGAACTTCTGGCTGTGAATTTGTCTTGCGTCTGTTCCCATGCCCTCAAGTCCATCTGGGATGAATTGTCTGGTTTTGGCTGTAAACAAACTGCTAATTTGTGTCATAGGATTGGCTTCCCTGGAGTTATGACACTGGCAAAATAGTTGAACAGAGAGATGCTTCTGCATTTTTGTTCTGCAGTCAGCATTAACTCATTTGTATAGGAAAGGACTTGAAAAATGTCTGTGAGCTTTGGGAGGGAAGGGGTATGAGGAGGAAAATACTCAGTCTGACCTCTGCTTATCTCTAAAAACCTACCCCGTGATGTTTGTATTTTATATATTAAAATCACTAAAATCTTCATGCATGGATATGGGCAGATAGTCTTATTTTCTGAGGAAATTACGGTTTACCTGCATCTTTGGGTATTTTAAGCAGTAGTAGCTGGTGGGATAGGCCCAGTCTGGTGTTCTCGCATGTTTTCCTCTCCTCCCTCACACAGCTGATGTTAAGAGGTGGGCACACTCAAGAGCTGCTCACCTTTTATTTGCTATTAGAAACCAACCATAATATATTAGTTTATCATGGGTTCTGCATAATGATTTTGTTAGGCCAGCACTCATCCAACATCTGGTCTGGTTGAGGAGAAGGTGCCCAAAGCATGCTGTAACACCAGCAGTTAGAAGGGGCATGAGGACAAGGGGGTAGTCCTGATATTAGAGTTTGACTCACCGTAATGGTTTGAATCTAGTGGACTGACAAGCTGCCTTTCAGGCTGCCATCTTGTTTAATGGTAGAAATAAATGAGTTATTACCCCACACCATACCGATAAGGAGTTTAAAGATTGTCCTTGCAAAACGAGACCTCAACCCTTACCAAATAAACCATTGCTATAGCCATCAAGCATTCGTCCTCCTAGGGTAGAGCTAAGAGCTGCCTAGGAGAGCTAGGCTTGTTTGGATAGGCAGTGAACTAGGAACAATCTCACTGCTTCCTAGCACTCAGTCCTCCTGCCCTACAAGTTGTATTTACAGAACAATGTCATGGTCTGAGTTTGCAGGAACGTGAAGTGAGGGGAACTTTTTTATTAAACAAGGTCAACTGACTCCAGTGGCAGTGGTGTTCTTGGTAAGTGAGTAGTCATCCTTCTTCTTGGTAGGTCACTGGCTAGCCTTAACTTTCAAGATTTTTTACAGTGCATCACAGACATGTTAATGCAGGAAAATAGACAGCCCCGTCCTACAGGATGTTTTTTGTTCATATGTGCCTGGTACATATGTGCCTGTTGTAGCTGTCATCAGCAAAGGATTGTTGAGACTGGCTGAGATGGTGGGAGCGCATCTCCTAGCAAAGCCTTTCTTCTGTGCAAAAGCCATTCGAGAGCAATTTTTTTTGCCTCATCTTTAGGTTGCTGGTGGTGTATGATGGTAATAAAATATTGAAAAAGTGAGGGTTTCAAATAAACAGAGAGGCAGTGACTATTTGATATTAATATCCATTCCTTTATGTATCATCAAATGCATCTCAGTCTTAATAGCTTCTTTCAAAATAATTTTCTGTTGTACAAGGTGTCGTAATTCATAGAAAAGCTCAAATAGGAATGCAGGAAGAAAGTGGTAACTTAAATAATGGACAGTTACCACGCTGTTGAAGGTGGCTAGTTACTTTAGCATTCAAGGCTGTACTATAACTCTTATGAATTGCACAAACCAATGAAACTTCTCATTCTTCGGAGGAGGCCCCAGCCAGTCCTTATGGAAGTATAAATACTGGTCCCAAGAAAGAAGCAGAGCAATTGCAAAAAAAAAAAAAAAATCATAATTGTTGGCAGTGTGAGTGAAATTATTGTATAATTTATGGGCACGACAAGCTATTTGTCATGGTTACACCACTGAGTAAGCGAGGACATGAGTGGGTGCTGAGGATGCAGAGCCTTTCAGGGTAGTTTTAGAAGACCACGTGAGATGGAGGGACCCAGATCTGGTGCAGTCTTATTGCTATTGCCTTTGGGGAGTATTTTCTAGAGTGAATTGGCCCCTTTGGCTCACACTGGTGTTGTCTGGGAGGCAGCTAGGTGGAGTGATTTGGGGAAAGGATAAAGAAGTAGGCCAGAGAGTGGGCTAAAACTAAACAGCGTAGAAGAGCTAAGTTCAGTATTTCAGCTCACTCGCTCCCGGGGGTCTGTTTCACCTCCATCCTCTATCGGATGTTACATCCGACCTAGAGCTGCTGAGACACATGCTCAGACTCTGCTCCTTTGCTGACGCGGCTGTGGGCCTGGGTGGTATTGCAGATTTCTTTACAAAGATGTCTCATGTCCGAAGAGGGTTTCATGAGTCTGCAGTTTTAGGAGTCTTGCAGGGCTGCACCCACACCTGGTTCTGTCTTCAAAATAGCTTTGTTTCCGAAACCCGTGGCATACCTGCTTGTCTTCTTTCTTCCATGCTTCTACAAAACATTGCTCTTTAGAGGTTTTCCGTTGAAATGCTGTTTTGGTGGAAGGGTACTGGAATTGTAGCTGGTGCCTGGCTGGCTCCAAGTGACTAGCTTGTGAAGAGTGAGCTCCATGTCTGCCATTACGGGGTGGCTTTTCTTCGGGTAAGGATGATTGTACAGCTTGTTCCTTACTTCTAAGCAGCAGAAGACAGACCTTAAGTGTAGCTGTATGGTAGGAAGATGCCTGAAGGTGCTTGTTATTAACACACTTTACTAAACAAAGAGATGGGTTTGTGGTTCAGCTGTGATAAGTGGTTGAGACCTAGCTGGATAATAAAATTCATGAGTATTTATTGCTTGTCCTTTTAATGATTTTATATTTATTTCTTATGATGTCTCTCCTGATTCCTTAACCTTCAGTGTCTTGTTATGGTCAAATATAGTAACTTTAAAAAAAAAAAACCTCATGGTTTCTGCTTTGCATAAACATTCCATGGAACCAAAGCTTCTATTTCGAAACTTTGCTGAATTGTATGGGTAAAATTGGTCTTGTACTCTAGGAGTAAGTTCTTGGTCTTTCATCTGTAATGTAAAACTTGCAATGGTTTTCAGTTATCAAATAATTGGCTATCACAGTCAAATGTTTGCTTGAGGGTGTTTTGTTTTACCATTTCTAATCTAGTTTGGAGAAATTAGTGCTTTCCATATATTATCCACTTTATTGCATAATAAAAATAAAAACTGTTTTCTCTTTTTCTAAAAGGCCTATAACAAGAAAAAGGAAACATGGGGAGTCTGTATCTTTATTGTAGCAATTGATCTGGATGAAATAACATTCACTTTCACAGAGCTTCTGAAAAGTATAAGCATTAGGTAAGTGAATTTAAGTGTGTGAATTTAGATTTCAGCAATTAACTAGTCAACATTTTTATTAAGGGAATATTTTTAAGGCATTGTTAATGTGCATATTTGGTTAGTTGATTTTAAAGTGAAGGTTACTTATGGAAATTTTGAATATTTCGGTAAACTAGGAGTCTTGCTGTCATATTTTGGTTGAGGGAGCAATGATACTTGTTTGATTCAGCTGTGATGGGCTTTGATTATATCACACAGCAGATTCTTGTTCTTGCTTAACCTAAAGTCTTCATCAATTTAACTTGGTGTAAATTACACTTCAGATACTTTCCTTTCTTTCCCTGTATCAGGAACATTTTTCCAACATTAGGTTTAGGCTAAACCAAGAAGTGGAAAAAAATGTTACTTTTTAAACAGTTTGCCAGCATGCTGCTCTTTTGCAAACATTTTACTGCCGGTTTAAATTTTGTACTTTTGTACATGATTTTTGCTACTGTTAGATTGTCTATTCACTAAGTTCATAATACAGAAATAAAGATTATAGGACAATATCTGCTTTTAAGGAAAATTTAGGTGGCAACAGCAATAGGTATACCCTTGTGTTAGATTAATCTAAGGAAAGGATTCCAGTGCTGTCTGCCTAGTAACTGCTGTGCATCGAAAGCATGTGCAGCAGCAAAGCTTTCGGATGCTCTAGGGCAAGAGGCTAAGGCAGAACGCCAGGCACATTGTGGTGGTTAACCCCAGGCTTGGGGTTAAATATCCTTTTCTTGGAAGTCATCAGTTATGATTAGACTTCTCCATGCTGCTCCTACCTCGCATCGTCTCCCAGAGCAGCAGTCAGGTACTATGTTCAACTTAATCTCTTCAGTCTTGACTGAATTGGAACCGTGTGGATGAAATCTAATTGCATTTGTGCAGCAATGTTCAGCGTGTTCCACCTGAGTACAGACCAACTTGTGCTGCAAACTGAAAGAGACTTTTTCCCCTGGGGTTTCAGAGAGTAATCTATTACTCTGCCAATTTTTATTTTAGCAACACTCAATTGCTTGCTAGCCCTGGGCTTTTTGTCAGCTTAAGGTCAATCTGGCAGAGATTTCTACCAGTCATCTTCCTCTAGAGCCACACAGATATATTGGAAAGATTTTTCATTCCACGGCAAAAGATTTTTCATTCCATGGCAAAAGAATTCCCAAATGAACTTCTGACTGGTTTTATATTCTGTTTTTTAATCTGACAAAGGTCACAAAATCTCTCAGGATCCTATATTCTGATAAAGGATCAAAATTGGATATAGTTGAAATAGTTGAATAGATTTGATAGCTTCCTCCTCCTTAGTTCTTAGCAATCTGCTTGTTTTGGTTATGAATAAAACAACAAAATGCTTTCTTGATGGCCATGATATTACATGGAAAACTTTGGTCCCCTATGTAATAGTATTTCCAAAGGGTGGGGCTGTCCTTGCCACCAATGCCTGTTGAAAGACTTGGATTTCCATATAATTCAGTGCATTCATCTCAGTTTTCATTTCTGGGTCTCTCTAGCATGGGTGGAGCCAAGGTTCATGTTCTTAGGGTAGTAAGAACATTTCTGAAGTAGAACTTCTAGCTAGAACAGAAGAGTTGAGATGTCTGTGTTGGGTGTTTGTGGTTTTACTGGCAGAGCAAGGAAGAAAGATGCGTCTAGTTAGCAAATTCTGACTTCCAAAGATAATATCTGTGCTAGCCAAGAAAATTCTCTTTTTGTGGTAGAGCCCATATCGTGAGAGGCCTGTGCTACCTAGTTGAACAGTTTTCCTGCATCTGGAGAATGTAAAGGTGGTGTAGAGGGCTCAAAGTAAGCAAGTAGTGTTTTCCAAAGCAAGGTTCTCAGTCATTGCTAGTTGTAGTAAGAATATGATGGAGTCTAGTGAAGTAAGGCAGTGGATTTTGGTGGGGTTTTTGAAGAGCTATTGCATAATGGTCATTCTCAGTTATGATAATCTGGCATTTTTTTCCTTTTTTTTCAGTGTATGTGCATTTTTTCAGTTTCTGAAAGAGGTGGATGTTAACATGGATACTGTAAGCACTAAAGTTGATAGCACTGTATCAAGGCTGAAAAAGAAATATGATGTATTACTTGCACTATACCACAAGTTTGAAAGGTATTATACTTTTTTTATTTAGAAATTACGAATTCTTTATGGCTGTCAACCTTTAAGTATTTAGATGTATCAAACTGTGTATTAGAAGAGCCCATTTAAACTCTGTGTACTAATGTTTATAAAGCAGTGAAATGGAACTGTGTACATGCATTGAATAAACACATCTTACATTTTACTCCATGACTATTACAACGCGTTGTTAAACAGTCCCCTTGTTGCAGTACAAACAATAGTAAGAGGAGCATGACAAGTGGTTGCTGGTCCTTTTGTTAAGCTTTTTACAAATAAAAGGAATGGTTTACCATCTAACAGGGACTTTAAGGGACTTTCTGTCTCTACCTTCCCACCCCTCACCAAATCGTAATCCAAAAGTTTCTTTCTAAGGAGTTCTAGAAAGAAAAAAAGCACAAATAAGATAGTCTTTCTCTCTCAGACCTGGAACTGAAGGCTGTTTGTTCCAGCATCTAGGGGTGTTGCAGAGCCTGCTCTTATTATCAGTTCTCACTTTTAACCAAGGTAAACCTCCCCAAGTGGTTTAGCTGACCATATGGTGAGAATCAAGGGGCGTTCTCTTTGTACAGAATTAATTGAATGTGCTTATGGTGGAGTGCTAAGAGCTTTCTGTGTGTAACTTGAAAATCAGGAGATTCTCAAATGGAGGCCTTTTTTGAGTTGCTGTTACTCCAGGGTGGTAAGTTGCCATACTCTATGCTTTAACGTGAAGACAGAGATGATAAAGGCTTTAGATCCTTTCACAGGCTAATCTGTGCTAGCATAGATGCGTATTGGCAAGATATGATATCCTCTGAGGCAATTTTTAATCAGTCTGTGAAATTCTCTGTAGCATATACCAGTAGAAAACTGTTCCATGTTATTTAACATGGAAGCATAGTTCTGTGATGCTCATGTTACTTGATCCCATTGCTTCAGAGCAGTGTGGTATTTTTCACCTGCAAGAGTTTGAGTCACTGTAACATTTTGCCTCCCAAACCATAGAAGGCTCTCAAATATCCCTTAAATGACCCTTGAAAGGGGTAGCAGGTCACCCCTCGGTAGTTTATAGAATCAAGGCACAAATGTGATAGAAGTTTTATTTGTCTTTTCAAAGGTCAATCAATCATATTTCCCATTAGCTTGGATAATGTGTATATCACAACATTTTTGTAAAGTTTATGGTTGCCTTAAAGCGATAAAGTTGTAAATAATTTGTTTTTGCCCATTGCAAGGCTATAAAAGCGTCATTGCAGATTTATACAGGCATGGGTGGTTTTTTGTCCCTCCTCTAACTCTTCTTCAGTTGCTTACTTTTTCAAAACTTGAATTGCAGTAACAATTTTTTCAAACAGAAAGATTTGAAATTTGTGTTTTCCCCCTGTTTTCTTTTTGAATAAACTGAATTCATTTCTTGAAATAACACATACCTAAAATAACTAGGAAGAAACATTATACCACAAGGCTTGCAGTGACTTTGCAGAAAGAGTAAAGATTTTTAAATGCCCTTTTATAGAGTGTTCTGCGCAGCTGTAGCATATGCTTTGCTGTGTTTTACAAGCCACTGAGTAACAATGTACGTACAAATCCCGTCTTTCTGGAAGAAAACAATAACAAATTTTTGTTATACCAAATTAAAATTGTTCTGCTATGCAAGCTTTGACATAAGCATGCAAGCAACAGTATTACTTCAGCTCTGGCAGGGCTTTACTTGGTCTGTTGTTAATCTGATCTCCAAGAGTCATCAGTTTTTTGAAGTTAGAATAATGTTTTGTGAACTGGTATATTTTTTTACTACATTGAAGGCAAAGATATTACACGGTTTGCTTTCAGAGGTGTTTAAAAATAAGTATTTCTTTTTGTTTTCTAGGACTTGTGGCCTTATTTATCTGGAACAACCTAGTAGTGAGTAAGTTTGACTTTCCTAAATTGTGTTTGTCGAGATGAGATGTAAAACATGTCAGCATTTTTATTTTTTAACCCATTAAGATTGACCTAAGTCATAGTATGTCATGTGTTTAATTTAGATTTAGTGGGGACTTTGAATTTCAGTGAGAGATGATGAAAGCTGCAGAAGTGATATATATATTTGATCACTTCCTCCATGAAGGATCGCCACCCAATGGCGGGTGTCTCGTCATGGTGGTAATGAACATTTGGAGAGTGAGCTTCCTAATCATAGCAACAAATGAATGGATGAAAAGATGCCTTAGCAACTCCCAAATGAGCTTGCGTTCATGCTGTGACTGGAAAATAGGGCATTAGTCAAAGGCACAAGCGAGAAAACGGCTCATGACAGTTAAGTGAATTATCCACGTTCACTTTCTTTTCCAAGGATGATACAGATATTTCCTGATTCTTGAATGGCTTTACAGAGACTTAATTTTTTTCAAGTGCGTAGTCATAATTACATAGGGAATGGAACGAGATAATTAATAAACTTAACTATGTGGGAAACGTTGCATGTTGTCTTCAAATGTTCCATAGACTGAAACATTTTTTCAGAAACTATAGTTTAAATTACTACAGACCTATTAATGCAAAGGCTTTATTTTTGTGTCCCTACAGGATTTCTGCTGAACTCAGTTCTGTATTAGTCCTAAAAAATTACTGGATTACTTTTTTGCTGGCAAAAGGTAAGTTTTAATTATAAGACAGTTATTTTAATGCATATTGTTGAATTGAGTTTATGGGTTTGGTTTATGTGTCCAGTATGGGATTGGCATCCTTATTACAAATGTTCATAGTACAGGCCCAGAATGTTTTGACTGTGTGGCTTTTGTAACTAGTCAGTAATATTTCTTTCTATACAATTTGGCTATTTTTTTTACCTTCTATTGCTTCCTGTGTGTATAGATATATATTTTTAAGGTTTATAAGATTTTTTTTTCTTTCCTTTGAAGGTGGGCATTCTGTACTGAGGTGCTTTATAACCTGCCAATATTTTAGTAATGGATGATTACCTGAAAAGACTGGCAGATTTTTTTTAATGGGCTTATATATGTATTATAAATATATAAAATATATAAATAAATAAATTTAATAATAAATATTATTGTAAGATAGTAAGTCCCTGAAATAATGTATATTACAATTCTTCCTTGAAAATGCTAAGTTCCAGTTAAAGCTGAGTGATGAAACAATTATAGTAAGTTTATGGAGTCTCATCTCATTGTACTATTTCTAGAAGAAGGAATGAATCGTGTATCTTAATTGCTGCTTACTCCAGGTCTGTGTTATCAGCGAAGTGTACACATCTCTTGGCATTGAAATTGGTCTTGGATGGGCTGAGCTTCATGGAGCTTTTTCACTAGAATTCTCCAAGCATAAGCATAAAGCAAAACCCACAGAATTTTTGTAGCCTGCCTTTTCATTGAGAATAAGGAAAGCTAAAATTTACCAGCAAATAGTTGAAGTCACAGGAGAGCCTGGGTGATGCTTGCTAACTCTGACAGAAAATAAATACAAAAATTGCACACGTAAGTAGAGCACAAGTAGTGGTCTGTAGCTGTTCTGGACTGCTGTCGGCTTTCCAAATTTTTTGTTGTGATGCACACAGTCTTGGAATGTAGGTCTTATCTGGCACGCAAATCCTCATTTGGGAACAGCTGGAAAATGTAGTTTTAAAAGTGCTCTTCATGCTAAAATTTGCCTGACTTTTAAGTCATTTCAAATAAATTTGACGGGCTGAGCATACAGTGTGATAGCATGTTCTGAATTTCTCTTGACTATATGCTAGCAACTCCTGCTTTCTCAACACTGAGCATCTTTCACAAAGCTTGCGTAAGACCACAAAAAAGAAAGTGAGGAAGAATTGCACAGAAATAAGAGGTACATGTAGGTAAAATAGTCTACACTGTTACTCTACTATAGTAAAATGAAAAAGAAATTGGGAAGGAACACTGAGAGGTAGGATTTTTGCGCATAGTAAATTTATTTATATGCATGCTATCTCTAAAGCAACAAACCTCTTAAGAACTGAGAGTTTTAAAATGAATAGCCTTTAAAGAACACTGGCATCCTATGTGATGCTTTCTGAATTCTAACTGTAGTTTTTCATTAAATGAACTTCCAAATCTTTATTTTTTTAAAATTACTTTTAAAATCAAATCAAACATCTCACAAAGGTTTTCTTTACCTTTTTAAATTTTTACAGGTAAAGTGTTGCAAGTGGAAGATGACCTGGTGATTTCTTTCCAGTTGTTGCTGTGTGTCTTAGATTATTTTATCAAACTGTCACCTCCTGCTATGCTCAAGGAACCATACAGTAAGGATTTTAGTTTTTTGTTCACTGAAGTAGAAAGTAAATGGGTCAAATTTCTATTAGAGTCATGCTAACTTCATAATTAACATAATAAAACTTCTTAAGATTACTAAAATGGATTTTTGATGTTTTAGTTCAATTTAGGTGATAGTGAACTTGAATTAAATGATCAGAATGTGGCAGTGTATTTAATAAAATTTTTTTTTTCCTATTCCTATCATCCATTTGCTTTGTCCTCTGCCCATACAAGTTGTTCAAGGGCTTGCTGAAACAGCAGTTTCACTTCGGTAAAGCAATTCAGGTTCTGGGTAGAAGATGACTGAGAACTATTATTTAGGTTTTGCTTTGAGTTACAAAAGGAAAAGATGGTGCTATGACTCTTGTTATTTCATTGACGTATAGCAGTATGATGACAACAGAAAAGTACAAAAATACTGGACTATAGAGACTTCTAAAAGAAATATATGGCGGATAGAAAACCGAATTGCAGTGGTAGGCCAAAACAAAACAGTAGAGGTAAAATGTAGATAGCTTTGCTTTTGTTGCATCCCCTTTGTTGTAAGCAAGTATTGCTCTTATAAGTAAAAATATAACAGGTCTTCACTATAGAAACTTCTGTTCAGCAATAACTTTTTCTGCATTCAGTTTTTACACCTAAAACCTGGAAAACCTCACTGAAAAGGCAGAGAAAGCAAGTATTTATGATAACTTTCAAAGATGGAATTCTATTTTTGTTTAATATTTTCTTCTGCAAGCTATGGAATTGATACACTGAAATATTTGGAGCCACAGTATGTAGAAAACAATTTTTTGATACTGTCGTGGTTTAACCCTAGCCAGCAGCTCAGCCTCACATAGCTGCTCGCTCACTCCCCCCTGGTGGGATGGGGGAGAGAACCAGAAGGGTAAAATTGAGAAAACTCAGGGGTTGAGGTAAAGACAGTTTAATAGGTAAAGCAAAAGTCACATGCTCAAGCAAAGCAAAACAAGGAATTCATTCCCTACTTCCCATCAGCAGACAGGTGTTCAGCCATCTCCAGGAAAGCAGGGCTCCATCACGTGTAGCGGTTACTTGGGAAGACAAACGCCATCACTCTGAACGTGTGCCCCCTTCCTCCTCCTTCTCTCAGCTTTACAGGCTGAGCATGACTTCATATGGTATGGAATCTCTCTTTGGCCAGTTTGGGTCAGCTGTCCCAGTTGTGTCCTCTCCCAGCTTCTTGTGCACCTTGCAGAGCATGGGGAAGCTGAAAAGTCCTTGATGAGTCTAAGCCCTACTGAGCAACAACTGACATCCATGTGTTACCAACATTATTCTCCTACTAAATCCAAACCACAGCACTATGCCACCTGCTAGGAAGAAAATGAACTCTATCCCAGCTGAAAGCAGGACAGATACTAATTAGTTTATCCTCTGCTGGTTTTGGATGTGACACTAGTATTTACAGCCTAAATCTACTTGCTTTATTTCTTTATTTCACAACTAAATATCTATTTGGGTTATCATGTCATAGAATAGATGATGCATTCACTGCTATATGCATTAAATTCCATGTTTTGAGAATATCTGACCTAGTAATTGTTTGTTGCAGGTGAGAACAAATAACCTGTCTTTTATTCTAATGCCAATATAAATAAAGGGTGGGAAAGGATGGGTTTGTGGCAAGCAAATTCCTGCCATCCTCCAGAACTATTTTGAGTTTAAATTTGTCCTTCGTTGTAGGATAGAAAACATACGCTGCTGCTTATTTCAGATGTTAGAAAGGAGGTCTTTTTCAAAGAATGCTAAATTGAAACTACTGTTTTTGAACTCTGTGTTCACACAGATTTGTTTTTTTAAATGAAACTATGAAGCCTAGGAGCTCATTATTAGAAACAGCTTGGTTCTGTGCATTGTATCTTGAAAATAATTGCTGCCACTTCAGACTAAATGGCAAATATGAGTATTACTGTCATAAGTGTAAAGCATTAGATTTCAAACTTGAAGCTGTCTGATAGGTGCAGGTGCTGTGTAAGCTGTCAAACACCTCTTCATTCTTTTAGCAAATAACACAATGTATTGTTCAAATCCTTGTGACCAAGAGGCTTCACATTATGCTAAATGACGTCAAGCTTTATGATCTGACTAAGGCTGAAGGGATTAAGATGCAACCATCTGAGCAGTGTAGTCTGTCAGATTTTCTCAGAACAGTTATCAAATGCAAATGAAGTTACAGAATAGCATGCTGATTGCAGTGTCAGTTTTAAACCAAAAATATTTAATGATATTAATGTATGTTATAATTCATGTATTTCAAGCTGACAATATTGAGGCCATCTACTTTGAGCTTAACATAACGAATTAGGGTTTTTGAGATCTTCTTCCAGGTGAACTTGTTTGTGCCTGCTTGTTTGCCTGGAGGTATTTGGTGAAAGGAGAAATTCCCTGCAGAACCATATTCCAGGTTCCCACCAGCGCTTAAGTCCTGAGCTGACTTTGTTAACTTTCAGACACAGCTTTCCTAGCTTTGCAAAATGGATGCTTGTTCAAAGCTACTTACAAAAAGTGCTATTACATTTTGTGTTGAATAGCTTTTAAAAAACAAAATATCCGAATACTGATACAGGAATTAAAAAAAATAGTTTTATTTTTATATAGGTTTTCTGTAACGAAGGTTTCTTACCCAGCTGAACAGATGAAAAAGGAAATATTTAAGAGGACGACCTGAAAAATCATAAAAATTTAAATCTTAGGTTTAAAAATTTAAATCTCTTCTTTCTTCAGACAACTCTAACCTTGTTATGGTTCTATCTTTCCAGAGTCTGCTGTGACTGCAGTGACTGTTAATGGTTCAGCTCGAACTCCAAGAAGAGGTCAGAAGAGGGGTACACATACTTCAAAGCAAATTGATACCGATACAAAAGTTATTGAAGTCCTTTGTAAAGAGCATGATTGTAATTTAGATGAGGTAATGCCTGTGTTTTAAAGTCTGTTAGATCCTTTGCTGCTAAACCCCATATGGAATATGCATTTATTTAAATGGTCTTTTTAAGTCTCAATACTTGTGCCTGCTTAACTATTCTCTCAAGTTCAGTAGTGAAGGTGTTCTACCATTCTGTAGTTTCTCTAGTAGGTAGGTTAAAAAACCAACCAAACAAGCAAACAAAGAATCCCCCAGAACAAGCCCTTTGGTATGGGTGATAACTTTGCCAGGGAAACTGCACTGTGAAGAATGAAGTTATAGGCTGATCACAGCATGTGGACACAGGGCTGCTCTGATGGGGTTTCACAGCTGCATCCCATGATGAGAAACTGTACACACGAAGCGCATTGCTTCTGCGTGGGATCTTAAAGACCCCATTCCCCTTTTCCTTCCCTGATAAATCCATTCCTGTGTAAAAAGGACTGATTCTTGAATATCCAAGCAGATGATGGAAGCGGAAATATAAGAGGGCTGGGAAGAGTGCAGTTCTTTCCCAGTTTAGTCATTTAATGTTCCAGCAACAGATTACGCACTGCATGCTTACATATCACTATGTTTTAGATATGTTAGCAATTTCATTTTTGCTTTATTGAAAACAAAACACAGTGCATTACAAAAGTGTCTTAGTTTGCTTAAAGACGTGAAAGCAGTGTATGCATGGCTGCCTCTGTACGTTGCTAATGTTTTTTTCTTTTTTTTAGGTCAAAAATGTGTATTTCACAAGCTTTATTCCTTTCTTGAATTCTGTTGGTATTGTAGCTTCAAATGGACTACCAGAGGTAATTGGAGGAACTTAAGATGTTTCAAAACCAGTGCTTTACTTCATGCCAAATTGCTTAAGATTCCCTTACTCATTGATGAAGTTCTAATAGGTTCTTCTAAAATCATCTAGTAAAATGCATTGTTTTTCAGGAATGTGGCTTAGCAGGGATTCCGGTATTCATGGAGTATATTTAGCTTTTACATTTGAATTTAATAAATGAATTTCCTGAGGCTGAATCAGTGCTTTTGCTCAAATCAAAACATGACATAGGAGTTGCATATCCATGGTCTTGGTGAGGCCATCCATCTAAAATACAACTGTTACAATATCAGGTCTCTGAATTCAGTCTATGAATACATACAGTCTTAAATTACACACCTTAATTTAAAGATAATTGAGACACGTTACTGTAGTCATGTTGGAGAGATATCCAGAAGATTAGGCTCGGTTTCACATCTGGCAGAGTTTGGACTGCTGTGTCCATGCAGAATTACTTTCATCTCACTGAGTTGTAGCCTGGATGCAGCAGACTAACTCTACGCAATTCTGTGCAAGAGTGTGCCTTAGTAGGTAACTTCTTGCAATGTATTTGCATCCTTCATTCTTAAAAGAGTAGGTTTAGTTGTGTGTTGCCAGTAGATGTGGTAACGTGAAAATAAGCGGCTCTGAAGCTTATCAGACTGAAGGTCTGCAAGATTCAGCCTGTTCTGTTCAGTTTCATAGTGTGTTGGGTAGAGAACAAAATAGAAGAAGACCCACTAAAGTTCTTAATCTCTTCCAAAATTAATTTCAGGGGATCAGCAGTCTGTTTAGGCTTTTTAATTTATGGGTGTATATATATAGTTGGGAAGCCCTGTATGAACTTCCAGGCAAAGGTCATTATACAGCTTATTCTCAAATCAGTGAGTGTTCTCATCCAAAGCTGTTCAATTTAAGCCTAGCATCAAATTTATGAGTCTAAGACTCTGCTGGTGAAAATTCTATAAAATGATGCATTTGAAGAAAAATCCAGTCACATGATCCTTGCTTCTGAAATTTGTGTGCCTGAGGGGATATTCTAAAACAAAGCAGAAAGTCACAGCTGTGTTTCAGAGGTAATCAGTTCATATATCTAATCCAATTAACCATCAGTCATAGCTGAGATCATCAGTACAGTAGCTAGTAATATGGGACATTTACATTGACCTTCATTTTTCATAAAAAGCCATGGAGCTTTTGATAAATTTTGATGATGTTTCTCAAACAAGAAAAGCTTTTGAGGCTTACTATTGCTATTTCATCTTTGCTGTGTGTTTGATGGTCAAGCTTTATGAACTGACAGACAGATTGGTTCAGAACTCTATTTTTGGCTGAAGGTTTCTTCCTAGTTAGCCCAGGACAACCGTTTTGTCTAAGAGCTGCTGCTGTTTGCAGTGAGAACCTGAATTTTCTTGAAGTTTATGAAATACTGAAATATTTTAGACAGAACGGACACTTAATCCATTAGGAAGATAATAAATTAAAAGACAATGAACATTTAAAATGAAAAAATAGTGATAATAGGAATTGAAAGATAATCTTTGATTTAATAGTCCTCATCTCAAAAGTTTTAGCCATGAGATCAGTTTGGAGCAAATTAATTTGTGGAAGGTGGAGGGAGAAGATGAGGAGCAAAGCTGTGTAGGAGGTATTTGCAGCTTGCTTTTTCTTGGGACTGGGAGGGGGCTAATTTGGCTTCATATGCACTGTTGTCTGTTTTCTAGCAGGAATTTGCCAGAGCGCAGCATCATTTGGTACATTTAAGGGCTCAGGGAACAGATGATTGAGGTGACTGCCTACTTCTGCAGGAGCACAGCAGCAGATTTGGAGTGGAGGCTAGTATCTGGCCCTGATACAAAAAAAAATTTCCAGATTTCTAGTTAATGTTAGTCACTCAAAATAAAAAAAATAAAAACAACAAACAAAACCCAACAAACTTTTCCATGCAAAATGAAGTCATATCAATATGGGATCTAATCAACTAAGAAACTTTTTTAACAGTAATTTAAAAAACAACAATGTGAGTATGAAATAATAGTCTATGTTTTTGTAGAAATAGGCATGTCTCTTAAACACCACACCAGTCCAAGTATTACTATGGAATGGGGAAACTCTTACACTCAGAAAAAGAAGGTTTGACTATGGGTCTTGGCCTTCATCTCCAAACCAGCAGAGGCAGGGACTGAGCATATTGTCTGGCAGCTGTTCTAAGGACAATCATTTTACATTTTTTCCTCCTGGAGATACCTTTGGGGTTTTTTTTTTTTGGAAGGAAAGATTTAAAAGCCTAGAAACATTAGTTTGATTTGCAGGTCTATGTCTCCCACTCTAGCTTTTTTAAGGTCTTTTATTGTGTCAGGACCTACATTTCTTCAAAAAAGTCTCATGATCTTGGGTTGTTTTCTCTTATAAATGATTATTTTTGTTTGTGCGTGGGAACGATAATTTTCTTCTGGGTATGTTCCAGCTATTTGTGTAAGAAGTGACTTTATGAGCTCGAAGGTCATCTCTTAGCATTTTAGCCTTGTATTAATGAACTAGTACTAGCTTATATTATTCAGTAAATTTTCAAACTTGTTCCTATAAAATAAAGGTTTTTTTCAATGTTTTTTGAGGTTGAGGTTCTCTCGAAACAGTATGATGAGCTCTATCTCAAAAACAAAGACATAGATGCAAGATTATTTCTGGATCATGATGAAACCCTACAGCCTGGTGTCATAGCATGGTAATATTTCCATTCACTGCTTTCATTTTATAATAGAAAATGTGAACTTGTGTTGATTTCCGTCCCCTCATGTTATAAATGGAGATCTCTGTATCCTGTTGACCTCTTAGGTTTGTAGTTCAGCTAAGGTATTTCTGGCATCACCAGCCTTGCTCTACATGATTGCTTAAATAATTAGCAAACATATGACACTGACTCTACCCAAAATTATTTGGAAGCTCTACTCTAATTCTTACTCTATGCAAGCCCCTGTCATCCAGGGGAAGCTGAGGAATCGTGAGGAGGAGGCCAAGGCCATGTCATGCTAGTTGATTAGATATGCCGAAGGTGGTGTTACGGCTCTGGGGCCAGCTGGTATGGAATGGCTTGGGTCCTCGCTGTCCAGCTCCTCCTTCCTAAAACCAGATTGTGGCATTTGGAAATTGCCTGCTGGGAGTGATCCTCAGCCCATTCTGACTTCTGGCCTGTACCCACAAATGTTTTAGGGAATGGTAGTTTGCATGGGACAGGAATATGCCTGGGATGGTTTAGCAGAATAAACAGTCATATACTAGTGCCCAGATACGTTCCCCAGAGCTGTTCAGTAATATAGGTGTATTTGAAATTTTTTAGTCATAATCTAAAATTCCGGTGGTTCCTGACAATGCAACATTTCCGTAACTTGATGTGAACTCACGGATGTGAGTCTGTGACTTTATCTATGGTAGAAAGATGCGTTCATTTAAAACTCAATTAAAATGGAGATAATACTAGCTGTACATATAAATTAAGTTGTTGCAAAGAGAATTCGAGGGAAAAAAGAAAAAGAAGTTGGAGGGGAACTCTAGAGGTCATCTAGTCCAACACCCTGCTGAAAGCAGATCTATTTGGGAATTTAAATTACATTGTTCTAACAGCTGGAATGGTTGGATGTCTAGATCTTCTAAAAATCTGTTACACAGTTTTTTCTGCAGATTTATAAATCTTTGTAGAAAACATTCTTTTCTGAATTACGTAGGTACTTCATAAGTTTGTTTTCCATTTCTGTAGCTCACAGTTGGAGAGGACACCACTAAAAAACAATCCAGATGAGGAACATAACCTTATACTTCCACAGACTCCTGTTCGGTATGAGTTTTTTTTTTTAAGCTGTGTTCTTTTTTTTAATATCCTAGCTAGAAATATTTATGTTTAGAGTAGTTATTTTAATTTTAAAGCATCTGTATTGTTTTTCTGATGGTAGTTCTGGTCACTAATGAGCTGTGAGCATGTACTGCGGGGTGCTGAATGCCCTCAGTTCCTGGTGAAGTTGTTGGAAAATAGGCAGAGCTTTTTACTGAGTTGTCTAAGAGGTGCAAAAAGTCTGTAAAATAGATTGCTTTATTTATTCTTGTGAGAATGCAGCTTTACACTTCCATGATAGTACTTTTGTCTGCTATACTTCCGTCTTCCTTTCCCATCTTTACTCTAGCTCTGTATCTTCTGGATTCCTCTCATGGTACCAAATTGCATATGCACACATGTTTCTTCTCCCATGATTTCTTTCTTCTTAGTATTGTTTTCTTTCTCTATGGGAAGATTAACATTTCAGAGTGCCAACGTTGGGGATTTTTTCCCCCTGTACTGGGAAGATGAACATTTTGTAGCACCAACATATTTTGGTCTATTGGGAAAATGGACAGATATGGTAGAAATGTGGTATTAATTGGAGCTTGTTTGATCTACAACCAAATGCAGAAAAACTACAAGCTTGCATTCAGTTAACCAAAGGGAAGGGGATTTGCATGTACCCTTTTTCCCTTATGCCACATAGTTTTTTGACAAAATCAGTGTGGTTTTGCCTGATGGTGCTTGGAAGTTCCTGGACGCTCAAGAACCAACCATCTGTGTCACTGCAATGCCGTGTGCTATGTGGATAGAGACAGAAGTGTCTGCACAGGCAGTCATCCTTAAGGTGTCAAGTTTAATAAAATCAGACAGTGAAGTTCTTGTTCCATGCTTACTGTATAAATGCCTTTCATTTTAGCATGCTGTAGAGATGAGGGAAGTTAGAATATTGTACACTTAATAATTACTTCAAGTTTTCTCAAATGAGTGAAATGCTTGTGGAAGAACAAATTAGACTCTGGGCTTGTGCATCCACTATAAATCTACTAAATGCCATCTGCAGAAACTAATTGATGTATTTAACAAGAAGGCCTTTGATAACAATTCCCATTTTTGACAACTGTAGATAGCTTGTAATTGACATTTTTCAGTTATACTAGCATTAAAAAAAGCCCTCTAACACTGTGAAAGATGCTTCATTAAAGTTCTTGACATGGAAGTCTTACTAAGAAAGTCCAGGAGTACCAAGTTCTCTGCCTTGCTAAAAGTTTGCAATATGCTAAACCAACTTTGATCTTGAGAGGAGGACTGGTGAGATATTTAGATTCTATCCATCCACACTGGGACTTTCCTCTGAGTTTTCCAAAACTGATGCCATTTAAGACAGTTCAAGTGAAGGCTTTATTATTCACCAGCAGTGATTCGGACTGTAGTTACTGTTTTTCATAAAGCCACAGAACTGTCACTAGATGGCAGCAAACCTTTGATCACCAGCATAGAGTGGAAAGCTCATACTTAACTCTCCCTGCATTAAGTAGAACCCCTTACAGGTTATGTTGAAAGCACCATACTTACTATTTTGAATCTTCTTCTAATGTTTTCTTTCTGGACCCAGACACTTAGGATCTTCTCTAAAACCCCCTGAAATTGGTGAGAATCTAATAATTTTCATCAGCAGATTTGTATCTGGTCACTTATATAGAAAGCAGTAGATAAAGTGGGTTTAAGTGCTCGATCAGAGCATAATGAGAATGGGTTATGTGATTTAATTTTGGTGTTTTCCACTGTCCTTATGCTTCTCCTGATTACTAGTAGCGTTTTGGCAGAAGTGATTTTACCAAAGCCTTATAAAAAGTAGATTAAAGAAAAATGCATCTTTGCACTACTACAGTCGTAATGATTTAATATATTTTTCTTCTTTCTGCACTTATTTTCTGACTAATATCAGCTAAATTGAGGTTAAGTAGCATAGAAATTTAAAACACACAAACCCCAGCAAAAACCACAATGAAAAATTCAGAACGTAACAATACCACTAGAAAAATCAAGCTGTTCCTTAGATGTTAGGAGAGAAATTAATACACTGACCTCTCTAAAAGAATAGAAAGTTAATGCTATTTCTGACTACACAACTTGAAATATGGTTAAAAAAACCCCAGGCCACATTAGTACTTATTGACATACTGGATATATTATTAATTCTGTGTGTATGTGCAAAGAGTAAAGGCAGAACAATACATGATATCCACCAAAGTTGGAATTGTGGGCTGTTTAGATGCTAGCTCATGCATTTAGTTCTTGTATTCTATGACAAGATCATTACTGTTCTTATTTTCCCACCAATAGATATTTCAGTCATAATACAGGCTGGATAATACAGGCTATTAGAGAAGAGGCCATGTTCTGTCATCTGAAAATAATGATCTTTCTGAAAGTCATGAAAAATGTTTGTCATCAGGATTTCAGTTCTAGAAGAGAAACTGAAAAATGCTTTCTTTGGAGAGAGAGACACTCACCTTAACAAGGCATTTAGCTTTATCTGTGGAGTAAAAAAGATCCTGTGCACTTGTCTTCAAAGTATTCTTAATTCTTTAAATCATTACAGGTTTTCTCAAATACTGCTGTTACTTGGATTAGCTTTAGTAGTTTTCTATGTTAAGACATTGGATATAAAACAATGGATATTACTTGTGGGTTTGGATCTGTTTTTAGCAAGAAAATTCTAGGCATTAAGTAGAGATACAAATAGTTTCAATGTCAGTGGTTTTGGGTGGGGTTTTTTTTTTATTTTTTTTACTCTGTACCTGTAAAATAATGCCAGTAAGATCATATATGGAGGCATACTTCAATACTTCAGTATATCGAAGTTAATAAAAGGTTACTCATATTTTTATCTACTTTTCAGCTAGACAATAAAGAATTTTTGTTCTACTTTTAAAGAAGATATTGTTTGTATTGCTTGGGAACATTGAAAAATTTCTTTAATGTCCACATTCTTTTCCACACCCATAATACTTTAAAAATTAAGATTTTCTATTTAAGAACCTTCTAACCTAGCTACAGATACAGCAGGTAGAATAAGGACTACAGAAATTATAGCCTTTCTATTGGAAATAGAAGAAATTGGAGTTAAAGTAAGAATTTATGTTTTAATGTGACTTTTGGGTTCAGAATACAGAAGACTCTGTATTCTCATGCTGTTGCCAGTAGGAATGTTGACAGCTCTGCCTCTGAAAAATGCATGTTTTTCAAAGCATCTATAGTAAAAAGACTGTATTCTGACTTCCATATTTTCCATATTTGTATTACAAATATTCCATATTTGTAATATGACTTCCATATTTTAATACATCTTACTTACTACACTTATGAACAGGTGACTTGATACATAAAAGCTGTCTTCATTCACTAGTCTTTTGTATTATTTTTATACGAAAGCCAAAGAGGTTTTTTTGTTGGGGAGTTGCTTGATATGACAGAATATTTTTTACACACAAGGGTTGCAATTCCACCATTTCATTGCTTTTAAAAGTGCTTATTATCTTTTATTACTTAATTTATGTTCTTTTGGTTATTTAATTATGGATTGTAATCATTCTAATAATTAGAGGATTAAATAAATTAGATTATTAGAATTCACAGTGGTTAATACAGTACGACAATTTTTCCCAGCAGGTTGTTTGGTAACTGGGGTGAGAACTAAAATAATTTTTTTGTTTGTTTGTAGAATTGCTGTTCAGTTTCTGGAAACTGTCAAGCCAACCTTAATGTTTATTATGCATTTTATTCTATTTTTCCAGAGCTGCAATGAATAACATTCAGCAATTGATTATGATTTTAAACTCAGCAACTGATAAACCATCAGATACTCTCATCATGTATTTCAATGTAAGTAACTAGAAGGAAGATTTGTGAAAGATTCTTGGAATTATCACTCAGGTAAAATATACACCTGTAGATCCGATGCGCATATTTTGGAAAACTCCTTTATTAACATCCATTTTTTGAAGAAGGCCATTTTAATTGGGATGATTTAAATGTAATTACTCATTTTAGAAAGCACTTCTATCTAACTGATGTGTACTGGAACATTGTAAGTTCCTAATGCTTTTTGTTACTGCACTAAATACTAAGATTTATTTATGTATGTATCAGATGGAAAAAGAAGGGGATATACAAGGGAGATGAAGAGAAGGAGAACCTACTCAGAGGATCTCATGTCCACATTCAGCAACTTAAGCATATTTCTAGCTTTAAAGAGTTGGTGCTCTTGGTACATTGATGGTACTCTCGCATATTAGTTGGGTTAGTTGCAGGTAGTTGCATGAGACATGAAGTTGTAGTTACTGGAAATTTTTGAATGTATACAATGATTCTATCTTTTTGTAAATACTCCACTTATTTATGCTGATGAGCTGACTGAGAGATGTTACAAAGTGAAGTAGGACTAATGTGGTTAAATCATTAAGAAGTTTTTGAAATAAAATGTCTGTTCTTTGCCTTTCCTTCACCTGTACTCTTTCCTGTACTTTTAGAATTGCACAGTGAACCCTAAGGATAGTATCCTCAAGAGAGTGGAAAATCTTGACCACATCTTCAAAAAGAAATTTGCTGAAGCAGTTGGACCAGGATGTGCTGAAATTGGCTCACAGGTAACTAGCATTTTGGTTGAGTATTACTCATGTGAACTCTGTTGGTACTGGCTAATGTGAGACCTGACTTACTGACTGTCCTCCTTCAGTGCAGATCAATAATGGTAAAAAGTAACAATATTCTTTTCAACCTGAGGAATGGAAAGGCATTTTTTTCTTAAGTGCCATAAAGATAGTATTCAACAAATTATTCCTAATAAATAAGGAGGAGTAGGAACTGGGTGGACATATGTTGGAAATACTTCAACGAAGAATGGGAAAATTACTGGGCAAAATAAATTTAGTGAAACATATATTTGCATTCATTAAGGTAACTTAGCCTAAAACTGCCAAAGGTGAGTCACTTTCTTATAAAATCAGTAGGCCAGCTGTGCTTTCAACAAGGATTTTGGAAAACAAATCCAATCAAGTTTGTACTTGACAGTCTCCTGTCAGTCAGCCCTGCTTTTTATCCTGTTAGCTGTGAATAAACATAAACACTTGATTTCAAGTCTTCATGTGCCTGGGTTATTCACAAACCTTAGTAACCTCTGAGGCCTCCCCAGTGCTATTGGCAAATGGAACTGGGGACAATGACATTTCCAAAAAATCGAAATGTTCTGAATTGTTAAAACACGAGAGTCTGCCTTTTGTAGTTTGTTGAAACTTCTTGTAATATTATTGAATTTCTTCTTTTTCAACAGAGATACAAGCTTGGAGTACGTCTGTATTACAGAGTAATGGAGTCTATGCTAAAGTCGGTAAGTTTAGTATGGTAGTTCAGTACTGGCATTGCATTTACAAATCCTAAGAATATTCACAGGTTTGGTTTGATGTATGTATTTCAGGAGGAGGAGCGCCTCTCAGTGCAGAATTTCAGGTATGTGCCCCTAATTTGTTATCGAACTCTGCTATTTTAGTGTTAGGACAAGTATTAATAACTTCCTTTCTTCTTAGCAAACTTCTGAATGATAACATCTTCCACACATCTCTTCTGGCGTGTGCTGTTGAGGTTGTCATGGCTACATACGGCAGTAAGTTGAACCTAAAATCCTAAATAGCGTTGTTATTTATTGATAATTGTTGCCATTTGCTCTAATACATAAAATGCAGTAAATAACGGAAAAAAAGTGCTCACTGAAGTTTCTGAACTAGCAATGATTCAATAAATAGAAAAAGGAAAAACCATCAGAAATGACAGAAAGTAGTACACTTAATAATTTTAGTCTGTTTTCCCTGCAGGAAATGCTTCACAAAGTGATGGTACCAGTGCTGAAACAGACTTGTCTTTCCCATGGATTCTCAATGTATTTGATTTAAAAGCTTTTGACTTCTACAAGGTGATTGAAAGCTTTATTAAAGCGGAGCCGAGCCTAACAAGGGAAATGATAAAGCATCTAGAACGCTGTGAACATCAAATTATGGAGTCTCTTGCTTGGCAATCTGTAAGTAATGCTTTAAAGTAGTATTTGTCCTTGTATAATGTGCATATGTAGAAAAAGGAAATCATGCCCAACTCTACAAAATAAGTTGTGGTCTTGCTGAGATTTATCTCTAGCAAAATAAATTACAAGAGCAAAACCAGAGTAGTTTTGGCATGTCTTCAGGTTTTGAAAGAAAGGGGTATATCAGAGGAAGAAGTCGACATAGCTCTGCTGATTTATGTGCTTGTAAGCTAACATCTTACTAGTCTGGCATGAATCTTAAGGATAATACCCTTAAACAGTATTTTGGTGCCAAAGACAAGGCAATAAATTCTGTGCTTTTATTTGTAAGTTAATTTTTATCCAGTTGTTATTCCCACTTGACAACAGGGCCTTAGTTTTCTGAGTCTGATATGTTTGTTAATAGTACTTAAAATATTGATTCGTGTTGTCCTTTGCACTTCAGTCACTTTAGATTTTGGGATGCCATTAAAATAAAATGCTGGGAGGTTGGGTTGTTTTTTTAGACTGGATCTCAGTAAATCAAACATTGTTTCTTTATACTGTATGTTACTTATAAACCAAAAATATGCTATTAATGCCACAAAACAGAAGACTATAAAGACTGCTAATTTTGACCAGAAAGACATAAAGCGACCGTTTGAGAACCCATCCTGTACCTTATAGTTCTGGGAAGTTTAAAAAACACAGTATGCCATAGCTAATGGGATAGTTTAATTGTGAAGCAAGTTCTCTTTTCAGGGTAATCTGCGTTTGGTTTGTGTATGACTTCAGAGTGAAAAGTCAACAGTTTTCTAGTACAGATGATACCTTATCAGACTGTGGGGTTATACTCCTGGATTTGGGGAATAGTGTTGTGCCTGAGCAGCGAGACCCCCATCCGTCTTGAGGTTTCTAGCTCAGGAGAAGCACGCTGGCCTCAGGGGCGTATGGAAGCAATTTGCCATGCTTCAGACTGAATCTGGTGGACCACCTTGTGCCAGCCAGCCCTTGCCACTCGATTTCCTTTGCCAACACAGTCCATGGGCACGTGTCAGGCGGCTCCCTAAATATGCCCTGTTACGAAGGTGACCTTTCCATTGGGGGGCCCAAGACTCGTGTATCCAGCTCCATGCTCATCACCACGGCACTCTGTGCCCCAGGATTTCTGGTGCAGTGCTATAGCTGCCATACCAGAGTGTAAGTTTTTCCCTCTGTAATGCATGTCTGCTTGGTGTCTGGGGAAACCCACATGGCCTCTCCGTTGCTGCATGAATTTCTTTGTGGTTTTGCTGTTCTTTGAATAAGACTGCCTTCAGCACTTGAGGCTGAAAGCCTTTTACCAGAGCCTACAGAAGCAGGCAAAATGAGGCGGTATTTCAAGAGGCAGGCAGTATTTTAAGCAGCTTGTGGGCATATAAAAAATGCTTAGTTGAGAATGGTAACATTCAGAGGACAAGTTTGACGCTCTACAAGCAAAAAGTGGCTTCCGCTACCTTCTGCAAACCAGTTTGAAGTCAGTTTACTGATCAGCAATAAACCTTATCTACCAGTTTCTACTCAGTAATTCAAGCACTGCATACAGATAATCTGATTTGGACTTGGGCTTTCAGACTGGAAAATGCAAAGCATTGTGTTTTCAGAAGTAACAGGTGTAGTTGCAGGCTTTTGTGAAACAAATTATAACATCAGCAACAAGCACAGGATTATTTCAAGTTTTCAGAGAGCTCTCTTTGAATGTATTTTAATGTATGGAATCTGTCTTCTTGAGTTGCCAGAGGTATATGTTTGGTACTGTTTTGGGGTGGCTTATATAGCTGACCTGAATAGTTCAGTGGGAAGGGACCTACAACAATCATCTATGGACTGGAGCACAGTGGAGGGGATAAAAAGAAATGTGCTGTACCCATATCCAAGGGCCTTTATGGTTCATTAACCTGTGCGTTGTGTCTCACCTGGACCTCCCCAAGGGGAAGGACAGTCTGCACTCTCCTGTTGCCAGAGCTTTGTCACTGGAGGGCACAGCAGGGTTCCCTCAAAAGCTGAGGGAAGCTGTGGCAGCCAGGTACGGGTGGTTGGAGCCAGCGTTCAGGCACCCTGTCATTCTGCACTGGCCTCCATCGCCTCCTCCAGCTGCCCATAAGGGAAAGGCTGTGAGTTGTAAGCACCAGACTGCATAGTGGTGGCTCAGGAGATGAGAAGCAGTGAAACATCATCTATGCTAAAATGTCTTACTGAGTCTCTGGCTCACTGCAGTGAAGGACCTGAGCCCCGTACATTGTAAGGCTGCACATAGAAATGTAAAGTCATCAATCCTCTCGTGCAGAAAATCCACACGTGTCTCACGTCTAAATATTGGCTGGTTTAGTCTGAAAAGTGTTAATGTTATTAGCAACAGGAGAAGATGCTTCTGTGGCTGTTGAGATTAGGTGTCCCAGAAAGGTTCAGCTAGTGAATGAAGGAGTAGTTTACCATATTCTTTTGCAGCTCTTTACCTGGATATTGTCCCAATACCTGGATATAGTCAGCATGTAATGGTGTACAAGATTTAAAAAGTGTCTGTTTAATTAGCAGTTCCCTCAGGATAGGGTAGGTAATCGGAGAAGTCTGGTTCATACCAGTGAATAGCTCTTCCCTCCAAACACTCTACAAAGGAGGAGAGAAAAACCAGATGACTGTTGCTTAGTCATAAAGAGTATCTTGCCATAAGTGATTGCTTTGGGTTAATTTTAAACCAATTACCTGATAATCCAAAAAAAGATGGAATCTCAAGAAGATTCAAGTTTCCCAATATGGTTAGAGAATGTTGGATTTGGGTGTCCATACCCCCCCAAAATGTTAAAATGAAGGAAAGCATGGAATGAGTAAAGCTTATGCAAAAAATTCTAGCTTGGTAAATAAGAATCGAAAAATTTGTAATACACTTATTTACAAATATCTGCATAATCCAACTCTGATTCCCCCAATTATTTGCCGTATATTTTTGTTAAGTTCTTACCTTCCTCCACAGGTAGTATACTTAATTACAAGGCTTGTGTGCTCTTTGAAATGTCAGCTCTGTATTTATCCAGTCTTTCCTCATTCTCCTGACTGCTTTAGGAAGCAAGACTTCAATATGAGATTTAAAGGGACTGAGCAATTGAATACAGAATAGCTCAAATTTATTGTAGTTTTACTTGTCACAGAGCTTTTGTGAGGAAGAACACCTTGAGTAATTTCTCTGAAGAAAAAATCTTAAGTGCATCTGACCTCTCTCTGACTTTGGAAGCTGTATCGAATGAGTGTGAAGCTGTTTCTTACTGGTATTGAAAGATAATACATCACTCCTTTGCTAGTCATTGTGAATATGTTTCTGGCTTTTGCATAGCTGGCTGATTTAGTAATCTGTACTGTAGGAAGGAGATGAAACTTTTCTAGGTCATCCTTTCTTTTAACAAAAAAGCGTAGCCAGATAAAGGGTGGAAAAAGTTGGTTTCTTCTCAATAATTCTTAATTTTTGAAAGGGGCAAATGTCCATACTGTCTAAATCATGTGGAAAATACTTCCTTTTCCTTAAGTCTTTACTGAACCCTGAAGGAAGAAGCCCCTTTTATCCACTCAAATTTTATCTATCAGTGAGGTTATGATCCTTCCAGGTGCAGATTGTGTGGAGGTCAGTTTAGAATATGGTAACAATGCTGCGTATTTTTATTGGTAAAATAGAAATATACTGTACAGTATTCTTTCTTTACTGTAGAACATTTGTGCTTCATCTCACTCTGGTAATTTGGGCATTATTTTAATTTTGTAACTTTAAATAAAGGGAACTGAAATTACTTTAGACTCAAAAATAAAGGTGCCTATAGCTTTTGATTAATTCTTATCATATTTATATAAATATGATTTAAACCCTGGCATAGTTAAAGTCTATTTCCTATGAAATGAGGATGGCTTGTTACCTGCCAGCCTGGGAGTTCATGCTCGACCTTTTTTGTAATTCTGTCAAATTGATCTCTCTTACGGCCAGTCAAAAAAGTAACTGTTTTGAATATCTCGGGTTAAGGTTGCGTGAACAAATTCCAGAATCTCTGAATTTCCCTTAGAGAAAGCCCTGTGAACTGTCACGTCATATATTTGACTCAAGTGTCACTGCTTGCTACAGTGTGTTAGGAAGAAGCAGGGAAGAACACGTTTTCAGTGCAAGTAAATTGAATGCAGAGAGTCTACCAATTTTATGAGCGGAACGTCTATAATATCTGAAATGCATTTGTTTCTGGGAATAGCATGATGGGTTTTTTTTTTTCCCCCCATGTCATTCAAGAAAGTAAACACATATGGAGTATCCATCTTTGCTATCTGTATCTGCAAAGCAATCCAGTCGTATTTCCCTGCCTCTCAGCTTGCACTCTGCTCATAAGCTGTGAGCTGGGAGGAACAGGCTGGTATTAGATTTCTTTCACACTGCCGCTCGGGGAACGGGCTTCCTGCAAATGCCTTTTTGCGTGTACAGCTGGTGAAGAGCATGGAGCGTACACGTGTTCTAAATCGTCACATTTGGCATACTTGAAATAGTTGGAGCTACGCTACAAAATACTTTTTCTGCAGGCCAGCCTTTGGTGGGCCAGAGTTGAGATGTGTGAAGTCCTTCTGCTCTGTCAAGCTTCAGCTGCCCAGTACTGGGGTAGTGAAAGGGTCCTGTTCTGCACTGGAGTTGCAGACCAACCTCAACCTTGTCCAAAGATAAGGTAATTCATGCCAGCCCAGTCAGGCGGGCTCGAGAAAGCAGCACGGCCACGCTTTCCTGTTCAGCTCTACAGATGGCAAAATGTTCTGTCGTTAACTTGTTAACTCATCCACACGAGCCCTAGGAATCCAAAGGGTATTCCTTGTAGGACTGCAGTTTTAAAAGGCTACCTGGGAGCTTTTGCTGTTAACAGGGATGAGAGCCGGCTCCGCTGCTTTCTGCAACCCCACAACAGCCCAGAACAGAACAGGAAGGTACACTATGGCAAGCTAAAAGGAGTTAATTTGCAGTCTGGTTTGGTCTGCTAGCTTCAACTGTTTTTTTGGTGTTTGTTTATGTGTGAGGGACAAACAGATGTTGGACCAAAGCAGTGCATTGCGCTACAGCTGTTGACACTGTAGTTGTCTTTGGCTGTACTGCTCTTTAGCACTTGCTATCCTAATTGGTGTTTGTATTTTTCAAAGGGAGAGAGAACACCAGCATTGATACATGTTGTTATTTAGAGTTTTAATGTGGTTTAGAGTTTTAATGGCTGATGTGAGGTAAAGATGGCTCTACAAGGCTACTTCTCTTAATAGTTGACATATGATCAAAAGTAGGCAAGTGTACTTTGCTGTGTCTATACTCCTTCCATGTAGCATTGCCTAAACCGTGCTCTGTAATGCTTCTCCTTTATCAGCTCCTTCTTCCCTGTGGTTTCTGTCGTCAATTAAACATTTACAATGAAATCTACAGTACTGTTTTATCATGTATCATTGCTTTAACATAGCTTAATGTTTGCAATAAGTATTTGGGAACTAACTATGTAGTTAATGTTTATACTCGGATACCTCATCCCACACCAAAGACTTCTGTTGGTTTTAAATTATGCAGCTCATTGTGGCAGAAATGCCTTCCTGAGGAAAGCCATGTATTCCCAAAGAATATATTTTATTGCATTAATATGACAGACTCGCGGAGCTGGAATAACAGCAGACCTACTTTGATCACGCAGGAAGGAGAAAAATATTAAATAGGTATGTTTAAGATTTGCTTAAAAAGTGTTAGACAAATCTAGGTCAGGGTAAAGATGAAAGAAAATACAGGTAAGCAAGTACTTCTTGGTATTTGGTACAGTACAAGCTTAACTGTGCAACTTCCTCGTCTTTGATTCTACAAGGACACAGTTACTGTGGAGCTCACCATACTTGAGTGCTTAGTGCCTGTTCCCTTGGATGCAGTGTACAATTTAAAATTATGTTTCTGTGCCCCTTGTAAGGAGGAACTGAGCATCTAGGAATGGGAATTAATAAATTTTCTTGTGGTATGTATCCTTCTCAGTAGTGTTTTCTATTAGGTTTATGTCTGAAGTCCTATACCTCTTCTGGAGGTAGGAGTCTACATGCAGTTTGAAGTCCTGTCTTTGATTTCAACATCTTAAGTCATTCCTTTTAAAACTGGAAGAAGTAGGAATGCTCATAGCATCAACGTTTTATACAGTAGGTTACTAAATAAATTATTTACTTTGGTATTAGAAGAATGACTCTAAAACCTTGTTGATAGGCAGCCAAGTAAGGCTAGGTGGCAAGGACCGGGTATTGGGGTCCTAGCCTCAAACGGACAATAGTTCAGGTCAAGCCCCACAGTCATCATCCACGGTGTTTCATCAGTAACATGTTCCCTGGCATATTTTGGCCTTTGTCAGCACTCCTCTGGGCAATGTGTAGGCAAGATTCAGGGCATGATGCAGCTCAGGGACTATTTTCAACTGCTGGTGTGGATTAGAAGTGGAGAAAGTTTAGCTGTGTGGGTGCAAACCATGCTTTGCCACTTGCCCGCAGGGCCTTAGGACAGGCCATGGCTCGTTGCGCGTTGCTGACTACAGATGTAGTCGTGGGTTCAACCACGTGAGTGACTTCAGCGCTGGTGAATGAGTCACGCGTTCCCTTGCTGTCTCTCCTCTAGGCTCCAGGAACCGTACATGTTTCTGCACAGCAGCCGGTTTCTCTTAGAAAAGCTAGTGTATGTCAGACGTGCTCCTTTCATGCCTACTAAATTTTGCCTTTCCTTAGATGTAGGAATACCTAAATTGTGAGTGAGGGACAGCCTTAGGCACAAAAAATGCTGGGCTTATCCAGAATGACAGCATTTGGAAGCACGCTCACTGGCGGGATAGGAACCACCTAGAGAACTTGACTAGTGTAGAGACAGGCCCCTCAGGAATTGCATCAGATTGCTCTTGCAGACATCACCCATCTCCTGTGATTGTCTGGATTTTAGGCACCTAGTATCCTGCCTCGGCGTGGAGGTTGCCAGGGACAATGATTCCTAATGTGGAATTTTCTAAGATTTTTCTTACAGGAGAAAAAGTGTACTAAGGGTCACCAAACTATGCCGTTTCATGTGCTCACCATGTTCCTTTCAAAAACGTTATGTTAGGAGGGTGCAGCTTTAACCCTAAAGAAGGAAGTGAGAATTGATTTGAGGTTTTCTGTCTGTACATACTAAATATATTTCTGCTTGCACCATGAGTGTGTTCCCGTAGTGTGTGTGATGAGAGAGAGGTCACTACCGCTACTGCTGCTTGGCGTGGTGGTGCTAAAGGATCATACTGGTTCTGCTGCATGTGCTTATTTTATTTTAAGACCATGCATTAGCTCTGATACTTCAGTTGTCACAGCTGTGGCTGGAAAGCCTTCTATGATTCTGCCGTTACGGTACAAGGCACATTCTTAGAAGTCTGTAAGATGGTTGCTTTTGGGGTATTTGTGGATATACCATATAGTATCCTATATATATATATATGTTTATATGCTTTTTTTAGTTTGAGCATATGTTTACATATGCTCAAACTCACTTTTTAATAAATGAATAAATAAAATATTTAAGAGCGTTTCTCCCATCCCTTTCTAGTACTCCTGAAGAGTTTCTTTTTATACAAATCGTGCTGTGCTTTTTGAGGTTTGAAACTTTTCTCTGCCTTAACAGCTGAAGGCAAATTGAAAAACCAGGAAGAATACCGAATGGTAGTCTTCACTGTCTGCACCATCACTTTCAAAGGCTTCCCTACCACTCCTGTTTATCGTGAAGATGACTCAAGCTGTTATTCATGCTTGGGTGTTACCATTCGAGCAAATCCTCTAGGCTACTGGAAAAAAAACAGAACGCTTAAAGCCAAGGTCCTGCATTTCCTGCTTTTGTCTGTGTTGGCAAAGTGTTCACTTCTTGGTAGGCACTCACTAAGTGTACAAAACACTCATGAGGGTTGTAACATACTGGTTATGTTAGCACAGTATTAATGGATTTATCTGTTTCAGGTATACCAAGTCAGCCCAACCCTTTTAAGATGCTATTTTGATTCAAGTACAAACATGACCAAAGGGATTACTTAAGACGCTGCAGCTATGCAAAGTTTTCGTTCTGTGAAATTTGGATACCAATCTTGATGAAGGATTTAAGTTCTTCTCTACTTCATCTACTGAGTATACTAAGTATAGAATTTCTCTACATTGTTAGGCTTCTATAACTTGGGTATTTAGTCTCTCTCTAGACTTGAGACAGAGCTGCACTTCCAGAAAGCAAATAATTTTATTTATCTTAAACAGGTATTTTACAATGGGATTATTCACTTTTTGAAGGTACCTCTCTCCACTGACTTCAGAGAGCATCTGTCTCAATGACAAACCCAAACTAGATGTATAATGTTTGTCCGTTAAGGTTAGTAGAAGTGAATCACATGCTTCATATTAGTCTTCATAACTGCATTTTCTCCCTTCCTTTCAGCATTAAGGGGATATTAACAACAGGTAGTTATTTGATTACGCCTAATTTTGCTTTAGGTGACTGCTTGTGCTAAAGATCTCGCTTATCGTCACTGTTGTGGTTTCTGTTCATGCGGAGGTTGTGAACTGTTACCAGTGTGGGTAGAAAAGCACCAGATGCGTTAAGATCTCTTTGGCTATAGGTTTACAGCTGTAATAGGGAGCTGGGTTTTATAGCCTGTGCTCAGTGGAGCTTGCAGCTCCATTGGTACAGTATAACGATATCTTACCTATGTCTATACTGGTCCCAAGTACACAGCCACAGAAATAAGATTTGGCTAACGTGATATACTTAGTCTTTTTTTCCTTAAGGTTGCCCTGATTATTAGTAATATTTTAACAAAAAAAAAGTGAAGTCTTTTTCTGGGAATCCTTAATTTTCAAGTTGCTTTGTTTTTTTTCTTTAACATTGTCAAATGTTTTGGTGGCCTTACCACAGCTGTAGAACTTTCATTTTAGTCCTACTCTGTTTCCAGATAGTTTGAACTTCAGCTTTTAATCCTGCAGCATTGCAATATCTGCATTGCAAATACTCTGTAGGAGTTTTTAAAGGCTGCCCATGAGGACTTGCAGTTCTTTAATCTTGTAAAATCTTGCTGGATTTGGGCAAATTTGATGTGGCTGTCTCCTTAAATCTAAAAGTAAACAATGCTTGGGTTAAATTTTGTGGGTGTATCCCTGCTGCTTCTTCCTTGGTTGGGATTATCCTCTCTAACTTTGTAGTTTTGTAAATCTTTGTAGTGAAACAAAACGGGTGAAATGGGTAGAATGAAGTTTTGTTTTGTTTTTTGTCTTACTTTTGTCCTGAATAACTGTCATAAGCTTTCATTGCTCTTTCTGTCCTTATTGCTGTGTTATTTGAGCCATTCCGTAGTTAACTTTTCTATGGAAGATAGAATTAGCTTCTGTTAGGAAGCAAAGTAGGTGCCAAACAAACATTCTAATGTGGGTTGGGTTTTTTTATTTTTTCAGCTACATGCTCAGTTTTCAAGCTCTTAAGGCGGATAACAGTATCTTGTCAAACTCAAACTGCCAAATTATATGTCACTGGAAGTGGGCTTTTGTCTCTCTGCTTGCTGCATTTTCATTAAGTTACTGCATGCATAAATGCATGGGGTTTGTTTTGGATTTTTTTTTTTTTTGTAGGCCAAATAAGTTACTTTGTGCCTGCTTTTATACTGTATAAATATATGGTATTTCAGTGATACGGTTGTATCACTGACCGTATGTCTTCCAGTAACTTTCCATTAATAAAAAGTCCTTGTCAGGGATAAGGATCCCCCTGTTTACAACTGTTGAGTGGGCATAGTGCACACTGTCCTCCAGAAAGGTAATCCCTCTAGGTTTTGTTAAAACTCTTCATTTGGGTTAGGTTTACCTGTCAGAATGGGTTAGGCGCAGGCTGGTAAGTGCCTATGGTACAGCTGAGCGCTGGGCCGCTAACGTCTGGACCTGTGTGCGTGGTGTTCTCCTGAACCCCTGAGCAGAGACTTCAGGCTTACCCAGTTAGACTGTGCCTAGTCTGAACTTGACTTGGGTAAGTACTTGGACTGTCATCATCCTGCCCTTCCCGTTTTGGGAGTTAGCCTGCCCTTTTTTTTTTTTTCACTTACCCACCCACAGGACCATATGTAACACTATGAGTGTGCAGTATAAATGGTAAAGTTTCTTTCACACATAAAATGTGGTAAATAACTTAGGTAAACAAGTAGACCAAGAGTTTTTTTATTTGGTTTCATTAAGGAAAGATATTTTTGTTTGGGCCAAAAAGGCAGATATTTTGGTACTTCCTTCACCATCTGTATTCTCATTTTTTTGCTGTGTTTCGCTATATACTTGAAAAACTTCTCCATTAAGAAATATACGCAATGCTGTGGGTACTTTTTTCATTACTTCATAAAAGCATCAAAGTTTTATTATAGATGCTTCTAACTTTAGTCAAGTGTAGTTCTTGATGCTGGGATGAATGGTAAATTTTTCTAATCCAGTATCACTCCTCAGTGACCAGGAGTGTCAGTTTTTATTACATTAATAGTTGCTTTTAGAAAACACTTACCAGGACAAACTTCCAAAAATTAGTAGATCTAATGTTGCATAATTTTACAGAAGGGTGAAGACTTGCAACTAATTTGTACAATTGACTTCCTTTCATAAAGCAGCAATTTTTGCAGAATTCATCTGAAAAGCAGAAGAGTTAACATAGCCACAGTTGTTTTCATGTGAGATAGGCTTAATATTATTCCCAAGATAATAGCAGTAATTTCGGATGCCTCCTGGTTTTTAAGAATTTTTTTCTTTAAGGCAGCAACTCACTGTTTAAACAAGGTGGAGTTAGGGCAAATCTTAAAGCTATGTGTGTGGAAAAGTATTCTTTTATCTGTTCATAAAAATGTAGGAACTTCTTGTTAGAGACCTTCCTATGTTGTTGCTGGTGGTTTGATGCTCATGTTTAAGCTGTAGAAAACATCGCTTCTTAGTGCAGGACAGCTTTTAGTTTTGTTACAACTAGAGTGGACAGACTGCTGCTTAAATAGAAAAAAATAATTTTAAGTCTAAATTCTCAGTTCTGGAGTTTTAATTTTCCAACCAGAAAATGTGTGCAGGGTTCTTTTTGTTTTAATTTTGTGATAAGTTCAGTTTTCTTAGAGGAAAAAACTGGGCTTGCTTTATAAGCAGTTGTATAACAGGAACTGAACTGGGGGGGAGGTGATAAATGTGCAAGGCTACAGACTGCTTCAGTGTAAAGCAGAATTAGAGAATTAGAACAAACTTCAACTTCTTGCAGAAGTATTAGACCATGCAAGCATGGCTTTCTGCATTTGCATTCATCGTAAATGAGCTCTGTTGAGCGCATTCTGAAAACATGCGAATTCAGTGATTGTCAGTTGTATTTACACAATTTTTTTCAGCACTCCGATAACTGGATAACAAATGCAGTCCGGGCATTTACAACTTCTAGATTTAGAATCATTCTGATTTACATTTTACCTTAGCTTTTGAAATGTATCCTCTTTAATTTTGTCAGTGATGCTCAAATGCCAGGAACCCTGAGGTATAAATGGTAATAGTCTAGCAAAAAAGGGAACTTGTCAGGATTTACAGGTCTGCCCAAGTGCAAGAACCTTGTAATATGTTTACTGCTGGAAAAGTATGAACAAATTGTTCTTCATTGATAAAACTCCTAGAAAATAACTTGGAAGAATAAATACTGCTAGAGGATGCTGTGCTCAAGTGGGATTTTCAAAATTCTCAGTCTCAGCTAACCTCACTGGGTTGACTGTAATTTTAGCTGAGTTCTTTAAGTAATTCTGAAAATCTCATCTTCGGTGATGCTGGTTGAAATTACAAATGAAAATCACTTTCTCATTTGCCGGAGATGACAGAAGATTGTGTAGTCAGGAGTGATACGGAAAGGCTGAATGGCAATCAAATGCTCCTTGCCTCTTCCAAAAGAAACAAGGCGGCAGTAATGAAACTAGTGGATCTGAAACAAAAGGAGGTTTGGGATGTTTAGTTTTGTTTACATGCACACACACAATGTGACCTTTATACTGCAGAATGCCGTGCATGTTAAAAAGTTTACACGAGTTTAAAAGGAGATAGGGCAAGCTCACAGAAGAAAAAAATTTAGTGTCGTTGAACACACAAACACACCTGACCCAGAGAGTCCTGGGATACAACTGGTGGAGTGGGACAGCACTCGGAGGAGAGAAAGGCTTGTATGCCTTTCCTGCTGCTGTCTTCTTCCCCAGGCATCCAGCCTTGGCCACTGTTGGAGGCAGGATTGTAGATTAGCTGAATGTTTGGGGTCTGATCCAGTCTGGCCATCTGTATCTTCTACCTGATCTCACGAGCTCTTTTTCCATCTTTGCATTTCTATGACTAAGGTTACTTTCTTAAGAAATAAAAAGGTTGGAGGTTGAATCCAGTTAAGGATTTCTTCCCTGCATGAAGTATCCTCTGTGGTTTTTTAAAGCACTTTTAGATGAAAAATATAAAGTATTTGACCTGATAATTTTTTCACATGTCAAAGATACGTATATTGAGTGAAACGAATTTTGACTTGCATTCTGTTCCTGAGAAAGCCAGAAATTAAAATTTCAAGCTGAATATAAAAAGTATAAAATGGGAAATCTTTTGCTTTTAAAGTACTGGCATGTTGAGGTAAATCAGAGGTGTTGATAGAAAGTTTGTTTTGTTTTCCCTGTCTTTTGAAACTGCTGGTTAATTATCTAGTTATCAATGGCTGCCGACCTTGGTTTAGATCAAAAAAATGCTTGGAATCAACTAAATTTTCACTGCTTTTATTTTTATGGGAAGTCTGCAGTGTCAACGCTCTGTAGATGAAGAAACCAGACTACAAAGAACAAATTTGTAAATTTTGATCCTAAAATTGAACTCCTACACGCCCCTGCACAGGCATACGAGTCAAAATAATGTACTTTTAGGAAGTACTGGATGCAGCACATTCAGATGCTCAGGAGCTCTGACAGTATAAACCATTTTTATTTGAGATGCATAGGCATGACATAGTGTAATTCCTAATCTAGATTTAAATTTTGGTATAAGCTCTTACCAGAAAGACAGAAGAGTTGGTATCAAAGGCAGGAGCAGAAGGAAGGAGTTGTGACTATTCAGGAATATACCAGTGTAAACATTCCTCCATCCACAGCTCTCCAGGATAATCTTGTTGCAGAACCAGAAAAGGTAGAGAAAACCTCCTCCAGTCCTGAATAGCTGGTAGCTCGGCTTTATATTGGCTCATTATGGGAGGTACAGGTTCACTCCCACTCTTCTGAATCAGTCAGATCAGGAATTTCTCAAGTAATGGTCAGATTCTCTAAATTACAGATGCTGCTTTTTTGACTGTGGTCCCCTGTCCGTCCGTTCCCGTCCCCCCGCATTGTGGAAAGAGCGAAGTAGGTTTAAT